>NW_006297018.1:2495302-2498110 GCF_000327345.1 Myotis davidii | reverse complement strand
CGTTACTCTCCATGTTTTCATCCACATGTGAATCTTTGTTCTCAGTGATGAATTTTGTTAAGTCTCGTAATCAGAATAGCCTGACGGATGAAAGTAGTAGCTCGTGTATATCTCTACAGGTCACAAAATATAAACCTGATGTAAAATCTCTGTCATCAGTGATGCAGCAGCAAAAGTACCACTGATAATATCAGACAGTCATAAAGTTTTCTGTCGGACTATCAGTGTACATGTATACATTAAAAAATAAATGTATTTTTCGTCATCATATATTGTGTTTTTGTCACTCAAATGAATTTTATTATTTCTTCAAGGTTCTTCACACATGTACACCTTAAGAGATATCAAGTAGGCATAACATGTTCTCAAAAAATTAGGGTTGGCACGCAGAAGAATTTTGAGTCAGAGATTTTGCTGGTTTTGGCACGCACTCACAAAAAGGTTGCCCACCCCTGACCTAAACTATATGCCTAAACATGTGATTGATGACTTAATATGAATAATTTAGTACTCAAGAATTATAAACAGCGACTTTGTTGTATTGAGTAACATGATATTATTAAAAATATACTGTTTTAGATATTTTAAAATTTTAAGGAAAAAGATGTATCATAACACTAGGTGGTGGTAACTGATTTTAGAAATTAAATTGTTAAAATATTTTTAACATGTATTTTTTTAACTCAAAAACCATTTAGTGCTGCTTATATTTCAGAAGGAAAGGAGAGAAAAGTTCACAAGGCTATACAGTACCATTTCTACCCATGTAGGATGCTCACCCCGACTCCACCCTTTTCCTTTGAATGCTATAATCCAATAATTCTCAAATTTGTTGGTCTCATGCCCTTTACACTCTTAAAAATTTTTGAGCATCCTAAGAGCTTTCCCTAATGTGGGTCATAAGCAAATAATGATCAATGTTTTTCTTGTTAGAATTTAAGAGTGAGAATTTTTAAAAAATGTATTGAGTCATTTAAAAATAACAATAATATACCCAATGCTTGTTAATATATTTTTATAAGAAAATAACTATTTAACAAAACGAAACAAAAAATGAGTAAGAATTACTTTGTTTTAAATCCCTTTTAATGTCTAGATTATTAGTATATAGCTGGATCCTCATATTTATTTATAGATTCAATCTGTTGAAATATAACATATTAGCCCTGGCCAGTGATGGCGTTTCATTCTAGCCACTTCCTGCCAGCCTAAGTATCTCCCTCATCTCCTTTCTTTCTAGAACACCTGCCTTGCTAATTTCTAGTTTTTGACTGATGCTACCATCTACTTTCTGCCCTCCTCCCTCCAGGATGCTGAGCACTGCTGGTGAAAAATCATATAACTTGTTTCACTAGGTGTCACTAGGTACGTGTGCTATCCAGCCTGGACTGGCCCCCTGTGCCTCTTGTCCCTCTTCTGAATCTCCACAGTTTGTTTATCCTTCCTTCTAATTGCATATCCTGGGTTACAGTCCTCCATCTCATTAATCCTCATATTCCCAGTTTGTAAACTGAAAGTAATTTTAGTTTCCTTGGACAAGACGTGGAAGAAATGATGTCTCTAATACTAGTGTATTCAGAGATGAGAAGGAAAAAGATTTCCTCCTGAAATTGAACTAGAAAATTCCCCTCAAATGAAGGCGACTGCATCTATGGCCTGTAAATCAAGGAGCTGCCTGTCAGTGTGTGACTGAGTGATTTGGAAATGAACATTGTTTGCAGGAGGAGGGCAGTGGTAGTCACAGCCTGCAACCTGGAGATGTCCAGCAAATAAAGAGGCTGGGTAGACAGCAGATTCCACTTGGAGAGTCCCCAAGGCTTCCTGCCTGCTCGGCCTCAGGGCTCTTGCCCACCCACCGGTGCTTTGATCAGAGGGTAGGAGACTCAGTTCAAACATTTTCTCTTTGCTCTCTAAGCCCAGAGCCAGAAACTATCAGAGACACTCGGTAAATTCATTTTATTTCCTAAATGTTTAATGAACATATCATATTTCAAGAACGACTTTCCCTATCCTTTTTATTGATAACATTTTAAGAGTTCGTTCTTTATTGTCTAAAGTTTTACGTATGTCTCCTTTTCCCCCAATTGGCCCCCCACCCCCACCCAACCATTCCCACCCCGGGCAAGCCCCCCAGTGTCTTCATTTTAAGAGTTCTTGAAAGCTTAGCCTGAACACTCCAGTCCCCACCAAGCATGTTGTCTTACTGCCAGACTGTTCCCCTTCACATGGTGGTGCTGGAAGTGCTGAAGAACTGGGAATAACATTATTATAGGACTGAGGATTTCTGTCCAAATGCAGTACAAATATTTTATTTAGAATTTTTTATCTGAAAATCATAATTACACAAAATCCCATTTTCTCTTTTCCTCTCAAATTTGTTATATCGTTTTTCAATTGTGAGATTTATTATATTTATGCAACCTTAAACTCCATATCTACTGTTTCCTTAGTCGTACAGTTAATTCAATGCTTGTTATCGTTTCTTTTCTAGCAGTTTTCCCATTTATCCCGCCTACGGTGACTAACGTTCAGCGTTGTGCATATAGGAATGGTGTTGAATGAATGAGAACGAAGGGCTGGGAGGGATTCTCCCTTTCCCTTCTATTACAACACAGTTGGCTCCCAAGGACGATCTCTGCAGCCCTGGACCACTTCTCCTCCTCAGCATCTGGAGTCACTGCAAAGCTCTGCTGGGAGTCTGAAATTTCACAAACTTGCATCACTGTGACACCTCTGGGCAGAAAACGACACCTGCTGAAGGGGGATGCAGTGCGGCCCTCCCGCCGGGAGGGGGCGCCGTGGCCAGGC
>NW_006297018.1:2492815-2495183 GCF_000327345.1 Myotis davidii | reverse complement strand
TCCGTTTCCTGCGCGCCCGCCGCCGCTTTCCTTTATCTGCCTCGGGTCACCGGGCCTCGGGCTCTTCCTCTCTGCTCGCCATTCTTTCACCGTCTGTCTGTGTCCGTCTGCCTTGGACCCGAGGACGTTTTTCTCTCCCCGCCGTTGATCGTGTGTCGGAAAAGTTGCCGGGTCCCCGGTGGCCGGGCCCGTGTCACCTGTGGCCCAGAGCACTGGCTGCCTCTGAGCCGGGGGTGGAGCGGAGAGAAGCTTTTCCCTTCCTGGGCCGTGGACCCCACAGGTCATACCCCATGGAGACGAGGGGTTTCCTGGCAAGAAGACGTGACTCCGGTGTTACCTCCGTCTGTGTGCTTTCAAAGCTGGTGTTTTAGCGTCATGTTCAAGCTGCCAGCATGTCTTAAGCGTCACCTCTTGCCCAGACCATGTGTTATGAACAGCAGTTGCAAGACGAATAAGATTCTACCCCTGCTCTCAGAGTTCGGTCTCCAGGGAAACAGTCATAAACCCCTGCCTGGACTGGAGAGGGAGTGATGCTTGTAACTGAGTCTTGGAGGGGTTTTGTTGTTGGACTTGCAAGATGGGGAAAGGTGTCCCGCAGAGGAAAGGAGTGTCAAGGTAGCTTCTGCTACCAGAGGCACCACCGTGCATTCTGGGAGCTGCCGGTAAGGCCGAGAGAGGGTTGAGAGGTAATGAGGTCGGATTAAAAGGTTCTTGGAGAAGTCAGTAAAGGAGAAGCCTTAGGGTACTAATTGCTAGAACCAGGCGAATGGATGGAAAATGTGTTCTGGATAAGGGCAAAATGTGCATATATGCGGGTCGAGGAAGACCGTATCTCCCAGCAGCAGGTGGAGTTTTTAAAGGATGCAACTCAGTTTCCACATTTTTATGGGATAAAGGTTGCAGACATTTTGGCTATAAGGTTATTCAGGGAATATGGGGTAATAAATTAGTAACTTAAAGTGGAGTGTGTTTTATTTTTAGAATTTTATCAAATGTGTTGCAGCCTTAGCTGGTTTGGCTCAGTGGATAGAGCGACAGCCTGAAGGGTAAGGGTCCTGGGTTCAATTTTGGTCAAGGGCACATGCCTGGGTTGCAGGCTTGATACCCAGTAGGGGGCGTTCAGGAGGCAGCCAATCATGATCATGTTTTTATCTCTTTCCGTCTCCCTTCCTCTCTATCTAAAAAACAAAATAAATGAATAAACACACACACACACACACACACACACACACACACACACCGACACACACACTGACACTCACTGACACACACTGACACACACTGACACGCTGACACACACTGACACTGACACACTCACACTGACACATTCACACTGACAGACACACACACACTCACACTGACACATTCACACTGACACAGACACACACAGATACACTCACACAGACACACTCACACACTCTGTTGCAGCCTTAGCTGGTTTGGCTCAGTGGATAGAGCGACAGCCTGAAGGGTCCCAGGTTCGATTCCCATCAAGAGCACATGCCCGTGTTGTGGGCTCAGTTCCCAGTGGAGGGCCTGCTGGAGGCAACCAGTCAAGGATTCTCTCTCCTCATTGATATTTCTATCTCTCCCTCTCCCTTCCTCTCTGGAATCAATAAAAAAAAAAGTATATTTAAAGAAAAAGAATAAAAAAGAAATGTGTTGCAGCCTGTCTGGTGTTGCTCAGTGTTGAGCCTGGGCGGGTGAACCAGGAGGTCACAGTTTCATTCCTGGTCAGGGCTTGATTCCCAATAGGGGTGTGCAGGAGGCAGCCAGTGGATGATTCTCTCTCATCATTGATGTTTCTCTCTCCCTCTCTAACATCAATAAAAACAGGTTTTTTAAAAATAAGGAATGTGCTGCAAGCTGTACAGTTTAGAACAGATTGTGAGATAGACAGAAATATAACCTGGTGTAATAAAAGTGTTAACAGTGAAGAGCTATTCTGATTGTGGAGCTGTCTGATGACTAAGAATAGCTTTTATGGAAAACTAGAGACCCGAGGCATGAAATTCGTGCAAGAGTAGGCCTTCCTTCCCCTGGCTACTGGCACCGGCTTCCCTCTGGCACCGGGGGACCTGGGCTTCCCTTGTAGCTCCTGCTTCGTCTGGAAGGATGTTCAGCCTAATCAGCATATTATGCTTTTATTATTATAGATAAGAATTGGGGGAGCATTTTTGTGCGTTCCCAAATGTAACTTTATAAAGTGGATTTCGTGGTGTGTTTTTTTTTTTATATTTTTAGAAAGAGGAAGGGGAGAGGGAGAAACATCGATTTGTTGTTCACTTATTTATGCATTCATTGGTTGTGTGTTTTCTGGGAACAATGAAATCCACTTGCCCTGGCCAAGTAGCTCAGGTGGTTAAAG
>NW_006297018.1:2464247-2473643 GCF_000327345.1 Myotis davidii | reverse complement strand
AACCCTCCTGCCACAGCCCCTCATTGGCTTTCCCATCCTCCAATCCAAATCTTTACCATCCTGCTTCTACAGCTGAGTCTGTGGATAAAGAGTGGAGGAATTTGGGCCCTAGCTGGTTTGGCTCAGTGGATAGTGGATAGAGCGACAGCCTGAAGGGTCCCAGGTTCGATTCCCATCAAGAGCACATGCCCGTGTTGTGGGCTCAGTTCCCAGTGGAGGGCCTGCTGGAGGCAACCAGTCAAGGATTCTCTCTCCTCATTGATATTTCTATCTCTCCCTCTCCCTTCCTCTCTGGAATCAATAAAAAAAAAAGTATATTTAAAGAAAAAGAATAAAAAAGAAATGTGTTGCAGCCTGTCTGGTGTTGCTCAGTGTTGAGCCTGGGCGGGTGAACCAGGAGGTCACAGTTTCATTCCTGGTCAGGGCTTGATTCCCAATAGGGGTGTGCAGGAGGCAGCCAGTGGATGATTCTCTCTCATCATTGATGTTTCTCTCTCCCTCTCTAACATCAATAAAAACAGGTTTTTTAAAAATAAGGAATGTGCTGATAATTGTGAACCCTAAAGCAATGTTTCTCCAACATGACCTATGAAATCAGTTTAATGGGTTGCTAGCAGCATTTAAAAAATGAAGTAGGATAAATAGAAAATATCAGAGGGCATCACTTATAGTAGGGGTAAGTTTTATTTTGTGAATCTTTTTGTTCAGTTTTATATATGTACTAGAGGCCTGATGCACGAAATTCATGCAAGAGTAGGCCTTCCTTCCCCTGGCTACTGGCACCGGCTTCCCTCTGGCACCGGGGGACCTGGGCTTCCCTTGTAGCTCCTGCTTCGTCTGGAAGGATGTTCAGCCTAATCAGCATATTATGCTTTTATTATTATAGATAAGAATTGGGGGAGCATTTTTGTGCGTTCCCAAATGTAACTTTATAAAGTGGATTTCGTGGTGTGTTTTTTTTTTAATATTTTTAGAAAGAGGAAGGGGAGAGGGAGAAACATCGATTTGTTGTTCACTTATTTATGCATTCATTGGTTGTGTGTTTTCTGGGAACAATGAAATCCACTTGCCCTGGCCAAGTAGCTCAGTTGGTTAAAGCATTGTTCTGATATGCCAAGTTTTGGCATATTGTTTTGGCATATCAGAATGATGCTTTAACCAGCTGAGCTACCTGGCCAGGGCAAGTGGATTTCTTTTTACCTGGTTTGTTGTTGTTTTAAATGTGTTTCTTATATTAGAGAGAGAGAAACATCAATTGGTTGCTCCCCATACCCACCAACTGGAGATTGAACTGGCAACCTGGGCATGTGCCCTGACTGGGAATTGGTGCACAGTTTGATGGTCTACCAACTGAGCCATACCGGACAGAACTTACCTGGTTTATTTTAAATTATCTTCGTGGAACAGATGATCCAGAGCTAGTAATCTCTCTAGTCTTTCATAATAGTAAATTGTGAAGGATGTTCTATTATACACCTAACTTACAGGTGACTCTCATGGACTTTGGAATACACTCCAGCCTATGTTATTTTGGTAATAATTGGGTCTGAAAATTAATGGGAATATTAAACTGTAACAAGGGTATCAGATGTGGAGGTATAGTGAAATTTTAAAATTCTTTAAAAAGTCATTGTAACTCTATGAGGCAGATGCATTGTGTTACCTGTTTTTTTGTGGACATCAACGTGCATTGCACCTCCTGTTCCTTTCAGTCGGAATATACTTTCCATATTCTTCAGACTTCATTTTCCCTTCATGGTACCTGAATATCTATTTAGTGATAAAAAGGCCTCTTACCAAGCTTGCTTCTTGAGGTGCTCAGAACTCAGACCTTGATTTAGTATTAGTTGTATAGTTGTAGTATTTTTTTGTCCCATTAATTATAGTATACTATTTAAAATTTACCACTTATATCAGATACCACTTACCATAAGTTAATATCCTGAAAAGGCAGATCTGCAGATCTTATCCTATATAATAAAAGCCTAATATGCAAACTGACCGAATGGCGGAACAATTGGTCGCTATGATGGGCACTGACCACCAGGGGGCAGACACTCAACGCAGGAGCTGGCCCCTGGTGGTCAGTGCGCTCCCACGAGGGGAGTGCCACAGTCAGAAGCTGGGCTCACGGCTGGCGAGCACAGCGGTGGTGGTGGGAGCTTCTCCTGCCTTCACACCAGCACTAAGGAGCAGCGAACCGAGTGGTAAGGAGCAGCAAGCAGGCGGGCGGTAAGGAGCAAGGGGTCCTGGACTCCGAGGAGCGGGCCTAAGTTGGCAGGTGGATATCCCCTGAGGCGTCCTGGACTGCAAGAGGGCACAGGCTGGGCTGAGGGATCTGCCCTCTCCAGTGCACAAATTTCCTGCACCGGGCCTCTAGTTGTTTCATAATAATGTGATTTAAGTAGGTACATTAACACTTTTTCATCCATTCACGAATATAATTAGAAAATATTTATAAAGCACAATTTTCCAAACATGGTACTAAGATAGAGATACAAGGATGAAGTGAAAACAGCCCTTACTTGAGGCATAACATGTAAAAGTTGCCCTGATCCAACTATATTCAGGGGAAACAACTTAGAGATAGTGCCCAGCCAGTGTTACTCAATGGTTGAGTATCAATCCATGAACCAGGAGGTCACTGGTTCGATTCCCGGTCAGGACACATGCCTGGGTAGTGGGCTTGATCCCCAGTACAGGGCAAACAGAAGGCAGCCGATCAGTGATTCTCTCTCATCATTGATGTTTCTATCTCTCCCTCTTCCTTCCTCCCTCTCTAAAACTCAATAAAACATCTTTTTTTTAATAAAAAATATTTGGAGATAGTTTTATATATCAGTAGTAGTCACCAAAGGCTTCCAGATGCTCTTGAAAGGTAAATAGGTGGGATACTTCAGAGAAAACTTCTTTCATGTTCTTTTTCTGCCAGTAGGGCATTTTTAACAAACATAGTTTGCCAGTTTAGGTAGAATCTTGAAAAGTCACTGTTCTAGCAGAGCCATGTTAACTGTGTTTGTTCTTAAATGAAGCATATGTGAAAGATATGTTGACCAAAAGGTGATGTTACAATTTAAAAAGAAGTAAATAACAGGTATATTAAGTTGTAAAAATCAGTTCTCGATATTTGCATTTGATCCTGGCTCCTTAAGGTATATACAAATGTTAGAAAGTGCTGCTGTTTTATTTCCTGGCACAAGACTTCATGAAATAAATGTGTTATATCATCTGAGTTAACATCTCAGCTTGAATTAAGTTCGGGTCCTGGCTGTCTGTCAATGCATTTGTTACATTCAGTGGTAGAAATGATATCCTATCACAAATCAACTATGATATCCTATATAATAAAAGCCTAATATGCTAAGCATTTGGTCATCCGGTCAGCCATTCAACCACTCAAAGCATAATATGCTAATGATATGCTAAAGTTGTGCAACTGCTTGCTATGATGTGCACTGACCACCAGGGCACAGTCGACTGTCGATCAGTTGCTATGACGTGCACTGACCACCAGGGGGCAGATGATCTGACTGGTAGGTTAGCTTGCTGCTGGGGTCTGGCTGATTGGGACTGAGTGAGACAGGCCAGGCATGCCCTGGAGCCCTCCCGTGGTCTCTCCCTGGCTGGCAAACCTTCTACGTCCCTCCCCAGCCCCAGGCATGCACTGGTGGTGTCCCTTGGCCTGACCTATGCCCTCTCGCAATCCAGGACCCCTCAGGGGATGTTGGAGAGCTGGTTTCAGCCCGATGGCGGAACAACCAGTTGCTATGATGCTCACTGACCACTTGGAGGCAGACGCTCAATGCAGGAGCTTTCCCCTGGTAGTCAGTGTGCTCTCTCAGGAGGAGCTCCACTCAGCCAGAACCTGGGCTCACAGCTTAAGCCGTCAGACATCCTCCGTGGGCTCCCAGACTGTGAGGGACCCCCACCCCCTAGTGCATGAATGTTGTGCACCGGGCCTCTAGTTTTGTATAAGTGCTTAAAATACCTAAAGTTAAAAAAAGTATACACACCTCTTAATGAATAGATGCAATAAAGCTATGTAAAAAAAATTACATGAAGGAAAGCAAGTAATTAATGAGAATGGGATTCAGATTGCTGCTCACCCCGGGGCCAGGGAAATCACTGGAATGGGATTAGGGGGTGAGGTTCATAGGGGTTGAGTGTAGGTTCTTGTCCAAATCCTGTATCTTGTTTTGGATGGTAAAGTCACTGGTGCTTGTAGCAATATAGTAATTAATTAAAGCAGGCCATACATGTGTGGATGGATGATGAATGTGTTGTTGCTGTGAATAATGCAGTCTGGTAGATTTGTTGGTTTTGTGTTTTTCTTTCTCTTTTTTTCTTTTTCTTTTCTTTTTTTTTCCTTTTTCTTTTTCCTTTTTCCTTTTTTTTCTTTTTTCTTTTCTTTTCTCCTCCCCCCCCCCTCTGCACCTATTCTTAACTCCTTTGTCATAGGTCAATGAATGAATAACCATGAGTTTTTTTTCCTGGGCTCTTTATTCTTTTCTATTGATCAATGTGTCTGTTTTTGTGCAAGTACCAACCTGTTTTTAAATTAAAACATACTTTTATTGATTTCAGAGAAGTAGAGGGAGAGAGAGAGATAGAAACCTCAATGATGAAGAGAATCACTGAGTAGCTGCCTCCTGCACACCTCCTACTGGGGATTGAGCCCACAACCCGGGCATGTGCCCTTGACTGGAATTGAACTCGGGATCCTTCAGTCTGCAGGCCAGCACTCTATCCACTGAGCCAAACTGTGGGTCTAGGGCAGTCCTGTAGATTTGAAATCTAGTATAAACAAGAAAGCCCTTCTGCATTTACTGTGGTGCTGATATCTGATTTATAAACACTTTATTGCAGAAACTAGGAGATGATGCTAAGATGACATCAGTTTCTAATATTTAAAGTGTGTTTTTGAAGGTTTTGAGAATAGAAGCAAGGAACTTTAATATAAGATTTTGCTGCATAATGATTTCTGAAGCTTGCGCATAAAGGTGAATCAAATAGAATTGTCAACTAACCATCTTCAATTTAGAAATAGAGACAGAGGAAGTATGATCTCATGAAACTTTATTAATTCAGCCCTGAAATCCTTGTTAAATATTGGATTTTCAGATGAAAGAACTTGTTTGGTGGCAGAGATCCTCTACACCAGTGGTTGCCAACCTTTCGGACCTCACAGACCACCAGTAGTCCACAGACCACCGGTCAGCGACTGCTGCTCTACACAGCGTGATTTTCTTTTTTTAATTCTAAAATTTGGGGAAATAATTCTATGAGAGATTATTCTTCCAGGTTGGGAGATGCAGGAGAGTTAATTAAACAATAGTCTGTTATTTCACACCCCCTCTTCAGTGTGGCTTCTTCCTCCCTTTTACCTAGTCCTTTTTAAAAAAATAATTGTAGTAATATATATATATATATATACTAGAGGCCCGGTGCACAAAAATTTGTGCACTGCGGGGGAGGGTGTCTGGGGAGTTGGGGCACTGCCCCCTGTCACACTCAAGGCAGGGTCCATGGGGAGGTTGCAGCGCCACCCCCTGTCACGCACAGAGCAAGGCCAATCAGGGGTTTGGGGCGCTGCCCCCTGTCATGCACAGAGCAGGGCCCATCAGGGGGTTGGGGCGCCGCCCTCCATCACCCACAGAGCAGGGCCGATCAGGGGGTTGGGGTGCCGCCACTGTCACACTCAGGGCAGGGCTGATGGGGAGGTTACGGCTCTACCCTGTCACACACAGAGCAAGGCCCGTGGTGGTGGTGGGTAGTTGGGGCGCCGCACCCTGTCACACACAGAGCAGGGCCGATCAGGGGGTTGGGGCGCCGCACTCTGTCACACACAGAGCCGCAGGGCGATCAGGGGGTTTGGGCGCTGCCCCCTGTCACGCTGATCCCGGTGCCGGGAGGCCTCTCGGCTCCGCTGATCCCAGTGCTGGGAGGCATATTACCCTTATACTATATAGGATTGAGGCCCTGCCGACCTGATCCCCCTAACTGCTCTCCCCTGCCAGCCTGATCCCCCTAACTACTCTCCCCTGCTGGTCTGATCGCCCCTAACTGCCTCTGCCTCGTCCCCACCACCATGGCTTTGTCTAGAAGGACGTCTGGAAGACATCTGGTCTAATTAGCATATTACCCTTTTATTAGTATAGATATTAGAAAAAATAGAGTTTGGGTTGCAAACCAACTTTGATCATAAAAATTTGTCTTTATGTTTGTAATTTTCCAGAAAGCTTCTTTTAAGTTTGTTTCCCAGAATGTGATAGTCTTCCCTTGTCTTTATACGAATAAAGACAGAACAAATGAACCCATGGTTTTTACTAGGCTTTGATTTGGTGACCAACTGCATGAAGAGGGCTCAAAAAATTAAAGTAGGATAGATGAAAGATACATGGTCATTTCTGAAGTACATTGTGTGTGTGTGTGTGTGTGTTTTATCAAAGGAAGGGAGAGGGAGAGAGAGAAACATCAGTGATGAGAGAGAATCATTGATTGGTTGCCTCCTGCACGCCCCCTACTGGGGATCAAGCCTGCAACCCAGGCATGTGCCCTCGATCGGAATCAAACCTGGGACCCTTCAGTCCCCAGGCCAGCACTCTATCCACTGAGCCAAACCATCTAGGGCTGAAGTACATTTTTTTGAGAATCACAATATTAAGCCGGACATTCATCACTCAGCATTTTTTTTCTTGCTGTTGCTCTGAGTTTTTCCACATTAAATTTAAAGTTTAAGGATATCTTGTCTAAATTTTAATTTAGATAAGAATGGTTAGTTCTGAATACCAAGTAGGCTAGGGGGAAGTAGACTCCAGGAGGATTCCCTCTAAAGCTTTGAAGGCAAGGTTGTATTTCAATCATACTAAATTAATAAATGGAGTTCATTACTTTTTCTTCATTTAGTTTCAGTAACTCAAGTGTAATGTAACAAGGCATTGCCAGGTTCCTGAATAAAATGTTCACTGTGTCTGGCACTGAAGGCACTGGTCATTTCCCTGTCGGATGTGCTCTCTAGGAAATTGTACGTGCTTCTATCAGCTAAGCTGGTGAGTTGTCACAGAAGCCTTAATGTAGGTCATTGATTGGAGCAGCCACCAGTACCCTGGACCCTGCTTTTATTCATCCTGCTTCTGTGCTACCTTGGGGCCTTTTCATTAAGAAATTAAAACAGAGCTTCTAGGTAATCTGAGGGTTTGGATATTAAGAAGCAACAATGTAGTGGGGCACTGACTTCCAGGCAGGGAGCTACAGTGCTCAAAACCAGAACAGCTATTCTGAGGGAATAAAGTTGGTATCCACCCCTGTCACCTCCCACTCCACACAAAGTGAAACCAAGGTCAGCTAAAGTGTTGGGGCAGCAGGGCCTTAGAATACCTGTCATAGAAAGGTAGAGAAGTAAGCATATGCCTGAGAGAAACTTTTGCCCTGAGTCAGACATAACCCTGGGGGGAATTTCCTTCTTGTCCATGTCTCCTTCTCTTCCTGAGACACAGACAGGACAAGTTTTGTATAACACAATTTTTATGGCAAAATGCTGTCTGGACCTGGAAACTGACAGACTTTTGGATGTGTTCATAAATTGGAAGCTACCTGTGCTAAGCATTTATTTGCAATTTAGAGATTTTTAAAAAATTCTTTTCCGTTTGACAAAGATTATGTCTTATTTTGAGAAGTGGGTCATATTTTGGGTTTCAGAATGTTAAGGGTATTTTTAAAGTTGGCAGTAGAGGTTTACTAGTACTTGCAAGGGCTGTGGTGTTCACCTGACTGGGTTTGAAATGACGTGGGGCAGATTTATCTCCTGAAGTCTCACCCAGTTCCCCATCTCTAACCTAGTGCTAGGCTTCCTCAGCAAATACTGCATTTACAACCACCCTGGCCAGATAAGGTTTAATAAATGTTAACCATTGTTGTCTTCATTTTAAAAAATATATTTTTATTGATTTCAGAGAGGAAGGGAAAGGGAGAGAAAGATAGAAACATCAATGATGAGAGAATCATTGATCGGCTGCCTCCTGCATGCCTCCTACTGGGGATAGAGCTGGTGACCCGGGCATGTGCCCTTGACCAGAATCGAACCAGTCTGCAGGCTGATGCTCTATCCACGAGCCAGACCAGCTAGGGCAACCATTGTTGTCTTCATTTTTGTTGTAATCTTGTATTCCTCTACTCCGCGGGGTTATTGTGTATTGATCATTCACATGTAGATTGATTCTCTCTTTGTAACCAATGTCATGAGGAAGTCAGGATATTTAAGATCTAACTCTCTACACTTCCCTTAACAAGCAATAATAAAATACATTATTTGGTTAACCTACTTCCGTGAGATCATTTCTGTGTTGTTTTTTAAATTTCTAGGCATATATTTAAATTTTTTCTCTAGGAAAGGGTAGCTAATTGTGCTGAGTGAACCTAGTGTTTTTGGGAGGTTTCTACTTTTTGCTATTGAGACCAAATAGAATTTTTAAAATTATATATATTTAAGTAATAATGTCCTGAATCTAGAACCTTTCATCTTTAACTCATTATATGCTGTAGAACAGACTGATTTCACATGAATTCCTTGACCACATGATCTTATTAATTATAGAAGTTTACTTTTAAAATAATATATGCATATTAGAAAGTACGCTTATTAGTGATATCAGGTGTCTTGGCTTTTGTCCTTGAAGGTTTCTGGGCTAGGAGATTTCTTTAAATTTTCCTCTACAATTCCTTGAAAATGGTGCCTCAACTGGGGCCGGGATTGAATCTGCATCCCAGGTGCATGCCCTTGACTGGGAATTGAACCCATGACTCTTCAGTGAGCACACCGGCCAGGGCAACACAAAAAGATCTTAAATCTTTACTGTATTTTGCATTTTTTGCCCCCCTCCCTTGCCTTTCAGCATTAAACTGAAAAAATGTCACTGTATGATGATCTGGGAGTGGAGACCAGTGACTCGAAAACAGAAGGCTGGTCCAAAAACTTCAAACTTCTACAGTCTCAGCTTCAGGTGAAGAAGGCAGCTCTCACTCAAGCAAAGGTAAGATAAGCCCACAGTGTGAAAGTAGAAAAGTCTGCAGAGCAGGTTCCTCCTTAGATTAAGAGCAGTATGACTTTAGCTTGCTCTGCCTTTTTATTGATTATGTAGGGCTAAACATTTATGGAGAGAGGCTCTATGTAGAGAAGAACAAGGAGCTAAGGGTCATTTTGCTCTTCCCAATTCCTGGGAATAGAACTATTTCAGGGATTCCAATGAAGAAAGGCAATACTCGGTTTCCAACAGTGGTACAGGTTTTCAGACTTCATTATGTCTAAGATTACTGAGAATTTGGTTAAAATATTGCTTCATTGGCCATATTCCTGATATACTGGTAAATTCTGGTTCTAGGTTGGGGCCCATGGGAGTT
>NW_006297018.1:2460630-2464186 GCF_000327345.1 Myotis davidii | reverse complement strand
GGTTTGGAATCAGCACTTTGAGAAAGGAAGCTCTGCAGTAATTAGTAAGCTGTTCTAATGTGTATGTGTTACTGAGGGCTCAGATTGGTTGTGGATGCGTCAGGTGTATGTAGTGTGGGAGTCACTGTTTTTGTTCTAGTTGTATACATGTTGGGCATTGGCTGCATCCTTGAAATTATTCAACATGTAAAACATTAAAAACATAGGTGCCCACTGGATATTTGATATTAAAATGTTACTGTCAAATACTTTTAGGAACAGAAAATAGAAAAGCAGAAGTAAAAATATTCTAGAGATGTACAAATTAAAAACTACTTGGGATAATTCTTTATTATCAGTTTAAAAATTGTCAGCTTTGTGAGTTACTTGTAGCCAATCAAAAATCCTAGATAATTTGTTTCTTCCTGCC
Source organism: Myotis davidii (assembly GCF_000327345.1). NCBI lineage: Eukaryota > Metazoa > Chordata > Mammalia > Chiroptera > Vespertilionidae > Myotis > Myotis davidii. The sequence goes on along the minus strand of NW_006297018.1, from coordinate 2,463,777 downwards.
TAGTACTTTAGGATCACCTTCTTTTCCAGCCAGTGCATAATTATAAATATAGGTTAAAAATCAGCTTGAGTAAAATAAAACTTAGAAAATAGACTCTTCCAAAAAGAAATATATTAAGGCAAATAAAATTTATGGATAACACACTGATTTTTCTGTACCATTATTTTACTCACATAAAAAGTAAAGAATTGGGTGCTGATAAGCAAGGAATTATGTTTTTATATGAAATCTAGACTCTCAGGCATCCTCTGTAGTATCTGTTTAGTTTATGCTTATCATCTTTTCACTTACCCAAAGATCTCTTAAGATTTCAAATCGATTTTTTAATCGGTCAAAATAAAAAGTTGCTTATGAAATCATTTCTAACTTTCTAATATCTTTTGAGATTCCTATGTGGAATTAATGTTGTGTTTTTCTTTAAAGGAAGTGAAGATACATTTCATTGATTCTCTTAGACTATTTAATTTACTAATTAATTACTCAGTACCAGGTTGTCATAACCAAAGGTATTTGGTAGAGAAAATGTTGCCTACAGACTGAAATTGTGGTTTCTTCTGTATCCCATTTTAAAAACAGATATCAAATAGAAAAATGTATGATTCTGATACCGCCCTCCTCCATTGTCCTTTAAACTTTGGTTTTTACCTTGTGAATTGTAACTTATTGATTGGATTAAATTTATTTGCTTGAAATAATAAGTGATGTTAAATTCAAGAGAGATGGTGGCTTTTAGCCTTTTATAGTGATTGATAACAATGAAAATGCATAACACTTTAAAATTGCAAAGGAAGAGGCAACTTAAACCTTTCTAACCAAAAGATCAAATAGACACCTCTGTACTCATTGGGTCATGATTAGCATTATTAACAGACAATCTGAGTTGTGTGCCTGCTGGGGTGATGTAGCATAAAGCACACCACCTCACCTATGACTTTTTTTGCCAAAGAGCACTGTTCTAACCTAATCAAGATTTAACTTAGTTTTCAATAATTGTAGGGCATAGATGAATAAGTGAAACTACACCACCAGGAATTTATCAAACAGATCTTAAAATGTGCAGCATTTTACAAGACAGTGTCAGAAGAAAAAGAGGAGACAAAAATGATGATTATAGTGATGACAGCAAGGAGGGAGGATTTTCCTAAATCAAATGCATTATGGACTTTTGGTAGGATCCTGGTTCAAAATAAAATCAACTATTTAGAAGACATTTGGGGGTTAGCTTGGAAAACCTGAGTATGAATTGGATAGGAATTGATATAGGGTATTCTTGATTTTATTTGGTCTGGTAATAGTGTTGTGGTTATATAAAAGGATGTTCATAATTTTAGCTGATTAAGGATAGTGTCTTCAAATTTTCTTCAAATGGTTCAACATAAAATACAGGTGTAAGGTAAAACAATATGATAAAATATTAACAATGGTTGATGGTATATGAATGATCATGTTTTCTTTAGAAAAAATTTTTTTTTCTGTAGGTTCAAAATAAAACAGGTAGGACAATATTTTATATTCTATTGGTAGGGGAAAAAACTCTCCTGTTTTGCCCAGGATATAAAAAAATATCCATTCCTTGTGAAAGATCCACACTAGTCAAAGCATAATATGCTGTTATAGATTTGCCCTCCTGGTCAAAGGAGAATCCATTGTGGAGATGGTTTCACATGCAAATTTAAATAAAACTGACAAAGTTTACTATAAGTCTTTGACAGTGGGGAAAATTTGTTTTGTGTAAAAAAAAAAAAAAAGCCAATGAAACTAGTATGTGGTTATAGTAATAATAGAATTAAAAGACTAGTTTAAAATTATGATTTTCTTGTATCCGAAAGGTTCATTACAAAAGACTCCCCCACCCCCTCAAAAAAACTTGTTATAAATAGAATGAATTTTTATTTGAAGCTTCAGTAAACTCTCTCTGTTTTTCAATGATTTTAGAGCCAGAGAACAAAACAAAGTACAGTCCTTGCCCCGGTAATTGACCTAAAGCGAGGCGGCTCTTCAGATGACCGGCAGATTGTGGACACCCCGCCTCACGTAGCAGCTGGCCTAAAGGTAAGCCCGTCCTTTCCTGCTAACTATATGTCTTATTTCATGCATATGTCACGCTGGACACAGTCTCTTCGGTAGACCTTTGCAGCCTAGTCAATATCATTTTCAACTTAGTTTTTACCTGTGTTTTATTACATTTAAAACATTCAGCTATTTGAAATAAAACAGTTTATTATAGAAAAATCAGAAACTAGAGATATGCAAAAAGAAAAATAATTGACTTCAATCCTACCCAGAAGTTAAAAACTAGATTTTGGAATATCTTCCCATTCTGTGCCTCCTCTACCTACTGTTTTCTAATTTGCTTATTTTGCTTAATATATTGGGACTGTCCTTCTCTGTAAAAAAGTATAAGACTGTATGTTCATATTAATGGCTTTACTGTATTCCCTTGTGAAGGGTATACTGTAGTTAATTTTCTTAATGCTAGATATATAGTTCCCCCCACCCCCAATTTTTGCTATCATAAAGAATATTAGTATTCATTGTTTTGTTGTGGATTAAAATAAGGACAAGTCTACTGCCCTTTATTATCCCAGTAATTTTGCATAAGCTTAAAAACCAAGAAACAGACATGTACAGCTCTGTAAATGGGTTAAGTGAGGATGAGGAAGATCTGGAAAAGGATAATTCCAAACCATAGTTAAAACTACACAAGATGGGGAGCAAATAAATTAAACATAATATATAGTTAAAATTACACCCACTCTTTAGATATATACACATTTATTCTTTTATAGATGGCATTCAAGTAATATGACTGCAGTGGTTTAAACATACTAGGTGCACAGGTTGCTTGATGAGAAATGGCCAAAAGTTAATGATAGAATATGCTGTTATTGCTGACTATTTCTTAGCAAGGTACCCTTCCTACCCCCTTCCCCCAAAAAGGACACAGTTCCAGGTGTATGCCCCTTCCCTTCTTTATTTAGTTTCTCATCCTTCTCACGGTTTTGACTGTTCTGGTTTGGAATTCTCTTGCTCCTCCATTTGCTTTTATTCTCAGGCACAGCACAGCTGAAGCTCTTGGTAGGATTTCTTGGCTGGAAGAACTGATACTATAGGCTAATAGTCTGTATAGAGGAACCAGCACCCGGA
>NW_006297018.1:2459998-2460585 GCF_000327345.1 Myotis davidii | reverse complement strand
GGGGGGGGGGGGGTTCTTAGTCATTTAACATTTTTCCCCACAAACTCAACACCTAAGTTTTTCTAGCTATATCTACTCAAAAGCTGATTCATCATCTTCTGTTATTGTATATTGAGTCTAGAACCTATAATATTGTTTCCACCCCCCAAAATCTAATCAGTAAGCATTTTTTCATGTTATGTAGTTTTCCTAACCAGTTTTAATTTTTTTTAGTTTTAGTAGTTTTTAAATTTATTTTTTTATTTTAGAGAGAGGGAGGGAGGGAGAGAGAGAGAGAAACACTGATTTGTTGTTCCACTTATTTATACATTCACTGGTTAATTCTTGTACTAGTGTGTGCCCTGACCAGGAACCTTGGTATATTGGGCTGCTCTAACCAACTGTGCTTCCTGCCCAGGGTTCATAACCAATTTTTTAAAGAATATATACTCGCCGAAACCGGTTTGGCTCAGTGGATAGAGCGTCGGCCTGCGGACTGAAAGGTCCCAGGTTCGATTCCGGTCAAGGGCATGTACCTGGGCTGCGGGCACATCCCCAGTGGGGGGTGTGCAGGAGGCGGCTGGTCGATGTTTCTCTCTCATCGATGT
>NW_006297018.1:2453975-2459945 GCF_000327345.1 Myotis davidii | reverse complement strand
CCCCCGCCCCCCGCCACTGGGGATGTGCCCACAACCAAGGTACATGCCCTTGGCCGGAATCGAAACTGGGACCCTTGCAGTCCGTAGGCCGATGCTCTATCCACTGAGCCAAACGGGTCAGGGCAGAATATATACTTTTTTATTGATCTTAGAGAGAAAGGAAGGGAGAGGGAGAGAGAGAGAAACAGCGATGTGAGAGAGAAACATCGATTGGTTGCCTCTTACATGCACCCCAACCAGGGATCAAACCCACAACCTGGACATGTGCCCTGACTGGAAATTGAACCCACAGCCTTTCGGTGCATGGGGACAATGGTCAACCAACTGAGCCCCACCAGCCAGGACATAACCAATTTTTAATTGTAAAGTATTCCTATCCAGTGAATGTATTGTAATATATACAAGTGTTTCCTAACGGTAGAACCATCTAGACCTGCTTTTATGTTGTTGTCGTAAATAACACTATAATGCATGCACATCTACATAGAGAGTGCTCTGTGCATGTAAAATTATTTTCTTAGGGTAGACTTCCTGAAGTGGCTTTAAGAAATCAGTCATTTTCATTGCCAATTTGTGTTTTGTTTTGTTTTTGGTAAGGTTTTTTTATTTTTTTTAATATATTTTTTATTGATTTTAGAGGGGAAGGGAGAAGGCAGAGAGATAGAAACATCAATGATGAGAGAGAATCACTGATCGGCTACCTCGTGTATGCCCCGCCTGGGGATTGAGCCCACAACCTGAGCATGTGCCTTTGACTGGAATCGAACCTGGGACCCTTCAGTTCGCAGGCCGATGCTCTATCCACAGAGCCAAACCAGCTAGGGCTGTTCTCTCTTTTTAAAAAATATATTTTTATTGATTTCAGAGAGGAAAGGAGAGGGAGAGAGAGAGAAAAACATCAATGATGAGAAAGAATCATCGATTGGCTGCCTCTTGCACGCCCCATGCTGGGGATCGAGCCCGTAACATGGGCAAATACCCTTGACTGGAATCGATCCTGGGACCCTTCAACCCACAGGCCAACGCTCTATCCACTGAGCCAAACTGGCTAAGGCTGCTGTATTCTCTGTAGCATTTAAAGAAGAAGGCTCATTGTTAAACTTAGCAGGGTTTATTTTTTATTATTAATTGTTTTATATGTTTATTGATTTCAGAGAGGAAGGAAGAGGGAGAGAGAGAGATAGAAACATCAGTGATGAGAGAGAATCATTGATTGGCTGCCTCCAGCACACCCCTACTGGGGATCGAGCCTGCAACCCAGGCATATGCCCTTGACCGGAATTGAACCTGCAACCCTTCAGTCTACAGGCCGATGCTCTATCCACCGAGCCAAGCTGACTAGGGCTTAGCAGGGTTTATACAGTAAAAGTTTTTTATTTCAAATTTTGAAATGACAAAGAATTAACTTTCATATTGACAATTTGTTCTCAGAAACTTTCTAATAATAGTATTTTATAAGTTGAGTGGCTGGTTACTAGCTTCTTTTCTGTCTTAATAAAAACTGAAAGGAAATCTTATTCATGTGCCTTTGCCTTTATATGAATACAAATTTATTAATTATCCTATGTGGACCCTATGTTTAATAGATTTGTGTAAATTTTCCAGTGATAGGGCCTCAGAGGTGACTACAATTATTTTCCTAACTTCTTTTATTCATCGAATCATACTGTTTTCTGATTTTTTAGTTACAAGGAAATGACGAAGTATTTGTTTTACAATGCAGAATGTCAATGGAAGGATGTAATATTGTACAATGTCAAAGTGAACAGGATTGTTAGATTTAAATCCATTGATATTGAACACAAACTGTTTTTGTTTATGGTTTTTTTTGGTTGTTATTGTTAGTTCTCACCTGAGGATATTTTCCATTGATTTTTAGAGAGAATGGGAGGGAGAGGAGAGACACAGAGAGAGAATCATCAATGTGACAGAAATATCAATTGGTTGCCTCCAAGGAGCCAGCAACCAAGGTATGTGCCCTTGACCGGAATCAAACCCGGGACCCTTCAGTCCACATATGCTCTGTCCACTGAGCCAAACCGGCTAGGGCAAAAGCTCTTCTTACTATATTAGTTTTGTGTTCAAAATGAAATACATTTTGCAACCTTTCTGCCTTTGATAGTATTGGGTAGTGTGCCTCCTGAAAGAGATGTAGAATGGGCACTCAAAAATACTAGTCCTAAGCAGTGCTTGTTTTAGATGTCTGTGGAGACCAGTTAAGGCCTCTTATTTTTAGAGATAATAAGAAAGAGTTATGCTAAGAAAACATGGAAGAAGTAAGTATAGAGGTTTAGGAAATTTAGGCTGTATATTAGATTGGAGTTTCCCAGAACCAGGGATCAAGACCACCAACCTAGGGTAAAGCTCCACTTCTAATCATGTATCTTCTAGTTAGCTGTACTCTCTGTCTTAGGTCTTTCTGATTTCTTTGTTAAGACTACCTCTTTTCTTTCAAAGACTAAGTAGCTCCAGTTTCTAAATGTTTAGAAGAGAAATGCAAAATGTTATCATCTGAACCTGATCTTAGTGGACCTTAAAAAAAAAAATTAATGAGCCTGGCCAGTGAGCTCAGTGGTTGTCAACCTAGGAACCAAGAGGTCGTGGCCTGTTCTGTTCCTGGTCAGGGCACATGCCCGGGTTGCAGGCTGGATCCCCAATAGGGGGCGTGCAGGAGGCAGCTGATTGATGTTTCTATCTTTCTGTCCCTCTACCTTCCTCCCTTGCTAAAAAATCAATAAAAACATAGGTAAAAATAAATTAATGATGACAAGAAGGGAATGACATCCATCTGTGTCAGACTCAGCACAGGAAGTGCTGCCTCCCAGGGAAGGGATGTATTCCAGAGCATTTCAAAAAGCCCAAGAAGTCCTGGCCAGTATTCGAGAGCAGTGGCCCATGCACCTATGGGTTTCAGGTTAGATTCCCAGTCAAGGGCATGTATCTGGGTTGCAAGGTTGGTTGGAGTGCATGCAGGAGGCAACCAGTCGATGTGTGTCTCTCACATCAGTGTCCTTCCCCCCCCCCTTCCCACCCCTACGGCCTCCCACAACTACATCTAAATTACAACTAAAATACAGAACTACCATCATCCAGAACCACTGGAAAGCTGGTTGAATGGAAGTCCTACCTTTAGAGAAGTAAAGAAGAAAGCACACAGACACTGTAGAAGGTGGGGAGGCACAGAACAGGCTGGTCCCACATTCACATGCAGTGTTTTTTTAACTGGGACTCCCACTCTCTCCCCCTACCTTCTACTCTCTAAAAAATCAATGGGAAAAATATCCTCAGGTTATTAATGACCAAAAGAATGATTGTTATTTGTGGGTTGTTTGGTTTTTAAGTTTTCATGGAGATACATAAAACCAGAAGTGTTCATTGTTAACTATATAAATAATCAAAATTATTAAAAGTTTCAGTACTGGCAGTTTGGGAATTTCAGGAAAGTGCCATAGGATATTTATGGAATTAATACTGAACTAAATTCATTCTCATGGTTTTGCTGCTACCTGGTGAGCTATGTGACATGTCAAGTCACTAAACCTCCTTAGACATTTGTTCCCTCATCTATAAAACAAAGGAGGCATGTAGATGTCATCAAGTCTCCTTCCAACCCTCATATTCTTTTACTTGAATTCTAAAATTTCAAGACATGAGAATGATACCTTGGCATTTTTATCTTCCTCAGGATCCTGTACCCAGTGGATTTTCTGCAGGAGAAGTTTTGATTCCCTTAGCTGATGAATATGATCCTATGTTTCCTAATGATTATGAGAAAGTAGTGAAGCGCCAAAGAGAAGAACGGCAGAGACAGCGGGAGCTGGAAAGACAAAAAGAAATAGAAGAGAGAGAAAAGTAAGGCTTTGTTTGGATTCAGGGCTATTTTACATTTGAAATATTTATTAGAATGTTAATGAATGAACTTCATCGCTGTCTGTAAGGCTGAAGTTAGTTTTTATGGTTAACCTTAAAAATTTGTAGTTGTCACATCCCAGCGTTAAAAAACAAAACCCAGTCTAGACTGTACAGCAGGGGTCCTCAAGCTTTTTAAACAGGGAGCCAGTTCACTGTCCCTCAGACCGTTGGAGGGCCGGACTATAGTTTAAAAAAAAACTATGAACAAATTCCTATGCACATTGAACATATCTTATTTTGAAGTAAAAAAACAAAACGGGAACAAATACAATATTTGTATTTGCATGTGGCCCGCGGGCCATAGTTTGAGGACCCGTGCTCTAGAGCAAATTTCATGTATAGATGCAGAAAACTTAAAGTATATATTTTGGGTGAATTGTTAGAAACGTACCTTAGAACAACTTCAACCTGATGTTGAGCAATAGTTTCTTTCCTCTGCTATGATTCTTCTATAGTCATAACTATTCAAAATCCTTAAATTGATCTTGGCCAGTGTGGCTAAGTTGGTTGAGCATCCTCCTATATATAGAAAGGTCACTGGTTCAATTCCTGATTAGGGCATATGCCCCGGTTTTGGGTTTGGTTCCTGGGCCGGGTGTGTATGGGAGGCAACTGGTTGATATTTTTCTTTCTCCTTCTCCCTTCCTCCCTTTCTCTCTTAAAAAAACAAAAACAAAACAAAACAAAGCAAAAAACAAAACATATTTAAAAAATAAGCTGATATACCAATATGAAAAAAAATCACAAACTAAAAATAAAAGACTTAAATTGTTATATTTTTAACTATTTTTGTGCCAGATGGAATTTTTTTAAAACGTGCATTTAAAAAAAAAAAGTATATTTTTACTGATTTCAGAAAGGAAGGGAGAGGGAGAGAGAGATAGAAACATCAGTGATAGAGAATCGATTGGCTGTCACCTGCATGCCCCCTACTGGGGATCGGGCCCACAACCCCGGGCATGTGCCCTTGACCAGAATCAAACCCCGGACCTTTCAGTCCTCAAGCTGACACTCTTATCGACTGAGCCAAATCAGCTAGGGCAACACATGCATCTTTTATTTATGTTTTTGAAAAGTATGGGCAATAAGGCCCGGCTCAGTGGTTCAGTGGTTGAGCATTGCGACCTATGAACCAGGAGGTCATGGTTTGATTCTCCGTTAGAGTACATGCCCCGGTTGTAGGCTCAATCCCCAGTGTGGGGCATGCAGGAGGCAGCCAATCACTGATTCTCTGTCATCATTGATGTTTCTATTTCTCTCTCCCTCTCCCTTCCTCTTCGAAATCAATAAAGTTTAAAAACAAATAAATAAAAATATGGGCAATAAGGATTTGTTTGTATTTCTTCTTTGTAAAATATTGCATATTAATTGTTAAGTAGTTTATAAAATATGCCCTGGCCAGTGTGACTCGGTTGGAGCATCGTCTTGTACACTGAAAGGTTGTGGGTTCAATTCCTGGTTGAGGCATGTAAAGGAGGCGTGTACAGATGGATGTCTTGCTCTCTCTTTCTCTTTCTGTCATTCCCCCTCCCTCCATTTCTTTCTCCCTCTAAATATCAATGAACAAGTCCTTGTGTGAGGGGAAAAAAAGTTTATAAAATAGTAATATCATTATTTATTGCATCATTTCATGTAATGAGGGCATGTTCTCGAGCAGCAATTTTCAACCCTTTTCATCTCATGGCACACATAAACAAATTACTAAAATTTTGTGGCACACCAAAAAAATGTAGTTTTTGCCGATCTGACAAAAAACAATAGGTATAATTTTGATTCACTCACACCAGACTATTGTTGTGTTGTCATTTTTTTTTTTTTTTTGACAGTCTAAGGGAAAAGAGGTTAGTGCCCTTGACTAAAATAGTCAGGTATTGCATGTTTTAAAATTTTTTGTGGTATACCAGTGTGCTCCTCACACACTGGTTGAAAATTGCTGTTCTAGAGAATTAGAATTATTAAACTATTGCCTATGTTGATATGCTTTAAAATTGAAAGAGGCAAATACCAAGTAAACTTTTGTGTTGCTACTTATATACTTACTAGGGGCCCGGTGCACGA
>NW_006297018.1:2449535-2452855 GCF_000327345.1 Myotis davidii | reverse complement strand
GTGCGGGCTATGCCCCTGCCCCTGCAGGACGCCTCTGGCCGAGGCGTCCGGCCCGGGCAGCAGGGACCCGCAGCTGCAGCGGCCCCGCAATCGTGGGCTCCGCTTTAGGCATACCCCTAGCTCCCGGGACTGCCAGCTTCGAACGTGCCCAGCTCCCATTGCTGGCTTCACCCCTACTTCCTGCTGTTACTGGCCAGGGCGGCAAAGGCACCTGATTCTCTGATCATGGCCCTGGGGCCGCAGGCCCCCCAGCTCTTAGCTCCTCCCTGGGTTTCCGATTACTGGCAGTGGCAGGGGGTTTCTTCCTGCTTTCCCTTTCGCCTCCCTGCATTGTGCCTACACATGCAAATTAACCACCATCTTTGTTGTCAGTTAACTGCCATCTGAGTTGGCAGTTAATTTGCATATCCCCCTGATTAGCCAATGAAAAAGGTAGCGTTGTACGCCAATTACCATTTTTCTCTTTTATTAGTGTAGATTGTAGGCCTTGTGCACTAATTCATGCATGGGTGGGGACTGATTGGGGTCGATCGGTCTGGGTTGGCTGGCGGGAGGGGCCATGATCGGTCTGGATTGGCTGGCGGGAGGGGCCATGGGTGGTTGGTAGGCCGGCCCTGCCCCTTGGTTGAACTCTGGTTGAGGGGACAATTTGCATATTAACCTTTTATTATACAGGATTAAATGTGTTCAGTTCATCTTCTGGTTTTTCTCACTTGTCATACTTGTGCTACTGTAGTTTTCAATCAGTTGTTATCGCCCACACCCCTCCTTCCATTAATAGTTCAGTGTGAAACGGAGGATTTGGGTATTTTTCTAGCCAAGATAAAGTCAAGGTGATGTCCTTGAGTTGACATCTCTAATTTAGCTCATCTGTAATGAATATGGGTTCTTTTATCATCACAGGAGGCGTAAAGACAGACATGAAGCCAGTGGGTTTTCAAGGCGACCAGATCCAGATTCTGATGAAGATGAAGATTATGAGCGAGAAAGGAGAAAAAGAAGTAAGGCATGAACATAAATATTATGTTTCCAGTATGGTGCAATTCCACTATTTGCTTTTCATATTCAATTTGTTATAGTTCAGTTGACATTGACTTAGGTCATTTTGTCTCTGGGATTCCAGCAATCCACATTTGTATACAGTCTTAATTTATATTGCGTTTTAACATAAATTCTCTTTTTAGCTTCCCATCCACTTTCTAATAGTTTTTAAGTAGATATGTTGAGCATACCTTGAAATATATATACACATACTTTTCCTTACCTGTAGCATAGTTTGGTTTTTATTAACGTTTTTAGAGTCCAGCATATAGGTTGAATACTTATTGGTCTCATCCTTTCAGCTTATAGATTGGCTGTCCTTTTTGTAAGGAGGTATGCCTTTTCTGTGAAGGACATTTAATTTCTTGAACATTAGCAGAAGCTAATATTGAGTAGTAGGGAAGTGATGGCATTATGTCCATTATGTGTACTGCTGATGTTTATATTTTAACCTGATTAATAGCAAATGTTTAGTAATCATCCTGAATTTTTCATACTAAACTCATTAGAGCTAATCTCAGAATCAATCACTAATCACTTGGCAAGATTAAAAAATGATAAGAAGTATTTCAAAAGAAATATAAGATTTTATTCCTATTTTTCCTTAAGTATTTTGTCTAATCCAGGCCTGTTAATCATGATGCAAGTACATTGGCCTTGGAGGAATTTCTTTTGTGAAACATTTCATGCTGTTGCAGCACTGGTTTTGTAATCAGTTTTGTTTGTTTGTTTGCATCTTATTTTTTGGACTATTTAATTGGTGATTAAGTTATAATACATATGTTAAGGTTTATACCTAATGAAAAATTCCTTATATTCTCCATCCTTGTCAGATAGCAAATGGAGTTATTTTGGTTTGTTTGTGTCCACCATTCTCTGTCCAGGAAACGAACAGGAATGGTGACAACACAAAACAGATTCTATAGAAACCAGAAGTACCTACATTTTCAAATAGTTGTTTAGTTCCAGGAGTGTGTTGTATTGTCGGAGAAAGCTTGGAATCACTGGGAGCTACCTACTGCTGCCCACCAATTCTCCTCTGATCATTTTCTCCTATGAAAGAAAAATGGACACAGTTATACCTAATTCAAAGGTTATTAAGTCTAAATGAGATAATGTATATGAAAAAATTGGGTGACTAGCCGTGGCCAGCATGGTTCAGTCCTATCAGCCTGAGAACCAGAGGATCGCAGGTTCTATTCCCAGTCAAGGACACATATCCCTGGCTCCAGTCAGAGCGTGTGCTGGAAGTAACCAATTGATGTGTGTGTGTGTGTGTGTGTGTGTGTGTGTGTTTCTTTCTCCCCCTTGTCTCCTTCCACTCTCTCTAAAAAATCAATAGAAGAAATATCCTCAGATGAGGATTCACAAACAAAGAATCTGGTGACTGACATCCTCTCAGTAAGTAGTTGTATTACTGTTGGTTTTGTGTGTTGTTGTTTTTTTAATCCTCACCCAAGGAGAGTCTCCCATTGATTTTTAGAGAGAGTGGAAGAGAGAGGGAAAGGCAGAGAGAAATATCGATGTGAGAGAAACACATGAATTGGTTGCCTCCTGCATGTGCCCCAACCAGGGCCCGGGCTGAGGAGGAGCCTGCAACCAAGGTACATGCTTGGGCCCTTGACTGGAACCAAACTAGGAACCCTTTGGTCCGCAGGCCAATGCTCTATCCACTGAGCCAAATCATCCAGGACTTACTTTTGATTTTTTAAAAATTATGTTCAGTGTTTGGGGGCAATAGTTCTGTTTCTACAGAAGCTTCCTACCCTCCCTGCCTTGTGTGATATGACAAATTGTGGGGAAGCACAAGACATGATTGGAAAGTCTGTAAGGAAGAATCTCCAAAAGGTTGGGAGCCTCTAGGGGGACCTTGCTGAAGGTGGCAGACTCTACCTTGACTTTTCCAAATAAGTCTGAGCCCCCAGGTGTTTTACTGGAGCCTTTATGTTTAGTCTTTAGCCATCCTTGCTTAAAGGACACTGCAGATGCAAATAGGTTGAAGCTCAATCACTGAGCCACACTGGCCAGACTATGTTACTATTTTTTAAGTAACTGCTAATTCTCTGGGTTATGGTCTTTTATCTTAAAATTCATTTATTAACTACATTCTAGGGCTCTTGAATGCCTGCTATGAAAAAAATAATTGTGAAAAAAAAAGAAAAAAATAATTGTGTTTGGCTTTTCAGTTTTCTACATTTTTAATCCTCGATTCAGATATTAAGTTCTTTAGATATTAGCTGGAGGGATGAAGTAGCAGTTCTGTCTCCCTCCTCCCTCCC
>NW_006297018.1:2436107-2449498 GCF_000327345.1 Myotis davidii | reverse complement strand
AGCCGCCTGCCCCTGCCTTGACTTTCCCAAACAAGTCTGAGCCCCCGAATGCTTACTTAGACATGTCCTTGCTTAAAGGATGCGTGTGCTTTCTCCAGGATGCTTACCCTACTGATAGTATCTAATAGTTAATTTTAGTTCAAGCTGTTGCTATAATAAAAGCCTAAGGAGGCAGGCAAACAGAGCTGTTCGGTTTCTCAAGCCAAGCATTCCCTTAGCCCTCTCTTTCACAGAAATGTGTGTCAGAGTAATCATTTATCCATCGCTCAGGGTCTTGCCAGTCACCCCCGGTAACAAATGGTATATATCATAGTCCTTGAGAGTCTGGCATCTGAAATGTTCCTTTAATCAGTGGAATTTTATGTTTTTGCAGGTATGGGCGGAGCTGCCATCGCACCACCCACTTCTCTTGTAGAGAAAGACAAAGAGTGTATGTATCTATATCTCCCCCTCTTTTCTTTTGATATAAATCTTTAACCCAGCCATGGCCAGTCTTAGCTTCTATCAGCCAGGTTTCCTGAATCTAAAGGGAAATTGCCCCAAAGCCTGTCCTCTGGCCTGAACCCTGAGGCCCAGTGTGGGTCCTTCAGGCTGCTGTTCCCATTCATTCCTTGTACTTTAGAAGTTTTAATGCCAGGCTCTGAGACTTGGATTTTTATACAGTGTTATGCTTTTTTGTTGTTGTTTTAATATATTTTTTAATTGTTGATAGTATTACAGATATCTCCCATCACGCCCCCCTTTATCCCCTCCTCCCAGCCCCTATCCCCTTATCCCCCACCCCAGGTTTTTAATACCCTATTGCCTGTGTCCATGAGCTATGCATATAAATATATAAGTTCTTTAGCTTATTTCTTCTCATCCTACTGTTGTTTTTTTAAAATTCATTTTGTCTTCTCCAACATTTCATATTTGGAGTTAGGCTAAAACAATAATAGCTCAGTTTACGATTTGTGTCCTCAGTGGTTTGGAGGCTGTTAAGTTCATGACTTCCACAAGGTGGCAGTGCCTTCCTGATTAGATTTTCTGCCATTAGTTTTGATTTCGTCTCACAGGCTGTGTGTCTTCACTTACATTGCCAGAACACACCCACCCACTGTTTCAATTCCCAGTGATCTGTTCTAGGAATTGAACTTTGATGTATCATCTAGGTCATTTTCCTATCCTTTAGGTTGGCCCATACCTAAACTATCCCAAGAAAATATAATCATCCCTCATGCTTTTTAATACCTGTTGCACTATTTATGTTATCTTTTTAAAGAATATAACTTAAAAAGTTTTGTTAAATACCTTTTGTGTAAAAACACCTAGAAAACCATAAACTCAATTAAAACCAGCCTGTTTTTTTGTGTGTGTTTTTTTTTAAAGCTTCCTGTTGAAAATCACTGCTGTAGCCAGGTTTGAAAATCACTGGTCTGGTACATGGTCCATAACCTCAATGACCTTTATTTTATGCTAGGCTAATGAAATAGATTAGAGTCCAAAGACAGGTATACAAGATGATATGGAAATCAAAAGAGATTTTGATTGGATCTAGCTGAAACATACAAAACTCTTAAGCATTCAGACAAAAATTGTCATTTAGAGCACTTTTAAAGGATAACATTTCAGTAAGGTATAAAAAGGACATTTGAGATAACAGCTGGAACAAAGCTAAAATTAGAAAAATAGTACATACCTCTCTAATTTTAAAAAGTCATGTAGGGGCTGTACAATGGGTTTTGTTTTTCCTCCTTATAGAAAACTAAAAATGTCAGTTAAGTTAGTTCAAAATAACTGATTTATACAAGTGCAGTTCGGGATACTTTTTGTAGTATTTTGGTAAACCTATTTTATTTTTATCCAATAGTACCCCGAGAATTTCCTTATGAAGAGGATTCAAGACCTCGCTCACAGTCTTCTAAAGCTGCCATTCCTCCTCCTGTGTATGAGGAACAGGACAGACCCAGATCTCCAACGGGCCCTGGCAACTCCTTCCTCGCCAACATGGGGTAATGGTTCCAAGTGCTGTCGTCTTGGCAGGTGTAAGAAGGACGAGACTCATTGTGAAGGGTTGGCAGCCCTTTCAGTAGATGCAGTTTGTTTGAAAGTGAGGGCGTTCTCTAGTTATAGGAAGATGCTTGGTGTGTTCAATCACACAATGTCATTCTTCAGAATCTGAGTCACATAGAGGGTATTGCAGCACAATGCTATCATATTTTGTACAAAACAAAGTCTTCTGATGTAAGTTTCGGATGATTTCATTGCTGAACATTATATTCTCTAGGTAGGAACGGTTTCTCATAATTATTTACATGTATTTTCAAAACATTTGCAAGTAAAATATGGCTTATGAGTTACACCTGACTTATACTATGCCCAAAGGGTGAATGACATCATGTATATATATGTAAAAAATATATATATGATGAGACATTTGCTTTAAGGTCATGGTTCTGTACCTTTGGTCTAAAAACTTAGTCATTCAAACTAAGAGTATTTGCCTGCATGTAAAAATCAATTTTAAGGTTGACTTTCAGGTATGGCTTGTGGAATTTAAAATCCCCACTGGATTTGCCATACATTTTGGTTAAAACAATGTTTTATGTTTACTTTGTTTCTTTCATGCAATGAGAGACTATCAAATGAAGCTGCATTACACTAAGGCCTTTGTTCTGTGTCCTTTAGAAGGACACTGCCTATGGTAGAAATGCTGTGACCATAGTAATCACACTGATCTGCCCTTGTCTATGTGCATATACTCTGATTCTTAGAGCCCTTGAGAAGTGACTAGACAAGAATTGGAGTAGATGGTTGGGGTTCCCACACTGAGAGAGGATTTTGACTTTCTGACCTTGGTATCCATCTCCCAGATTTGTGTTCTCTATGGTAACTGCTAGCCAGGGGTGGCTATTAATTTAAAATGAATACAATTTAAAATGTAGTTCCTTATCTCAAGTGCTCAATAACCACACAAAGCTAACAGCTACCCTATTGGCCAGTCCCCATCATTGTAAAATAGGTGTATTAGGCTTCCCTAGAATGTATGCTGGAAGGTGGATAGACATGAAACTGTTATTTTTTTTTTCTGCTGATGATAAAAATTGACTTTTTGCTGAATTCCCTTTTAAACAGTAATTCTCTATGCCTAAGAAAAATGCAGTGTAGTACAATTCAGCCGTTTGAGTCTTTTCTTTTTAGCCCTAGAACAGTTTCAAATGCAATTTTAACGGAAATCACATAAACATGAAGTAATGTAGGTCTAATTCTAGTGGTTCAAGCAATGGGGACACTCTTTTTTTTTTTTTTTTTTTTTTACATTTTATTGATTTTTACAGAGAGGAAGGGAGAGTTAGAAACATCGATGAGAGAGAAACATGGATTAGCTGCCTCCTGCACACCCCCCTCTGGGGATGTGCCCGCAACCAAGGTACATGCCCTTGACTGGAATCGAACATGGGACCTTTCATTCCACAGGCCGACACTCTATCCACTGAGCCAAACCGGTTAGGGCATTGGGGACACTCTTGAGACACCTCCAAGTGCAGTTTGAAAGTTACTGTATTAGAGAATGAGCAGTGGACTGAGAATTACAAGTTGTGGGTCCTAATTTCAATTTTACCGTTAATACCTATAGAAATAACTTCTAATATTATGTCTTGTTTTTGTTTCTAATCAGCTTTAAGCTAGCCTAGTTGACTAATCTGGGCTTCAGTTTATTTTCCCATCGATTAAGTAGATGATCTCTATATAAAATCTGTTATTGTAAACTCTACTGTACTATTTAGAAAAATGCATTTTCACTGTGAAACTTTATCCTTTTTTGACAGGCACATTTTTAAATTTTTATGGCTTTAAGTAATTTTTATTTTCCTATTACAGTTGACATGCTATATTATATTAGCTTCAGGTGTACACCCCAGTGATTAGACATTATATATTGCTAAGTGATAACCCCCAAAAATATAGTACCCATCTGACACCATACATAGTTATTATAATATTATTGACTATTACTTATGCTGTACTCTACATCTCCATGACTATTCTGTAACTACCAATTTGTGCTTCTTAATCTCTTTACCTTTTTCACCCATCGCCCCAAATCTCTTCCCATCTGGCAAAAAGTTCTCTCTATATATGTATGTCTGTTCTGCTTGTTTATTTTGTTCTTTAGATTCCACATATAAGTGATATCACATAGTATTTGTCTTCCCCTGTCTGATTCATTTCACTCAGCACAATGCCTTATATGTCCATTAATGTTGTAGATGGCAAGATTTTTATCATTTAAACTAATCATTGATAGATATTTACTTATTGCCATTTTATTACTCATATTTTTTTTCTTCCTCTTCTGAAAGAAGACAAGACCCTTTAACATTTCTTGTAATACTGGTTTGGTGGTGAGGAACTCATTTAGCTTTTTCTTGTCTAGGCAGCTCTTTATCTGTCCTTCAATTCTAAGTGATAGCTTTGCTGGGTAGAGTAATCTTGATTGTAGATCCTTGCTTTTCATCACTTTGAATAGTTCTTACCAATCCTTTCTGACCTGCAAAGTTTCTGTTGAGAAATCAGCTGACAGTCTTGTGGGAGCTCCCTTGTAGATAAATGCTTTTCTCTTGCTGCTTTTAGAGATTCTCTCTTTGTCTTTAATCTTTGGCATTTTAATTATGATGTTCCTTGGTGTGGACCTTTTTGGGTTCACCTTGTTTGGGATTCTCTGTGCTTCCTTGACAGGCACATTTTAAAAAGTAAACTGTGGTCATACATCAATGAATGAAATCTGAAGAACAATATAAACAAACAAAACAAACAGACTCATAGATATGGAGAACAGACTGATGGTTGCCAGAGAGAAGGTGGTGAAGGGACCGGGTGGAAAAGGTAAAAGGATGGAGAAGTACAGATTAGTAGTTACAAAATAATTATGGGGATATATAATACAGCACAGGAAATATAGTCAATAATATTGTAATAATGATGTGTGGTGCCAGTTGGGTACTGAAAATTTCCGGGGAACCACTTTGTAAAGTATATGATTGTCTAACCAATGTGCTGTATGCCTGAAACTAATACAAAATAATATTAAGTACAAACTGTGATTGAAAAAAATATTTCTATAGCAATGCAGGTACTAGAACACACAGGAATCCTAATGTTTTGTAACAGAGGTACAGGGGAAATTTCATTAGAGAAACTAATATTTCCCTTACCGTAAAGATAATCTCAGGATGTCCAGTATTTTTTATATATCTTTCATTCTGAACATCCCCACAACTTTGTCTAATGTCCGTTGTTAATTATGTGTGACGTCATTGAAGCCCTTGTAGAATTTCTATTCTCCTTTCTAGAAGGAAAATGTTAAGATATAAAATCCAATTTATGCTATAGCTGATGACCTTAAGTATAAAGGACCTTTTTCTTTTCTTTCTCCCAGTGGCACAGTAGCACATAAAATCATGCAGAAGTATGGCTTTCGGGAAGGCCAAGGTCTTGGTAAACACGAGCAAGGGCTGAGCACGGCGTTGTCAGTGGAGAAGACGAGCAAGCGAGGAGGCAAGATCATTGTGGGCGAAGTCACAGAAAAAGGTGGGTCCTCCCCAGAAGCAGTGAGAGATGCAGTCCAGACGCAGAGGGCTGGCCCTCTTGAATACAATAAGAGAAACCCTGATTATGATGCATCCCAATTCTGTGTTGTGGTTCTTCATCTTTATTTGCTCAGAATAGATGTAGAGATAGGAAGGCCCATAGGAGAAAAGACAATAACTTTGGCAGAAAATGAACATTACTCAAGAAAATAAGTTCATGCCTACTTCTACTAGGCAAAGAATCTTGTTAAATTGATAAGATCATAGTTATCTGCTATATTCCAATTTGTAAGGGTTCTTATTGGTAGATTATGCCTAGTTGGTGTTTAATTTTTATTCTCTCACTACACAGCTTTAGAAAGTAACCAGTCAGCCAAGAGCCGTCCTGATTTGTGGGAATATGTGCAATTAGGCAGCCAGTGGCCAGCTAATTACCTGCTTATTATATTGGACTAGTGACCTTTGGCCACTTCCCAAGCCAAGACTCTCACCTGTTGATGTGCACTGTCAACCCCTTAGGAAGTGAACTAAGTGAAAATTGTAGGTATCCAGGGAAGCTAAAAATTTCCAGAAATTATAGTAAAAACTGTTACCAAAGCAAAGCATATGCTTCCATTACAGATAGGGCTATATTTTTTCTTAGCCATAGATGATTATACCGTAGATGACTCTAGGACAGTGGTTCTCAACCTTCCTAATGCCGCGACCCTGTAATACAGTTCCTCATGTTGTGGTGACCCCCGACCATAAAATTATTTTCGTTGCTACTTCATAACTGTAATTTTGCTACTGTTATGAATCGTAATGTAAATATCTGATATGCAGGATGTATTTTCATTGTTACAAATTGAACATAATTAAAGCATAGTGATTAATCACAAAAACAATATGTAATTATATATGTGTTTTCCGATGGTCTTAGGCGACCCCTGTGAAAGGGTCGTTCGACCCCCAAAGGGGTCGCGACCCACAGGTTGAGTACCGCTGCTCTAGGACTTAAGAGGGTTGCTGTTAAAAATAAATTATTCATTGTAACTTGAACTCAGTGCTCTAACATATGTATATCTCATTGTTTGTTTTCCTACAGATGCAGCCAAGAAGTCAGATTCAAATCCATTAACTGAAATACTTAAATGTCCTACTAAAGTGGTCCTACTAAGGGTAAGAAGCAGAAGGAAGCAACCTGTTTGCCCACCTTGATTTATGTACACTCTGTCCTAACCTATCCCTTATGCTTTCAGCACCACTGATACCATAATGGATAAAAAAATTGAAAAGAATATTTTTGCAAATGATACTATTGGATAGACACCACATAAGACTAATAGAATTTTTTACTAATGTTTCTTTGCTAAAGATAATATTTAAGACAATAGTGTTTACTTTAAAATATTTGAAATTGTTAGATGTTTATCTTAGTTTATGTATTTTGATGGTTGCATAATTGCTCTTGTAAATCTATGGAGTTTAGTTTATATGTTTGTTTTTTTTAAGAAATAATTTTGGGGGACTACAGGTGTGAAAATTTTCATTGTGTTATTTGAGAGAGAGAACATTTACTACCATAAAGTTATTTATACATCTTATTTATATATTAATAAATTATACATGATACTTGAATTTATTTATTTTTGTTTATAGAACATGGTTGGTGCAGGAGAGGTAGATGAAGACTTGGAAGTTGAAACCAAGGAAGAGTGTGAAAAATATGGCAAAGTTGGAAAATGTGTGATATTTGAAGTAAGAAAGTTTTCTTTAGATGTTTATAAACTGTTGTGATTGACAGGTTACAAAACATTTTCTACAAATAGAGATGTGTGCTGTGCTTAAGTAACATTGTCTTACTACAGGAGGTGACAGGTATTGGTTATACTTCTCTTACTTAATTATAAAAATTTTAAACATAAAGACAAGAAAGGACTTCACATTTTATTTGGAGAAGAAATGAACATTTCATTTTATGATTGAGGTTTAGTTTGGTGATTAAAGACTTTGATTATAGTATGCTCAATAGTTCAGTTATTTGGACATGCCTTTGGTTTCATTCATTTGACAAGTATATATTTAGTGCCTCTCATATATCCAATACTGTATTGAGAGCATTGGGGATGTTCTGTGCTCTCAGTGATATGTTTAGTTGAAACAACAAAAAGAACACATATAAAAATAGACAATATTTTGTTGCTAGATTCAGTGGTTATTGACTATAAGTACTGGAGTTGAGAAAAGGATTTAGATTTAAAAAACAACAGAAGGCTTTGTGACAATATCAGATGCCAGCCGAGCTTTGAAATGAATGGGTAGGATTTGGATAGGTGGAAAAGATATTCAGATTAGGGTCACAGCTTCTGGGAGACTGACGAGGGCTACAAAATGGAATGGTTGGGCATGTTGGGGATTAATAGGAAACATGTTTACATAGGTGGAATGGGGCCATATGCAGGGTGTAGAGAGTATGACAAAGGAATTTAACCTATAATGAGAGGCAGTTAGAATATAAATCTTTTTTTTCTTAAATTTCTGCTCTCACTTTTGCTTCCTTTTTATATCATATTGCCATTTGTTGACCAAATAATTATTTGTTTACATGTCACCTGGCATAGGACCTCTATAAGATCAGACTGCTTAACTTAGCTATGTATTCCCAGCACCTAAACTGTGCCTGTCATAAACAGATCTTAAACAAATTTTTGATGTCAATTTGTAGTTATTTCCTTGGTATTTGACTGCTTCTTATTTGTATATGATGATAATTGACACACTTATTCTGACAGAAATCATTAACGGAAGAAAACTCACATTTAGTGATATCTCAAATACCTATTTATCTATTATACTTTTAATTTTTTCCAGATTCCTGGTGCCCCTGATGATGAAGCAGTACGAATATTTTTAGAATTTGAGAGGGTTGAATCAGCAATTAAAGGTAAGTTGTATAACTAAATATAAAAATTAAAAAGTTGAAATTGTGATCTTGTTAGAATTAAAACATGTTCTTCTAGTGTCTTAAAAGAATCTGTATTAACTGACTGTCTTTTTGTTTGCCTTTTAGCTGTCGTTGATCTGAATGGGAGGTATTTTGGTGGACGGGTGGTAAAAGCATGTTTCTACAATTTGGATAAATTCAGGGTGTTGGATTTGGCGGAACAAGTTTGATTTTAAGAACTAGAGCACAGGCTACAAGCTGCAAGCAGAGAAGAAAAAGGCGACAGCCAGTCTGCTTGGCTGTTGGGTACAGAGACTCTTGGAAGGACTGCTAAGATATATGTTGATTAATCCCTTTTTTATTTTGTGGTTTTTTTAATATAGTATAAAAATCCTTTAAAAAAAAACAACAATCTGCGTGCCTCTCTGGTTGTTTCTCTTTCTTATTACCACTTCTGGGTAATTAACTTTTTTTTTTTTTTGCTAGGATTTCATGATAATTCTCAAGTGCTCCAGTGATACAGCATTTCTTGCACTAAAAATATCTAAAAAGTTCTGGGATATGGGGTTGTATTAAGTTATCCTTTGCATTTCTTTCATTTTTTTAAAATAAAACTTGCAAGTTACTGTAGTTCCATAAATTCTATAATAAAGTATCATCTTGGCAGTCTGCCAAAGGTGAAAATGTTTGCTTTCTCTAACAGAGAAATTCTTAACTGATTCCGGTTGTAGAAAAAAAGTCTTTAAGATCTGAACTACGGTTGAAGAATTGTGAACCTACCATGACTTGTTTGGATGAATCATTTCAATTAAACTAAGTCAGACTGTAGGGTTTGTGATGGACTTAGGATATAGAAATCATGAACCTAGCAATTCTAGCATAGTCTTCAGGGTAGATCAGAAATGACAAGTTAATTCAAAACCTTACAGGTACATTGTAAATGTGTGCCCATATCTTTTGGAAATGGTGGTTCCTTGGAGTCACATTTCTACTGGCAAAATTTGCAAAAGTGTTAGTTCTTATATATATTTTAAAATTTATAAAATTCAGCCACATCAGCTACTTAAACTGTACCGCCAATTAATACAATTCCAGAGTTATAAAAAAATTGTACCATTGAAGTACAGTGGTATGTGTGGCTTAAAAATTAATAGGACCATGAAAAAGGACAAAAATATTTGGTGCTGGGGTTCATTGCTAGAGCAGGAAGTGTTTCCAGAATATACATGTGCCTGTATTCTGGTCCTTGCTTGCCTGAATATTGCTGAAGGACATGTACCTATGTTGTCTCTCTTGGTTATTATGACATGAAAGCGTGTTGTGACCCTTTGGGTAAAGAAAGCACTCAACATTTCTTTACATTCCATGGACTTGGTTTGAAGACCTAAGGAATATTCTGACCCTTTTTAAAAAAGGATTTTCTCATGTTTTTATTTTAACAGAAATAAAATAATAATGTTTTTTCTTTTGTGGTATTACTTTATTGAGTAAAATTTAATTGATACTTTGTTTTTGTGATAAAAATGCACATATTTTATAAGATAAGTTTGGATTAAAGATTAAAACATAAAAGGATTACATAATTGAATACTAAAGAATCAACAGCAGCCCTGAAACTTGAATGTGTCTACCTATGGACTTAGCTACTGAATAATGCCTTTTTTGGCTTACAAGTACCTAACTGTGCTTATGCTACATGATTATTATGAGACTTAGTTTAATTTGTATAAACTCTAATGTTCTTAAACTATAAGTTCCAAACTACCTTTTATATCTGCATAATTATTATTTTGTTGCATAATAACGTCATTGTTCATTTGTATTTAGGTGGCTTTCCCCAACATTCTCATGAACAACAACCAGAGAAATAAAATGCAAGTAACTAAGTTTTAGTAGCATGGACACAACTTGGTGAATATCTTTCTTCCCAGTCTTTAATTATTTTGTATTTGTCCATGACTGCATTATTTGCAATGAGTTTTTAATATTGGAATAATTTCTAAATCTGCAAAATAGTGCTCAAGAGATTTTAAATTAATTTTCAATATTAGCTAACTAAAATTCAAATTTGACTTCAATATAAAAATTCCAATATAAATTAAAAATTAAAGATTCAGTGTAATGGACATTTATCCCTCTTGGCCCACCTGTGATCTTCTGGAAGCCTTTCCTGTGTTTGGGGAGTTTGCTGCATTCACTCCCTTCCTTAAGATAGAGATTAGAAACTTGCTTTGCCAGTGTGTCTCAAAGCTAAGGCAGGCACTGTGTCCTGGGCCCAGTTATATCAGACTAGAGGCGTGGTACACAAAATTCGTGCACTCGGGGAGGGTCTCTCAGCCTGGCCTGCGCCCTCTCACAGTCCAAGAGCCCTTGGGGGAGCAGGCCTAAGCCGGCAGTTGGACATCCTTAGTGCTGCCGCAGAGTGTCCTGCATTGAGCATCTGCCCTCTGGTTGTCAGTGTGTGTCATAGCGACCGGTCGTTCTGCCATTTGGTTGATTTGCATATTAGCCTTTTATTATATAAGATGTGCCACCCCAAGGCTTCAGCTTGGAGCAGAGCTTGTACAGGAGCTGTTCTCATACTGCCCAGGGTTGGCACAGTGTAGTTTAGTGTTTGGGCAGTGGCAGCAGAGACATTGTCATCCCATAGTGGCATGTATTGTAGTAGGGTCATGTGTTGCAGGGAAGTCTTTGGAGCAGTTTCTAGATGTGATTTAGGAGTTTTCTTGCTTTGTATAAAACCTCCCAAATGTGATGGGCCTATCTGGAGATTATGTTTGCTATCTGGTTTGTTTATTTTTGGGGGCGGAGGGAGTGAGGGTAGATTTCTTCAATTTAAACAAGCATAGTGAGTTCTCTTTATTTGCGACTAAGAACAACTGATGATAAACAAGTTGATACTGGAATTGCAAATGACAAATCCTAAAAAATGGAGATGTAGGACAGGAGAAGCCATTATCCTAGGTTAGTTGGTGAAACTAGTTATCAGTTAGCAAAACATCTTGCCAAACTGTTAACTGGACTTCAGGGTACAAACCTGACTGCTTTAAGGGAAATAATGGGGGAGCTGCAGAATGTTGGCATGTGTCTGGTCACTTCTTAGGCAGCTGTGTTGGTGCCAAACTGCATAGGTTCAAATCCTGGTTCAGAGTATTTTTCTGTGTGACCAAGTGCCTCACCTGAACATAGAAATGCTAATCATTCTTACTTCTTAGGATTATTAGGAAGGTTAAACAACTCATACATGGAAAACAGTATCATAGAAGTGTTGAAACAGCTATTGCAAACTGCAAAGTCCTGCAAGAGAGCAATTAAGTCAGACTAAAGGAAGCTGGTTTGAAAGCAGTGGGAAGAAAACAGCCTTGCTAAGAGAAACTCTTTTTGCAATCTGTATAGTCTGGGTGGATTGAGAGTTGCAAGGCTTAGAGTCTGCAGATTTGAGAAAACCTACCATAATTGAAACAACCAAGGGGCCCAACAGCAGCTGTAGCAGGAGTTGAGATTAGAGGTTGGGGCCTTGTAAACATAAAATTGAAGATGTTGCTTTCCCACTTCAAATGATGGCTTTGAATTGACAATAGCCAGTAAGGTAGGGAGAAGGGACTGGACAGAGCCCCAGATACCACCTGCTTCAAGACAAAATGCTCAGCTTAAAGACCATGAGTAAGATCTTTGTGTTGACTTGAGCATGGAGTGTACAGGTATCCTAATTCTTTTCTGCCTTTGTATGGTAGGTCATTGGTTAAGGGTAGATAATCTGGCCTTTTAGCTGTAGGCCAGCACCATGTAGGGCCACATGTACTTGATCAAGAAAACTGCATTTCACCCAGATACTTTGGACTGGAAGAGACTTGAAGTCATCTTCTGTAGGTTGGGGGTGAGTGCCCTTAAAGTTTATGTATGGGGAGAACAGTGAATATTGGGGGGGAACCAGAGAGGTCAACAGTGGCCGATAGCACATATCCCCAAACTCCTCCTCCTCCCCTTACGTCTCTCTTTTAAAGGCTGGAAAAATTCTTATGTGGAGCTAGGGGTGGACATGTGCCATTTCTAGCCAATGAGGTGTAAGTGGTAATGTAGGTTACATTTAGGTAGTTTTACAAATGCTTTTTACTTTCCCAGTTAAGCCATGGCAGCCATTTAGTGAACTTCAGGTGATTAGCTAACATGCCAGGGATTGTGGGAGGAAAGGCCTGGTCACATTAGTGAGGTGCTGCAAAGCCCTACATATAACTCTACTGGGTGAGAAACTGAGCCATTGTCTGGTGATCTCTTAGGCTTGAAGGCAAATTTACCTCTTGCTGATACAGTCTATCTGCTTCCCAAAATGTGTGCAGTCAGAAGCAGGGGGTGGGAGGGTTTGCAGATAATTAAAAATCACCTATTAGTATAAAACTTTGCAGCCTATATTTTCTCATAGTTTGCTTTTCTTATAAATAGTCCCTACCTAAGCTAAAAGAGTATTCAGTTTCTTAGTTCATTTGAATTCAACAGCATTTTTTTTTGTCAATTACTATATGTATAGGTATTGCTTTTAGTACTAGGAATAAAAAAATAAGGTAGTAATTTTTGCTTTCAGAGATTATAGTTTATTTCAGAGAAGCAGACACACAAAGGCAACACAGTACAAGGTAAAGCATGCTAAAACAAGATGTGGCCTGACTGAACTTTTTAGGGTTAATGACAGTTTTTGTCTCTAGTCCTGGCATCTGGTACATACCGTATTTGCCGGCGTATAAGACGACTGGGCGTATAAGATGACCCCCTAACATTTCCACTCAAAATACAGAGTTTGTTATATACTCGCCGTATAAGACTACCCCCTCTTCCGCACACCTTCCACACACCAAATAAAAGGTAAAACAATATCAGATTTGATTTTAACATTTTAATTT
>NW_006297018.1:2434807-2435720 GCF_000327345.1 Myotis davidii | reverse complement strand
TTGCTAGGGACTTGCCCGGCACTTGCTCTCTACCTCTATTTGTTATCTTTCTTCTATCATTGACAGTCCCTCTAGGTTGTGGGCTGCTTGCCTGTGTTCCTGAGAAGCATCTACGGTACCAGTCTATAGAGTGTGTTTTCTTTAGTGAATTACCGGTATGTTTACCGGTAATAAACTTGCACTGTTTTATGTATATGTTTGATTACATACAGCCTTGTGACAGTTTTCCTGCATGTCATAAGCATTTGAATATAAATTAAAATGTTAAAATCAAATCTGATATTGTTTTACCTTTTATTTGGTGTGTGGAAGGTGTGCGGAAGAGGGGGTAGTCTTATACGGCGAGTATATAACAAACTCTGTATTTTGAGTGGAAATGTTAGGGGGTCGTCTTATACGCCCAGTCGTCTTATACGCCGGCAAATACGGTAATACTGGTATCTTGGCAGTAAATCTGCTGATCCTATATAATAAAAGCCTAATATGCTAAGTGTCCAGTCATCCGTTCAGCCAAACAAAGCATAATCCTATCTAATAATAGACAAACATGGTAATTAACTGTACCTCCGACACATTTCCCATTGGCTAATCAGGGCGATACGCAAATTAACTGCCAACCAAGATGGCAGCCGGCAGCCAGGCAGCTGAAGCGAACAGGAGGCTTGCTCACTCCAGTGAAGGAGGAAGCCAAGGTTCCCCGCCTGCCGCTGCTGTGCTCTTAGCTGCACTCTAAGAAACAATGTTGCAATTATAGAAGCTAAACAAACCCCAGAAACCTGCTTTCAGCCAACCAGGCCTCAGAGCTGGAGCTGCAACAGTGTTTCAATTATAGAAGCCAAACAAACCAGATACCTGCTTTCAGCAGCCAAGGTCTCAGAGCTGGAGCCAAGCCTCAGAGCTAAAGCCGGCTTTC
>NW_006297018.1:2432150-2433702 GCF_000327345.1 Myotis davidii | reverse complement strand
ATATGCTAAGGCCGCTCAACAACTTGCTATGACCTGCACTGGTCACCGGGGCAGATTCTCCAACTGGTAGGTTAGCTTGCTGCTGGGTTCCGGCCAATTGGGACTGAGCTACAAGGGCCAGACATGCCCTTGAGCCCTCCTGTGGTCCCTCTCTGGCTGGCCAACCTCTTGCGTCCCTCCCCAGCCCCGATCATGCACTGGTGGGGTCCCTTGGCCTGGCTTGAGCGCTCTCACAGTCTAGGACCCCTTGGGGGATGTTGGAGAGCTGGTTTCAGCCCAATCCTGCAGGCCAGGCTGAGGAACCCCACTGGTGCACGAATTCGTACACTGGGCCTCTAGCATGTATATAATACTGAGAGCTCAGAGATGACTGAGCAGATTTGTTAGGAGTGGTAAAGTCTAAGGTGGCAATCAAAAAGAAGTGATTTTGCTAAGTCTTGAAGGAAGAGTAGGGATTGCCAGCTGGAAGGCACGAGGAGGGCTTTCCAGATGGAACTGCAGGGGAAAAACTAAGGGTCAATGGCACCATCCCTGTCTGTCATTGCTGCCTTGAGGTCTTCAAACACTGGACTAGTTTTGATTTGATCTTCTCTATTACTCTTCTACCATATTTTTTAAAAATAAACTTTTTATTTTAGATACAAAGGATCACTGTAACAATAGTACAATACCCTTACACTGAATTTCCTGTATTACTAATATCATACATCAGTATGCTACATCTGTCATCATGAACCAATATTAGCACATTATGTATTTTATAGGATATGTATATTATTAGATATTAGACACTATTCAGAATTTTTTAGTGTCTACCTAGAGTTCTTTTTCTGTTTTAGGATCCCATTTAGGCGAGTACATTCCATTTATTTAGACTTATTTTGTTAGGCTCCTCTTGGCTATGATAGTTTCTTAGACTTCCCTGTTTTTGAAAACTTTGAGTGTTTTGGTACTAGTCAAGTATTTTGTAAAATGTCAGTTGGGATTTTCTTGATGTTTTTCTCATGGTCATACTGGGATAATTTTTTTTTTGGAGAGGAGACTACAGAGGAGAAATGCCATTCTCATCACACAGTATCAAGGGTAACACTATAAACGTGTCACTATGGATGTTTACATTGATCACCTGACTGAGGAACTATTTGTTGGGTTCACTACTGTAAGTTACTCTTTCTTCCTTTACATGCGCTACTCTGGAAGAAAGTCACTGTGTGCACATAGTGTGCTCACACTGAGGAATGGGTGTTATGTTCCACCTCCTTAAGGTGGAGTAGCTATATAGTTTGGAATTCTGATATGAGATTTGTCTATTTCCCCTCCCCCAGTTATTTTATTTATTTGGTTATTTATATCAGTATGAACTTATGGATATTTATCTTTTACTCCAATATTACTTTATTTTGGGGCTTCAGCTGTTTTAGCTTTGGCTATTGGAAACTTTTTCAGTTGGCAACTGGATCCCTTTGGCCTTTGACATCCCCCTTCTGGTGTAGTGTTTGATGGTTGTTTGTTCTTAGCATTTCCTTACTCACTGGTACTACAAGATGCCCCA
>NW_006297018.1:2429628-2431395 GCF_000327345.1 Myotis davidii | reverse complement strand
CTTGGTCACTTCCCATTTGGGATAATTATGAGTAAAGCTGCTGTAAACATTTGTGTGCAGTTTTTTTGTGGACATCAGTTTGTACATTAGTTGGGTACATATCTAGGAGTGTGATTGCTGGGTTGTATGGTTAGATTGTTCAGTTTTGCCTTTCCCATATTTTATTTTTTTAATAATTCTTTATTGTTGGAATTATTACATATGTCCCCTTTTTTCCCTAATGACCACCTCCAGCCTGTCCCTGCCCCCACCCCAGGCCTTCACCACCCTGTTGTCTGTGTCCATGGGTTATGCATAGATGCATACATACAGGCCTTTGCTTCTCCCATATTTTCTAACTCTCCCTGTAATGGCTACTTTTTTGAAGCGTATAAACATTCTTAAATTTCTTCCTTCTTTAGGGGAAAAAAGTCAAACCCTTGAATTTTTAGCTTGGTCTACTTCCCAGGACTCCTACTCCTTTTCACACCTAGGCTTTACAAAGAATCACCTACACTTACTGTCACCTCTTCATCCCACACTTAAGGAATGGGGACTATGAGTTAAACCTCTACTTCCTCCAGGCCTCCTCAATTGCTGTTAAAGATCATCTAATGGGATCTGGCTAGTTCTCTTTCTTCACCTTTTATGGCATTTAACGCAGTATAACCACTCCTTTCCTGAAGCCTGTGACCACTCTTCCTGTCAGTGTTTCCCTTTATCTCTCGCCCTTCACCCTCTTCCTAGATGAGTTTACCTACCTTCTTGGCCTTTAGTTTCTACTATGACTAACACGTATCCACGTATCTTTATCTCAGTCTATTACAGTTTCAGATCTGTATGCCTATTAAATGTTCCCCACCCACCTCAAACACACCCCAAACTGCACTTGTTACCATCGGTAGCTAGTTATTGAAAGGAAGAGAGCAAGGAAAGTCAGAATTGATATGTTACATACTCTGACTTAATTCCAGGAAAAGAAACCATGATATACAACTGGCTCAGCTGAGAATAACATACAAAATGTAATAATATAAATGCTAATTTGTTTTCTAATGTTGCTTTATGACTAATTTGAAAGAATGAATAGAGAGGGACAGGAAAGGGTGTTCTAGGAAGTTAGGGAATTATTAAAATTCCCTTTGTCTTTCCCATATTGGATTCTCTGTGCTGGATCCTACCTCTTCATTTTTTTATTTCTTTCTTTTTTAATTTCCTCACTCCTTTTGGTGAAACTTATCCTCTGGTAGTTTCCTGATAAAAGAAATGACATTTTTTTTGAGACCTTGCATCTGAAAATATCTCAATTCTGTCATCATACTTAATTGATAATTTGACTAAATATGTAATTCTTGGTTAAGAAACATTTTCCCTCAAAATTTTGAAGGTATTGCTACATTGTCCTCTTCCTGTATTGCTTGGAAGAAAATCAATGCCATTCTTCATGATTTATTTTTCTAGTCTCTGGAGGGTTTTGGAGCGTCAACTTTTGTGATTATGTGTCTTGATGAACATCTGTTTATGCTGCTGGGTATTAGGGATGGACTCTTTCCATCTGGAAATTCATGTTCTTTGAATTCATATGCTGTAAATTTTTCATAATATTTATTTTTTAATTAAATATTTATTGTTCAGATTATTATAGTTGTTCCTCTTTTTTCCCCCCATAGCTCCCCTCCACCCGGTTCCCACCCCATCCTCTGCCCTTACCCCCCTGCCCACTGTCCTCATCCATAGGTATACGATTTTTGTCCAGTCTCTTCCCGCACCCCCCACACCCCTTCCCAC
>NW_006297018.1:2415067-2428740 GCF_000327345.1 Myotis davidii | reverse complement strand
AGAGTGGCTTTCTGTGCTAGGTGTCCTATAGGGCCCAGTGGCTCAGCCTCCCCAATTACCTGAGCTGGAAACTCTTGGTGCACCCCTTTGTGGGCTGCGTGTACAGTCTTGTTGTAGTTAAGCCTTGATTGTTGTAGGTATCACTGGGAGGAATT
Source organism: Myotis davidii (assembly GCF_000327345.1). Taxonomy (NCBI): domain Eukaryota; kingdom Metazoa; phylum Chordata; class Mammalia; order Chiroptera; family Vespertilionidae; genus Myotis; species Myotis davidii. The sequence goes on along the minus strand of NW_006297018.1, from coordinate 2,428,585 downwards.
GACCTCCAGGCCAATTGGCTGTGAGAATCAGCTGTGTCTACAGTGGGAGAACTTCTGTGCTGGAGACACCCTTCTGGGGCAAACTTGCTTCAGTGGGGCTTTGGTGCTCACTGAGTCCCCCTGAGTGTGTCCCTTATAGATCTGAGGAGTTGTAATTGGATGGTCCCACTCTGAACACTGGGTACACTGGCTCTTGGATCTCTAAGGAGGTACTAACTTATAACTTAGCCTCTGCCTGAGGCTACCCAGCAGGAGCTATGGAGAGATCTGCAGATTCCTCTTCTTTGTTTGGGATTTGGAGGTGCCCAGATGAGGCCCAGCTGTGAAGCAGTGCAAGCTTCTGTGGGGCCTTGGGCCTTCTTTTGGTTGTTCTGAGTCTCTCTGATCCAGCTGCAGTTTGTTAGGTAATTTTCAGATTGCCAAGGGCCAGGCCATTCAAATGCAAAAGACTCTGCGCACAGCTTGGGTGCGGCAGGGTCTCAGGGAATCAACGGGGCGGAGCAAACAGCTATGGCTGATCCTCAGCCCTGCCCTAAGAGGCCCCAGTCTCAGTGTTCTGGTAATCGCTGCAAGCACCTCTGAGAGAAAGCCGCCCGCGAGTTCCCACCGATGCCAGACAGTCCCGTTCCTCCCATTATGAGTCTGGGTCCCCAGAGACTTGCCTGGAACTGGAATTCAGAGCAGTCGGGAGCTTGTGACTCCCTCCCGATTGAAAAACACAACCGTGTCCTCAGTTGCCAGCCCTTTCCACGTGTGCCTCTGGACCTCTGCACTTTACTTCCGCACCTCCTCTGAGTCTCAGTGTGCTTTTCTCTTTCCTCCTAGTTGTAGAATTTCCACTCAGCCAGCCTTCCTGTGGTTCTGGACGATGTCTGTTTTGTCTTTTAGTTGTATTTTTGAAGTGGTTGTGCGAGGCAGCAATTTCTGGTGTTTACATATGCCACCATCTTGGTTTTTCTCCCATAATATGTATTTAATAATTTCCTCTCCTCCATAATATCTTCATTGTATCTCTACCTGGAGCTTTTATTAGTCAGTTTATTTCTAGATTGGTCTTTCTATCTTTTTTATTTGCTGACCTCTGATCAATAAGATATCGAAGTGCTGAGTCCTGGGCCAGGACCTTAAGAGTCTAGATATATCTAAATTATAGGGTTGCATGTATGTTTTTTTTTAAAATATATTTTTATTGATTTCAGAGAGGAAGGGAGGAGAGAGAGAAACATTCATGGTGAGAGAGAATTATTGATTGGCTGCCTCTGGCATGCCCCGCACGGGATTGAGCCCACAACCGAGGCATGTTCCCTGACTGGGGATCGAACCGTGACCTGGTTCATCGGTTGATGCTCAACCACTGAGCTACATGGGGCCAGGCTGTTTTATTTTTTAAAGCATGATATTCTAAGGATTTTTAGATCTTTTGAAGACCAGTGAATTTAATAATGACATTTTATATAAATGCACATATATTGACAATATAGAAACAAATAGTAATTTCCTTATAGAAATGTATTCTTCTTACCCAGTTCTCTTATTAAGATAATTGTTAAGTGAAGAGCAACACATAAACCCTATTCTGTGCAATACTGTTTAGTAAGCCTCTTTTGTTTCTGGTATCAGCTAGACATTTACAAAATAGATTTAATGTTTTAAAAGTAACCTAAAACTTCTTTTTTAAGTGTGAGAACAGGAAAGATTAGGGAAATATTTTATGGGTTCATACAACTATGATAACAAAGGAAAACAGTGTTGTTACATTATTGTCCCTTTAAAAGTTATAAGGTCTGGCTGAAACCGGTTTGGCTCAGTGGATAGAGCCTTGGCCTTCTGACTGAAAGGTCCCGGGTTCGATTCCAGTCAAGGGTGTGTGCCTGGTTGCGGGCACGTCCCAGTGGGAGATGTGTAGGAGGCAGCTGATTGACGTTTCTAACTCTCTATCTCTCTCTCTTCCTCTCTGTAAAAAATCAATGAAATATATTTTAAAAAAATAAATAAAAGTTATAAGGTCTGCAGATATTTTTAAATATGTTTCAAACACCAGCTACTTCCAGATTTGGTAACAGCTGGGGTTTTTTCTTTAGCAACTACCTTTCCCCTCCTCTGCACTCTCACACGATATTAAAAATACCTCTTCCTCTGTCAGGTGCACTTTTCTCCCATTGATGAAGTGTCCTTTTCAACGTTTCTGATAAGCTAAGGCACTGTTCCCCATGGAAGGTTCATAGCAGAGCCTGTGGGACAGGTGTGTGGCTTTTGAAACTAGGAGTTACATGAAGGGAGGAAGTTGGTGCACAGTAATGGAGTGGCTAAGGGAATATTATTACCGATTTATCTTGGAAAAACAAGGAACAAATAGAATCAAAATCTGATAATTTGAAAAAAGTCTTAAGTTAGCAAAGACACACTTGGCAGTTATTTACAGTACTGTTTTAGGGTCATGATTAAGAATGAAAAAAACAAAACCATACTAATGCTGTATCACTTCAGTAATAAACTGATGGCAATTCAGTAAACCATCTTAGATGAGTATGGATATATAGGTATTTTATGAGGAGCCAACTGTATTGAGTCATAGTTATTAGTGAAATTTGGGTTGAAAAGTAACTTTAGGGCTATAAAACTATTCTCAGTTTTTAATTTTAGTCATATTAATAATAAAGTCACTAAGTGCTCAAAGTCTCAGCAAATTATAACAGCCCTCTTCCCCACCAATCCTGTTTCCCAAAGAAAAATTTTGCACTCTTGTAACTGTCTTTTTATGGTATTTATTTTCCTATTTTTAACTCCATTGTTTATAGTACTATTTCTTGATTTATTATTTTTAAACATTTTTCTAATGATTTTTTTGTTATCGGAGAGAGGAGGATTTATTCAGCTCTCTAAACCGAACTGTTCATGTCCCATTTCTCCTCCTCAATTCTTCTAATATATTTACATCAAATTTTACTTTAACAAAATATATTTCCCTAGGAACTTCATGAGAATGTTGTTTTTTTGGTAAAGCAATAGTCACTGCTAACTTATTAGTACATAAGTATAATTCATGTATGATCCAGGCAATATATTATGATTATTTTCTTATATAACTTTTGGGTTCCCTAGAATTAATAATAATTGCCCAGTTTTTTTTCTTTTTTCTTTTTTTGATAATTTCCCAGTTTTAAAAAATTGTTTAGTATATGTACTTAAAATTTTAAGTTTTTTTTTTTTAAATATATTTTATTGATTTTTTACAGAGAGGAAGGGAAAGGGATAGAGAGTTAGAAACATCAATGAGAGAGAAACATGGATCAGCTGCCTCCTGCACACTCCCTACTGGGTATGTGCGCGCAACCAAGGTACATGCCCTTGGCCAGAATTGAACCCGGGACCCTTGAGTCCACAGGCCAACGCTCTATCCACTGAGCCAAACCGGTTAGGGCTTAAGTTTTGTTGTTGTTGTTGTTTTTTTGTCATTCTCCCATTGGTTTTTATCTGTCATTCACTCCTTTCTCTCCAGGTCTGGTATATCAGTTAGTCTATTAGCTTTGTATTTTTCCTGAAGACGCCCCCATCAGTGTTCTGGCTTCTGCTCCAATTCAACACCAGTGCACAATCGGACCTGGGAGGAATGTGGGAGGTTGGCCAGTCGGAGAGGGACCGTGGGAGGGCTTCAGGGCATGTCTGGCCCATCTCGCTCAGTTCTGATGGCCGGACCCCAGCAGCAAACTAACCTACTAGTTGGAGCATCTTTCCCCTGGTGGTCAGTGCACTTCATAGCGAGTGGTTGAGTGGCCTTAGCATATCATTAGCATATTATGCTTTGATTGATTGGATGGATGACTGGACACTTAGCATATTAGGCTTTTATTATGTAGGATGTGGCTGGTTTCTAAACAGTGTTCCATCAGACTTCTGAGATACTATTACATTTTATTTTAATTCTTATTGTCAATGTTGAGAAGTATGATGCTACTCTGGTTTTTCTTTAAATATGACATGTCTGCCCTGGTTGGTATGGCTTATTTGGGCATTGTGTCTGACCAAAAGATTGCTGGGTTCAATTCCTGGTGAGGGCACATGCCCAGGTTGCAGGCTCGATCCCCAGTGTGGGGCGTGTAGGAGGCAGCCAGTCACTGATTCTCTGTCACCATTAATGTTTCTCTTTCTCTCCATCTTTCCCTTCCTCTTTGAAATCAATAAAAATATATTAAGTAAGTAAATAAATAAATGTGACGTGCCTTTTTCTCTCTGGAAACATTTGGGATCTTTATTCGCAATATTCAGAAATGGCATGATGTGGTTGGCCCTTTTAATCTAGGAACTTGTGTTTTTAAGGTCTGAGAAGTTAAACTTGTATTATGTATTAAGTATTATTGAGTATTATTATTGCTACATCATTTAGTTTTCTTTTTCTTAAACGTCAATCAAATATTGGATCTTAAACTCTTTTTGAAATGTTATTTTGATATACTGTCTTTTTTCCTTCCTTCCTTCCTTCCTTCCTTCCTTCCTTCCTTCCTTCCTTCCTTCCTTTGTCTTTTTTTAACATGGCATCCTGGTCTTTCCTTTATCTCTTTGAGGATATTAATGAAGTTTTCTTTGTTTTATTATTTCAACAAGTATTTATTAAATAGCTACTATGTACAGGCAGTTGTCTAAGCACTTGAAATACATATATGGCCAAAATAAGCAACAACAAAACAATAAGCCACCCTGACTTATGGAATATTGCTGGTTACTTACCCTAATATCCACTTATACACCCTTTCCTTGGAAAGAGCCCCAAGTTTTAGCTGGATACAAGCTATTCAGAAAAGGCTATATTCCTCAACTGGTATTTGGATGGTGACCTTGGACCCTCCCACCCCCATTTAATTCAGCAAACTTTTAAAAGTCCAGTTTCAGCCTGAGGCCTAGACTTTACCTCTTAGTTGAGTCAGTGCCCTCAAACTCAGAGCTTCCTGGATTATCTTTCATATGTCTAACAAAGCCCCTGATCTCATGCCCTGTATACTTTTCTATCCTCACCTCTCACCATCCCCCCCATTTCATGTCCAGGGCAGCCATATTGAACTTTTCATAGTTCTGCCTATGTGGCTTCAAAGCATTTGTTCCACTTCACCCTGGGTAATTTCTGCTTATTCTTCAGGCTTTAATGCTTAGTTTATTAATGCCTATTAATAACAGTCAGCCTGTGTATGTCATATGTATACACATATACATGTGAGTTCACCCCACTCTAGATGTGTGCTCTGTTCCCATTACACCCTTTGTCAGCCTATATCATAGCAATTGTCACACCATGGAGCTTGCATGGCTGTGAATCTACCCTCACTAGACCATAAAATTCACAAGTGCAAAAGTGTCTAGCCTGCCAATATGCCCAGTATCAGCTGACACATAGTAGGCTCTGAAATATCTATTTAATGAATAATAACTTCTTTGAGCTCTGAACATTTTTGGTGTGGCTTTGGGTAAAAAAATTATTCTTCACCTTTTTAATCAGTTGCGGGAAGCCATCCACTGCCGATACTATCATGAGAGTACACCAAGGAACACGGAAGGCTGATGGACCTTTGGCATTAGCAGGACTGATGCTAAGCACCTCATCTATTGAGATAGTGGTGGCTCAAGGCAATTCCCTAACCTGGTAATCCTTTTACTGTTTACCAAACTTTACCTTTCATTTGCCTATATGCATTGCTAAAGGGCAAATGTGTATTCAAGTAAATAAAAAATGACTGGCCAGAGGTCAGTGTGCTCTTCACGAAAGAGATACCACCTGGCCCCCAACCCTTAATAATTCATATTTCTGGTGTAGTGTTTTCATTTGTGCGTCGGCCCCTCCTTCAGATCCTGAACCCAGCCGTGCAGATTGCGGCAATCAGTAAGTGATTTATTTATTTATTTTGTAAGTGATGTTTTAAGAGAATTAAAAGATATATCAGTGAACTCAAAGGAAACTTTTGATTTTATTTTTAAAACTTTTTTAGTTTCTCTTCTAACCTCTGCCATCACTAAAAAAGGGTTTCTGTATCTGACATTTGAAGTGTGGCAGTGATTCACCTGAGGCATTAATGTAATTGAAAACAGATGAGTGGAGTCATGCAGTGTTGGGAAAGGAGGAACTTAACTGCACATTCTCCTGGGTTCATTGTTGCTGCACCAGAGAGGCATTGATGGGTCAGGCTGTCAGCAAAGCTTGTGTTTTCTCTTCAGGTTGGCACTTGGCCTTTATATCATGATGAGAAGTAAAAAGTAAGGATCTTGTTAGCTGCACTGAAAGCACTTCTCTCACCTAGAGTTAACTTCACATGGCAATTATCCAACTAAAACCGGTTGTTTTGTTCTTTTCTTTTTGGAGTTAATGCAATTATATATCTGAAATTTTGGAGTGTGGCCTTGTTCCCTTAGCTACTTTAGCCAGCTCTAAAATATATGCCCCAGTTAGCACTTGAGTGATTTCTGGGATAGCCCAAAGGTTCCTTGCCCAGAATGGGTGGGCCCAAGGGTAGATAGAGAAGGGCAAAGAGTGATCAGGAAAGATGGAACAAGAATGAAAGAGAACCTATGTATTAGAAAGTAAACTGAGTGATCTTATTAATCAGTCAGTTTTCCTGGTCTACCCTCCTATTGCATTTTTTAGAAGAAAGGTGGTCACAGAGAACACTACTGAATCTCAGTGGCAGGTGAAGTGAGGAAGGTTCTGGGCAGAGTTCTTTATCACCTATAAATCAGTGGAAGAAATCAGCCATTTTCCAACCGAACTTTCATTTCTTGAGTGAGCAGTGACATTAGAATCAAGTGAGAAAAGTAGTGTGTTCTACATGATGACTATATAAGGGTTAGGTTAGGCCTCATATTACAAAGACAGCAAACTATAACAGTAGCTTTAACTGTTTCCTAGGGTTGCCATTGCAAATCCCCACAAACCAGGAGGCTTAAAACAACAAAAATTAATTCTGTCTCAGTTCTGGAAACTGCAAATCTGAAATCAAAGTGTCAAGGTGCTTTCTGAATGCCCTAGGTCAGTGGTCGGCAAACCGTGGCTCGTGAGCCACATGCGGGTCTTTGGCCCCTTGAGTGTGGCTCTTCCACAAAATACCACTTGCGGGCGCGCATGTACAGTGCGATTGAAACTTCGTGGCCCATGCGCAGAAGTTGATATTTTGTGGAAGAGCCACACTCAAGGGGCCAAAGAGCTGCATGTGGCTCGCAAGCCGCAGTTTGCCGAACACTGCCCTAGGTGATGATACTTCCTTGCCTCTTCCTAAACTTCCAGTGGTTGCTGGCCATCACTGGCAGTTTCTGGCTTAGAGATGTATCATTTGGTGTTCTGTCTTCATGTCTCTTTTTTCATAAGGCCATCAGTCATATTGGATTTAGGGCCCACCCTGCACCAAGTATGATCTCATCCTGACTAATGACATCTGCATACATACTATTGCCCACATTCTGAGGTTCTGAAGAGCTCAAAAATTTGGGGGGTACAATATTAAACCCGGTACAGTAGCTTAAATAAAGGAGTGTTTTTGTCCTTCACATAAAAGTTCCAAGCTAAGCAGTCAGAGGTGGCCAGATGAAGGTATCAGGAACACGTGCTGTCTAATTTCTCTGCCATCCTTAGCATGTGCCTTCCACTTCCTGATCTGTGAAGGCTGTGTAAGTTCCATCCATCATATATGCCTTCCCCCTACAAGAAGGAGAAAGAGGGGTGGAAGGAGAGTTTATGGGGCACATCCCAGTTGTTCTTTAATACTGCAGTACAGTATTTCTGCTACTTTGCATTGCACAGAACTTTGTCAGATGAGTGGTTAGGTATAAATGAGGCTGGGGATAAGGCCTTTTTTTTCTGGCAGCCTGTGTCCTGCCAAAACTTGGAAGTTATTTTCCTGTGAAAAAGAGGGTGAATGGATGTTAGGTAGGCAGCTAGAAAATTTTCCATAGAGTGGCTTGTCTTATTTTTCCCCACAGCATATAATGAAAGTAGTTCCTTCAATGAATCACCAAAAGTTACTGTGCTTGTTAAATGACTTTCTGAATGTGTTGATAATATTTTCTCTTAAAAAGTGATCCATGCTTGTAGGAATTAGAGATGGCTGAAAGGGTTGGGAAGAGGAGGAAGGGAAGAATGAATAGATGGAGCATTAGGGCAGTGAAAATATACTGTATGATCTATATTATAAAAAGCCAGTGGCCGTAACGCAGTAACGACCAAACGACCAGTCACCAGGAGGTGCATTGATGGATCTCACAGTGTGGCAGGTCTGGGATCCCGTGGTGGCATGGTGGGGTCTGGGGTCCCGCGGCAGTGCGGCTGGTCTGGTTCTTATGTAATTTTGCTTGCTGGGCCTCTAGTATTATAATGATGGATACACGTCATGCATTTGTTAAAATCTTAGAATGTAAAACACGAAGTGAGCCCTAATGTAAACTATGGACTTTAGTTAATATGTATCAGTATTGTCCATCAATTGTAGTAAACATGCCAGACCAATGCAAGATGTTAATAATAGGGAAATGTGTAAGAGAGGGAGAAGGGGTATATGGGAACTCTGTACAGTCTGGTTAATATTTCTGTAAACCTAAAACTGCTCTAAAAATAGTCTGTTAATTAAAAAGTATAATTCCTAATTTTTTTTTTTAAAGAGAGATGGCTGAAGAACTCCTGAACTGACTTTTTTTTTTTTTTAAGTGAAATTCAAAGCTGCTGCATGACTTTAGAAGCTCAAGGGAAGTTATGATGCTTAATGTCTACAATTTTGCAAGCATAACTGTATGTCTAGTTCCAGCATTCCCTATCCTGCTCTAAGATTCTCGTAGTTCATAGGAATCAGTGTCCCTCAGCTCCCTGCATCTGGGTGTCACAGTCTTCTCTGTGCTACTCTTCCAAATGCATTCTCTCATGCCCTTCCTAGGAGGTATTTATTAAGCACTCCAAAGTATGGAAAGAGGTAGGGTTTCTGCAACAATCAAATAAGTTGAGATTATCAGAGTAAACAAAAAAGAAGACTGTTTTTGATGAAGACATTATATTTACTAAAAGTAAAACCTCTAGCTCTGTAAAAAGTCCTAAGGAGACAGGGAAAGGATGGAAGAGGAGAATTTTTCTTAATTCCCGGTCACCTCACTTTGAATCATCTTCACTTTTACTCAGGTCTCTGACTCACTGTGCTTATTTCTCTGTCCACCTATTCTTTTGTATTCTTTTTTTTATTGAATTTATTGGGGTGACACTGATTAATAAAATCATGTTTCAGGTGTACAATTCTATAATACATCATCTGTACACTGTACTGTGTGTTCACCACTCCCAGTCAAGTCTCCTTCTGTCACCATTTGTCGCCCCTTTACCCTCCTTTACCTCCCCCCACTCCTTTTTCCCTCTGATAATCACCATACTGTTGTCTGTGTCTATGAGGTGTGTTGTTGTTGTTTTGCTTAATCCCTTCACCTTTTTTACCAAGTCCCTCAAACCCTTCCCCTCTATCAGTTGCCAGTCTGTTCGCTGTATCTATGAGTCTGTTTCTATTTTGTTATTTTATTGTGTTCATTAGGTTCCACATATAAGTGAAATCATATGGGACTTGTCTTTCTCTTACTGGTTTATTTCTCTTAGAATAATTCTCTCCAACTCCATCTATGCTGTCATAAAAGGTAAGATTTTATTTTTTTTTTACAGCTGTTCACCTATTTTTATTAAAATTTTTTAAAAATTTATTTTGAAGAGCCAGGCTGGTGTGGCTCAGTGATTGAGCATCAACCCATGAATCCGGAGATCAAAGTTCACCCAAGTCAGGGCACATGCCCTGGGATTGACGGTTTGATTCCCAGTAGGGGGTGTGTAGGAGGCAGTCGATTGATGATTCTCTCTCATCATTGATGTTTCTATCTCTCTCCCTCTCCCTGAAATAAATAAAAACATATATTTTTTAAAATTTTCTTTTAGAGGAAGGGGGAGAGAGAAAGAAACATCAATTTGTTGTTCCACTTATTTATGCATTCATTGGCTGCTGCTTGTATGTATCCTGATCAAAGATCGGACCTGTAACCTTTGTGTATTGGAACGATGCTTTAACCACAGAATTTATCCTTTTCCATGAGGAAACAGAATCTAATAATTTTCACTTTAATGAGGACTCGGTTTCTCTAGAGACTTCATATGGGCAGTTGCTTATAAAACTCATGAATGGCTCTAACCGGTTTGGCTCAGTGGATAGAGCATCAGCCTGCAGACTGAAGGGTCCCAGGTTCAATTCTAGTCAAGGGCATGTACCTTGGTTGAAAACTCAGAGGCAACAAATCAATGTATCTCACATCGATGTTTCTCTGTCTCTCCCCCTCCCTTCCACTCCCTCTAAACACACACATACAAAACAACAACATGAATGCATTCACCTCGGCAATAATGATGGTTTATAATTTCCACATTTTGCCACATCTCACCAACTATTATTTTTATAACAACGACTATGCAAGAATAATAGCAATACTTTTTCCTCCAGGTGATTAGACAAATGCATGTTTTCTGACAAAAATAAATCTTCCTCCTCACTAATCACCCACACATTTCCTCATTATGAGCAGCTAGTCCCCTCCAACTAATGATAAACCTTTTGGGTAGACCCAGAAGTTGTTTCCAAAGATGGAAATAACATTTCCAACTGGTAGGTGCCATCACATCCACTGTGCTGTTTGATGGCCCTTAGTGAGCTTATGTGTGTTGAAATATTTCATCTTCCCAGGGATTAAAGGGGATTAAGATGTTAAACTTCTTTTTTAAACAAGTCAATTTGGAAATACAGTGGGGCCTTGACTTACGAGTTTAATTCGTTCTGAGACTGAGCTCATTAAGGAGCTCGTTAACTCAAATTACTCTGTCAACTCAATGCAAAAAATCAGCTGAGAGACAGCTGGTATCTCAAAAAACTCGTTAGGACACTCGTAAGTCAAGGCCCCACTGTATTGGGAGAGAGGGGAGAAGTGATATAAGTTGCCTTTTCCATTGTTAAAAGATGTCATCTCTCTGCTTATCTTAATAGAGTAATAATTTAAGCCAAATTATGTGATTTGTTTGTTGACTGGATCAGGCTTAAAATATTCAGGGAAATTATATATTTTTATACCACTTAGCTACTAAAGAATTATAGATTAAATGCTTACCATTCTGCCTAGCCGATGTGGCTTAATGGTTGAACGTTGACCCATGCACCAAGAGATCGCTGGTTTGATTCCCGATTAGGGTACATGCCTGGGTTGCAGGCTCGATTCCCAGTGTGGGGCATGCAGGAGGCAGCCAATTGATGTTTCTCTCTCATTGATTTTTCTCATTGATCTTTCTGTCTCTTTCTTCCTCTCTCTTTTCAAAATCAATAAAAAATATTTTTTCTTTGCAAAAAATATTTTTTAAAAATGCTTATAAAACTCATGGCACTATGAGTTAAGTAAAAATATATATCATGTTGAAAATATGGACACAAATATAGTTCTAAAATATGTCAATGATAATGTTAGTAAGCAGATGCAGGTATAATTGTCCTAATAAACATATTCAGAGCTTATAGAATATATATATATTTCTCTTTTTCTGGCTCTTAGAGCCATGTTAAAACAAAAAAATTTCAAAGTGGGAGCCTTTCCTAAAGCCACTTTCATCCACACCAAAACTTCAGGTGTTTGACTGACTCATACAATTTTCCTTGAAAGGAAAGTCGACTCATCCTACCCAGCCAAGGGTGGACAAACTTTTGGTTCTAAGTCCTCATCAGTTTTCAGTTAATCCAACCAGCCAGAGATGGGTCACTGAACATCCTCAGTCTGATGGCAAAGCTGTGACATCAGACTTACCTATAAGACAGGATGTCGACTCTGAACTTCAGATTCATCTTGGGAATCTGAAACAGTTCATTTTAGTAAAATGCTTTAAAATCCTTAGTCCAAGATTGGTGTTTGTCTAAAAACATTTACTTTGAGTAAGTTTTAAGGACTGGGATATGAAGAACCTTAAATATACAAGAAAGAATGCTTCTCCCAACCAACGTTTGATGTTTTTTTTGTTTTGTTGTGTTTTTTTAAAAAAACATATTTTTATTGATTTCAGAGAGGAAGGAAGAGGGAGAGACGGAAACATCAATGATGAGAGAGAATCATTGATTGGCTGTCTCTACACACCCCACACTGGAGATTGAGCTCGCAACCTGTGCATATGCCCCGATCGGGAATCCAATCGTGATCTCCTGGTTCATAAGTTGATGCTCAAACACTGAGCCACACCGGCCAGGCAACATTTGGTCATTTTGAAGAGGACTGAAGTCTTTAAAACCACCCTCTTTGTACAGGATCACTGGGGTAACATGACATGGCCCACTTCTTTTTCCCCACCTGCCCCTAAGAAGCACATTTTCGGCTTCCCAGCACCCATGTTACAATTCTGTGTAATGAGATGGAAGTAGAAATATCTGAGGTCTTTCAGGGAAAGCTTTTACTTTCCTGGTAAAAGGGAAAGATGACCTAGTGCTGCTTCTTTGTCCCAGTTCAACCTTGAGTGATGTGGCCCTGATGCCTGGAGATGCAGCAGTGGTCAGACTGTGGGCAAGAAGGCCACATACCATGGTTGGTGGAACAGAGCACTATAGATTCACTGCACCAGCCCTGGACTGCTTACCTCCGGACTTCCTACACCAGAAAGAAGCCCTTTCTTGTTTAAGTAGATTCAGGTTTCTGTTACTTATGGACAGACAAACCTAACTGATATAGAATTGGTATCTGAAAATTAGTGACTCCCAGGATCATTTTTAAATTTAATACAGGACTTAGAAAGAATTGTTTAATTGTATTTTAACAGATGTTTAGTACAGTCTTAAATATGGTGCCTGCTGGCCAGTTCAGGGGGGTGGGGGTGGGGGTGGGAGCAGATTCAGAAAAGGAATAATGGGAACATGCCAGCATGTTTGGGAGGAAGCTGTCATGTCTTCCCTACCCCCCTCCCCCCACTTGCCTCCCCCAGGTCTTGGCCCGATGCTGGACAATTCATTTCCTCCCCATTTGTCTCTGGTGCCTTTCAAGCTGCTGCCCCAGCACTGGAGCTCAGGATTGAGTCTGATTGCTGGCAAAGGATCCAATAGAAGATACCAGGATCGGCAAGAAGGTATGTGCCTAAGTCTGTAAATGCAGAATCTCCACCCCACCCCATCCACCAACACCGACACTGCTGTGAGCACGATACACTTCTATGCAAAGCCACTGACATCTGCCAGTTGTTTCTTCCAGTAACTTCCCTCTCTGATACAGGTGGGCAGCATGCCAAACACTCACACTTAGAGCATCCCTCATTGAAGGTGAATCTTGACAGGTCATTAGCTCTCAGAGGCATGCACTTTTTCTTTAAAATATATTTTTATTGATTTCAGAGAGAAAGGGAAAGATATAAACATCAATGAGAAGAGAGAATCATGGATCAGCTGCCTTCTGCATGCCCCCTAATTGGGGATTGAGCCCACAACCCAGGCATGTGCCCTGACTAGAAATCAAACCCTG
>NW_006297018.1:2409102-2412897 GCF_000327345.1 Myotis davidii | reverse complement strand
CCCGAACCAATGGACACGGAGAACGGGGGGGAGGGCAAGAGCGGGGGTGGTGGTAGAGGGTAACGTGGGGACAAGGACACATATGTAATATCTTAATCAATAAAAAATATATTAAACTGAAAAAAAAAACTTAAAAAAAAAAAAAGAAATCAAACCCTGACCTGGTTCATAGGTGGACGCTCAACCTCTGAGCCATGCTGGCTGGCCGGGCGAGGCATGCACTTCCTAAATAAACATCTATTCTTCCTTTTCTTTCTGTGTATCAAACACTGCGTCACAGAACAGGAAATAGAGAAGACCTGATTTTAAACAAATGTTTACTGAGTATTTTCTGAGAATTGATAGAACCAGTGACACAAAGAGGGACAGGACGTATTTGGAGTCCAAGCCACACAGAAATATGAATCCATATTCAGCAGCAAAGGTAGCTTTGTGATCAACTGACTCATTCATTTAACAGTTAAGCATCTACCGTGAACCAGGCTCTTGGAGCTGAAGATAAAAAATGAATGTCATAGCTCTAAGCTTTGAGGAGCACAGTCCTCCAAACATCCATCCTTCATCCATCCAGTAAATGTTCATTTATCTGCTCAGTACCCGGCAGGCTCAGAGCACGTCTTGAGAGGAAACATTCCATAAGGATTATGCACAGTCACTCTGCTTTTGAATAGTATCACAGATGCCAGAAGTTGGATTCAGGGAGAAATAAAATAAGTGGGGGACCTGGCCTGGGGCACTTCAGAGGGTCTGCCAACAAGAATGGCCAGGCTCTCTCCCTGTGGGGTGACCAGACCCTCCGGTGCAACATGGGCCACCAGCCTCTCCCTCTTATATCGTGTCTGACTAAGCACTTTCCCTGGAGGCAGTGTTTTTCTGTTTAAATCCCTATTTGCTTAGGGTGTTTGTCTCTTGTCAGTCTTCCCAGTGCCCTTATTTCCTCTCTTTTGCTTCCCAATCTGCCTTTCTCTCTCTTATTCAGAGAACTGTAATATCAGGCCTGGCACGTCCCCTTCAAGGGCTCTAAGTCACTTTGAAGTAGAGATTATTGAGGCCCAGAGAAGGGAAGGGGCTTGCCCAAGGTGAGCAAGTGTGTTGGTGATAGGAGTAGGCACTAGATCAGTGATGGCGAACCTTTGAGCTCGGCGTGTCAGCATTTTGAAAAACCCTAACTTAACTCTGGTGCCGTGTCACATATAGAAATTCTTTGATATTTGCAACCATAGTAAAACAAAGACTTATATTTTTGATATTTATTTTATATATTTAAATGCCATTTAACAAAGAAAAATCAGCCAAAAAAATGAGTTCGCGTGTCACCTCTGACACACTGGTCATAGGTTTGCCATCACTGCACTAGATTCAGGTCTCCTGATTCCTGACCCTTCTGGTAGAATGCACCAGTTCTGCCTTGATGAAGCCCAGGGGACAAGCTGCTCTTCTGAACCATGACTATCCTTCTGAACAGCCCACACCCTTCCTCAGAACCACTCCCAGCTCGGAACTCACAGATTCCATGGGAGCGGCATCTTTCCCTGGGACCTCCCTGTGGCCCGCAGCTGTGTTATCTTATCCTGTGGTTAGGACGTTCTGCTTTTCATCCCGAGTAATCATTATTCTTTCAGAAAATTACCCTTTTGCCTAAGTTCTTTTGAGCTAGATATCTGCCCGTTAGAGCCCTGAGTTCTGATGATCTCTTCCAGTGGTTCTCAACCTTCTGGCCCTTTAAACATAGTTCCTCATGTTGTGACCCAACCATAAAATTATTTTCGTTGCTACTTCATAACTGTAATGTTGCTACTATTATGAATCGTAGTGTAAATATCTGATATGCAGGAAGGTCTTAGACGACCCCTGTGAAAGGGTCGTTTGACCGCCAAAGGGGTCGCGACCCACAAGTTGAGAACCGCTTTAAGACTTAGGCACTAATGAAGTGCCCTTCATGGACTGATTTTGACTCTTTTTCTTTAATCCTCCACAGGCCTGTCCCTCTCTCTAGTCATTAGCTGTCCTTCCATCTGTGCAGCCTGTGCCTGAGGAAACTGCACAATGGCCAGGCCAAAGCCCTGAACACAATTACTGATGCCTCCAGAACATGACACCATTTAGAAATTAATTCCCTGGCCAATTCTTGAAGCCAAGACTAAGTAAGCAACAAATGCTTTGTAATAGTTTAAAAGCTTATCTCCCATCTGGAAACTCCCTGTGGCAGATCTGTAATTTAGGTTTCTCTTTAGTTTTAAACATTTAATTGCAAAAATAATATAACCCACAATTCAGAAGGCCTGGAAAACCATTATTATGTGTTTTTTCCCCATCCTAATGAGGGTCTTTCTGGTCTGTAAGTAACTTTAGTGCTGTTGGACAGGACCTCCAGCTTGCTGGTAATAACATAATTGTAACTTGATTAGGTAAGTTTTTTTTAACCCTGGAAAAGTTTATATAAACAGAGGAACGTGAAACAAATTCAACTCAGGCTTTTGCTATTTTGGAGTTAAGTTTAGGTGACCTATATCTGTTTGTTATTTTAAGAACTTGCAATTTTAAGAGAATGTGATAAATTTGAGTATCCAATGGACTGATCTTGTGATTATAGTTTTAAAAATATAATTGAGTAGACCAAGTATGTCAAACTCAAAGGCTAACACAGGCCTAATAAACAAGGTTTAAGTTTATGTGGGCCATAAAAGAACAAAAGCTTCAATTTTCATAGAAATATAGGTTTATTTATATAGAGACATGCTGAATACAAAGGGCTGAAATAAATGAGTAATCGTTAATGTAAAATAATAGAACATTTTAATAAAAATTGATATTTTTTCTTGGACATTAAGCCTATTTTTCTTGTTCTCCAAAAGTGAAATATTTCCTGTTGCGCACACCAAACAAGTTAGTCCAAGACTAATGATGTGGCAATCGGCTGCTAAAATATTTGCTACTCGTATTAATGGAGAGAAATGGTGCATGTGCACATAAGGAATGGAAGGGAAATGAATGCAACATGATTATAGTAATCAGTCATTAGCGAACTGTAGTTGTAGTTAGTTGTAGTTCGTTATTAATAATTATGTATAACAGGGTGGAGAAACCAAGATGGCGGCATAGGTAAACACCGGAGATTGCTGCCTCACACAACCACTTCAAAAATACAACTAAAAGACGGGATGGGCATCACCCAGAACCACAGGAAGGCTGGCTGAGGGGAAATTCTACAACTAGAAGGAAAGAGAAAAGCATACCGAGACTCAGAGGAGGCGCAGTGCGGAAAATACAAAGATGCAGAGGTGCGTGCGGAGTGGGCTGGCGACTGAGGGCGTGGTTTGTCTGTTTCAATCGGGAGGGAGTCTCAGGCTCTGAGCTCCAGTTCCGGGCAAGTCTCTGGGGACCCAGACTCAAACGGGAGAAGCGGGACTGTTTGGCATCGGTCGGAACTCAAGGGGAACTTTCCGAGGTTTGCAGCGGTTGCTGGGACTCTGAGAGGCAGAGCCTCTGGGGACAGGACTGAGAGCAGCCATAACTACTCGCTCCGCCCGCCCTGTCAATCCCCTGGGACCCGCCCTGCCCAAGCCTTGCACAGAGGCATTTGCGGGATAGCCTCAGGCAAATGCTAGATTAGCACCTCCCTAGAGGACAGAAGTTGTCCCACTGCAGACACAGCTGATTCTCACAGCCAGTTGGCCTGGTGGTCAAATCCCCCCAAGTATTACCTACAACAATCAAGGCTTAACTACAACAAGACTGCGCACAAAGACCACAAGGGGGTGCACCAAGAAAACATAAAAAATGCAGAGACAACGA
>NW_006297018.1:2405077-2407863 GCF_000327345.1 Myotis davidii | reverse complement strand
ATTGTTCACCTATGGATGTGGATAGTGCGTGGGGAGTGAGGGCAGAGGGTGGGGTGAGAACTGGGAGGAGGGGAGTTATGGGGGGGAAAAAAGAGGAACAAATGTAATAATCTGAACAATAAAGATTTAATTAAAAAATTATGTATAACAGGATGTTGTAAAAATTAAGTTATGAAATGTTTATTAAAAATTTTTTTTACATACCATTATATTGGCTGGGCTGCAAAAATATTTGTTGTGGGCCACATACAGCCTGCCAGCCGCGAGTTTGACATGCTTGGTATAGATTTGTCATTTAAGTTAAAAGGTGCAATACAATTCTATAACGATTGTAAGCAGTATGAGAACATTTAAGGCAACTTAGGATTCACCATATGTAGTTGGTTAAGAACTTGGGAAGGCTTGTGAGCAAACAAGTATTCTAAATGATAAAGTGTTAACTTCATAAATGTGGTTTAAAATTGTTAAGGCCTTTTAAATAACTAAATTTTTGAATGGGACCACTTTTCAAGGTTTCTTAACAGTGTTATATGTTACTGTTTTTATCAAATAAAGTTATAAGTAGACTAAAGCAGTTTAAGTTCGATCTAAAAGGTTAAGGAAAACCTAACATTTTAAATTTGAATAAAATATTAATTGAAAATATAAATAATTTTAAGCAGTTGGTTTTTTTTGTATATATATATATATATATATATATATATTACAGTAAAAATATACAGCATGTTTGCCTAATGTTAGAAATTTAGTATTTATTTTTTAAGTAGTCATTTGCTCCTTACATTCTGTCAACAACTAATATTCTCTACATTTTACAGATGGGGAAACAGAGGCAGAGGAAGGAATCAGTGGCCAGAGTGGAGGCACCAGGAGGCAAAACAAGAGCCAGCGCTGCACTTGGTCACATTGCCCCACCTCTCCCCACTGGCCTGGCTTGCCCACTGTTTAGTTGGCCTCTAAAGTGTCCTTATTACAGGTAAAGTGAAACCCCACAATGAAGAATCACCCTTTATCTCCAGAAGTGATTATGTGACTAATTTGAAATCTCTGTGACTCCTTGTTTTCCTCTTCAGCATCAATTCTAGGACCATAATGGGGGTGGAAAGCTACCACTTGGCCTGAGAAGTTTAATCTGAATTCTGGGAAAGAGGCAGCCTGGCTCCTTAACCGTAAATAGGTCATTAAGAACAAGAACAAGTGGATGTTTCTCTCTCCCTCCACCCCCTCTATCCCCTTTCCTCTTTCTCTCTAAAAACAACTTTAAAAAAAAGACTAAATACATTGGGATTGAATGGCCCTCAGTCCCAGCTGAGCCAACCCTCTGAGGACTGTGACGTCCCACCTGGAGGACAAGGACAGGAGGAGAGAACACAGCTCCCTGGAGAAGGGCAGTGCGGCACAGTGAGAACAGTGGCATTGGTCAGGAGGCCTGCATTTAGGTCTCTGATCTGACTTTGGCCGAGCAGCCAGGGCAAACCACTTCCTCTAGCTGAGGCCAACTCCATCATCAGTGAAATGGGGTGAATGTTTGCCTCTGCTTGAGTCAAAAATTAGTCAGAGTGTTATGAAAAAAAGAGAAAGCTCTTTTGTAACATTAAAAAAAAAGAGGCCTGATTATATATTGATGGGAATGGGCTTCAGAAGAGCAGGCCAGTTACATTTTGAGTCCGTTAGAGCTCTGATATTTCCAATGGCTCTGTTTGCAATCCAGCCCCATCACTGGGCTCAGGGGGTGTCAGAGGCCTGAGTTAGAGCCCGTGAACAGCTTGTAAAGGCCTACCACTGACTTTGTAACCTCATCCCAGCTCCTCTTTCCTTCTGAAGAAAGGAATAACTGTCCCTGACTAGTAGGGAGCTGATCTGGCTCAGGGCGCATGTTCCCAAGTGCCCCAGCTATAACTGCTTGGTGTGTGCAAAGTTGCAAGGACAGCTGAACATGGACTTTGCATCAAGGACATTAATCAAGGATTTGAAAATAATTGCCTCCTATAGCCCTGCCTGAGTAGTTCAGTCAGTTAGAGCATCGTCCTAATAGGCCAAGGTTTTGGGTTCAATCTCCAGTCAGGGCACATACAAGAATCAACCAATGAATGCATGTGGAACAAATAGGTCTCTCTCTCTCCTCTCTCTCTCCGTCTCCCTCTCTCCCTCTCTCCCTCCCTCCTTCCTTCCTTCCTTCCCTCCCTCCCTCTCTCCCTCTCTCGCTCTCTCTCTCTATCCCTCCTTCTCCCTAAAAATCAATGAATAAAAATTAAATATAAAAAAGGAATTGCCTCCTGGAAACTAAATCCTGATTTTTGAAAATTCAGCAAAAAGGGAGGATAATTACATTCCAATACAGTCAGGGCTGCATACAGAAGTAGAGTTTATTTTTTTTAAATTAAATCTTTATTGTTCAGATTATTACATTTGTTCCTCTTTTTTCCCCCCATAACTCACCTCTCCCAGTTCCTGCCCCACCCTCCGCCCTCACTCCCCACCCACTGTTCTCATCCATAGGTGCACGATTTTTGTCCAGTCTCTTCCCGCATCTCCCACAACCCTTTCCCCCCAAGAATAGTCAGTCCATTCCCTTTCTATGTCCCTGATTCTATTATAATCACCAGTTCATTCTGTTCATCAGATTATTTATTCACTTGATTCTTAGATTCACTTGTTGATAGATGCATATTTGTTGTTCATAATTTGTATCTTTACCTTTTTCTTCTTCTTCCTCTTCTTAAAGGATACCTTTCAGCATTTCATATAATACTGGTTTGGTGGTGATGAACTCCTTTAGCTTTTCC
>NW_006297018.1:2394074-2403879 GCF_000327345.1 Myotis davidii | reverse complement strand
AAGGCAGCAATCTCTGGCGTTAACCTATGTCGCTATCTTGGTTTTCCCAGAAGTAGAGTTTAAAGAGGAGGATTGCCCTAGCCGGTTTGGCTCAGTGGATTGAGCGTCAGCCCATGGACTAAGGAGTCAAGGGTTTGATTCCAGTCAAGGGCATGGTACCTCAGTTGCAGGCTCGATCCCCAGCCCCAGTAGGGGCATGTGTGGGAGGCAAGCAATCAATGTGTCTCTCTCACATTGATGTTTCTTTCTCTCACCCTCCCTTCCACCCTCTCTAAAAATCAATGGAAAAATATCCTTAGATGAAGATTAACAAAAAAATAAAAATAATAAATAAATAAGAGGATTATTAGGAGGGAAAGGAATCCCTCTCTGAGAATCAACCTTTAGCTGAGTCAGATCAGACTGACTCAGGAGGCATTGGGCAGCCCATGTCCTCATTGCAGTCCATTTCCCACTCCCCCACTCATAGCTGCTTGCCAATTCATATCCATGCATTTGGTTTAAGAAATTACTCTTTGTGGTAGGCAGGATTCTCATATGGCCCCCAAGATTCCCGGGCCTGTTGCACATGCAGTTTTTCCAGTTACTAGTATTTAGTCAAACACTAATCTAAGTACTGCTGGATTTGCAGATGTAATTAAGATTCCTAATTAGTGACCTGGGTCCTTTAAGGCAGAGAGTTCTCTCTGGTTGGTTTGGAAAGAAATCAGAGTTCAAAGCATGAGAAGGACTCAGCCTGGCTGATTTAAAGATGGAGGAGCCATCTTTATTTTCATATCATATGTTTCTTATCATATTTTACTAAGTTTAGCATACACTGATGATTCTCCTATAAAATAAAGGGATGCAGGCAGCCTCTGGATGCTGATAGTAGCCCCTGCTGACAGCCAGCCAGCAAGGAAATGGATCCTTATTCCTACAACCACAGGAACTGAATTCTGCCAATGAGAATGAGCTCAGAAGCAGGTTTTTCTCTAGAGTCTCCTGATGGTAACTCAGCCCAGCCAACATCTTGATTTCAGCCCCATGAAACCCTGAGCAGAGAATTCAGTCTTGCTGTGTGACTTCTGACCTACAGAATTGCAAACTAATAAACGGGTGGTATTTTAAGCCACTAAATTTATGTTAATACTCCTCATTATGTGGCCTGGAAATTAGGCAGTTTCCATCAGTAACAGTAATTAGTAGCTTATTACACAGCCAAATCAATTTGGGAGTTTTCTCATTTGGCCAGAAAACTACAATTATAATTTTTTTAAAAAAATATTTTTATTGATTTTTTTTTACAGAGAGGAAGGTAGAGAGATATAGAGAGTTAGAAACATCAATGAGAAAGAAACATCGATCAGCTGCCTCCTGCACGCCCCCTACTGGGGATGTGCCCACAACCAAGGTACATGCCCTTGACTGGAATCGACCCTGGGACCCTCCAGTCCGTAGGCCGACGCTCTATCCACCGAGCCAAACAAGCTAGGGCTAATTTTTTTAAACTTCATTTTGAATTAATTACATACTTACAAAAATGTTGTAAAGAGTACAAAGAGCCGAAACCGGTTTGGCTCAGTGGATCGAGCGTCGGCCTGCGGACTGAAAGGTCCCGGGTTCGATTTGGGTCAAGGGCATGTACCAGGGTTGCGGGCACGTCCCCAGTGGGAGATGTGCAGGAGGCTGCTGATCGATGTTTCTCTCTCATCGATGTTTCTAACTCTCTATCCCTCTCCCTTCCTCTCTGTAAAAAATCAATAAAGTATATTAAAAAAAAAAGAGTACAAAGAATTTTCATATACCCTTCACCCCAACTCCTCAAATGTTATATAACCACAGTGCAGTAATCAAAATTTGGAAATTAATGTTGGTACAATACTATACAAATTTCACCAGCTGTCCTATAAATCTCCCTTTTGTGGTTCAGGGTGCAACCCAGAATCACATATTCCACTTAGTCATTATGCCTCTTTAGTCTTTTTAAGTCTGATTTTGACATTTTTGAAGAAGTACTTGCTAAGCTATTTTGTAGAATGTCCCTTATTTTAGGTGTCTCATGTTTTCACATGACTAAAGTCAGGTTATACATTTTTTGGCAAGAATATTACAGATATAGTGTGTCTGCCTCAGTGCCTTATATCAAGAGGCACATGATGCTGACTTGGTCCATTCCTGGTCCATTAACTTTGATCACTTGGTTAAGGTGGCTGCCAGGATTCTTTACTGTAAAGTTACCATTTTCCCCTTTGTGATTAATAATTACCTTGAGAGATTCTATGAGGCTGTTAATATCCTGTTTCTTATCATATTTTACTAAGTTTAGCATACACTGATGATTCTCCTATAAAATAATTATTACTGTGGCATTTGCCAAATGGTGACTTTTCTTTTACATTTATTAGGTAGAATTCTAATAATTCTATAAATTCTAGAATTTGTAGAGAAGAGTTTTCCTTCCTCTACCAACAATTTGTTTATGTCAGTATGGACATACTAGGCTTTTACTTTAATCTGTGGGTCACAATCCATTTCTTTCACGATTGTCCCAGTGGAGCCCTTTCAGGTTGGCCTGTGTCTTTTGGACATGCGTCCGTCATTGGTTGGGACCTCAGCAAAATGATTATTTTCGGATGCCACAGATGCCCTGCGGTCATCTCCAACCCTGAAAGATCTCCTGTTTCCTCTAATAAAAGAATGATATTTAGAAACCAAGATCTATAAGTTACTGTGTCCAACTGTTCTAAGTGTTTGTAGTTTTCTTTGATACTGTGGATCATTAATCCTTTCATAGTCACACACACACACACACACATACACACACACACTCACATTTTGGTAAAAGACAGTCAAGAAGCTGGATTTCTCTTGCTTCACTAGACCCCACTGAACCTCAGCCTCTACATTTTCTTGGTCCAGCCCACGTGCTCCCATCCTGTGCCCTCCCAGGTGCTTCCATCACTCCTCCTCTTCTGGAACCCTCCCCATTCACCACCCAGGGACCCTCTCCCTGCTTCCAGCTCTAATAATATTAATACTACTAATAATAGCAGCTGCCTTTTATTGAGCACTTGTGCTCCAGGCAAACAGGATTTCATCAGATCCTTAGAGCAATCCATAAAGAATGCATTGTTCCTTTTTTTTTTTTTTTTTTTAGCCAGAGGTGATACTGAAATTTTATTTAATCTACACTAATAAAAGTGAAAAATGGTAAGTGGTGTATGACGCTACCCTTTTCATTGGCTAATCAGGGCTATATGCAAATTAACTGCCAACTAAGATTGGCAGTTAACTGCCAACAAGATGGCAGTTAATTTGCATATGTAGGCACAATGCAGGGAGGCAAAAGGGAAAGCAGGAAGAAGCCCCCTGCCACTGACAGTGATCAGAAACCCAGGGGGGAGCTAAGAGACATGATCAGAGAATCAGGCGCCTTTGCCACCCTGGCCAGTGATAGCAGGAAGTACGGGTGGAGCCAGCGATGGGAGCTGGGCACAGTCGAAGCTGGCAGTCCGGGGAGCTAGGGGTCCCTTGCCTGGGCCTAAAGTGGAGGCCACGATCATGGGGCCGCTGCAGCTGCAGGTCCCCGCTGCCCGGGCAGGACACCTCGGCCAGAGGCATTAGGCCTGGGCAGGGGCAGAGCAGGAGATCGCAGGGAGCTGGGGGTCCCCTGCCCAGGCCTAATGCCTCAGCCAGAGGTTTTAGGCCTGGGCAGGGTCAGAGCGGGAGATCTCGGGGAGCTGGGAGTTCCCTGCCCAGGCCTAATGCCTTGGCCAGAGGTGTTAGGCCTGGGCAGGGGCAGAGCCTGCAACCGAGGGGAGCTGGGGGTCCCCTGCCAAGGCCTGACACATGCCTGGGACAGAGGCGTCAGGCCTGGGCAGGGGTCAGAGCCAGTGATCGGGGGCAGATAGAGATCCCCTGTCCAAGCCTGACACCACTGGCGGAGGCGTCAGGCCTGGGCAAGGGGCCAATCAGGCGATCAGAGGGTGATGGGGGTCTACACCTCTGGCCGAGGCATCAGGCCTGGGCTGGGGGCAGAACCAGTGATGGGAGGAAATGAGGGTCCCCTGCCCAGGCCTGACACCTCTGTCAGAGGCATCAGGCCTGGGCAAGGGGCCGATCCTGTGATTAGAGGGTGATGTGGGTCAACGCCTGAGGGCTCCCAGTATGTGAGAGGGGGCAGGCTGGGCTGAGGGACACTCCCCCCCCCACACACACACCCAGTGCACGAATTTCGTGCACCGGGCCCCTAGTATTAATATAATGCACTTACATCTACAGCACTCATATGCGGCTCCTTGGTTATGACATCAGAGCTACCCAGACTTTCAGGATAACTGAGGAGAACAAAAATGTAGATTCCTTCTCTTTGTACATTTATTTCTCATATTCTCACTACACATGTTCAGGCAGGTAGAATTTGCCCCAGTATTGTCCCTTCTGGGTCAGGTCATAAGGGCTCAGTACTTTCCGTATCCCTAGCATGTTGGCAGTGGCTATGCACTCAAAGGTCCCAGGGTTTTGGTTGTTATCCTCTTGATCTTTCCGCATCTTCTCTAGGGTTTCACGGCTCATAGCCTTTGCTGGGAAGGGCAACTTGTGGGCAACCTGGTGGAGGAAACTTTGTATCTCTCTGAATTCACAGCTGCCTATCTCTTTAGTGAAGCTGGTGGCCAGTCTTCACAGGAGTCACATAGTGATCAATGGCGCCTTTGCCACTCCCTATATGCTGTCCCATACCCTTGGGGGAGATGGGCTTGAAAGGGGCTAGTACTTGCCATAAGGCAAACATGTTCTTGGGGTCCATAGAGTGGTTGATTGTCAGGCGCATCATTTCAAAATGGCCCCA
Organism: Myotis davidii; assembly: GCF_000327345.1. NCBI lineage: Eukaryota > Metazoa > Chordata > Mammalia > Chiroptera > Vespertilionidae > Myotis > Myotis davidii. The sequence continues at coordinate 2,399,048 of NW_006297018.1, read as the reverse complement.
GTAGAGGTAACCACCACCCAGTGCCAAGATTGCAAAACTGCCTTCTGTGAACTCAGTATCTTCAGTTGAAGGTCCCTGTATGTCACACAAGTTCTTAGGTTCTTTTCGCACTTTTGGCACAAGTGATATTCTTTCAACAAATCTAAGCTTGGCCAGGTTGCATAGGCGCTGTGGTTGCCAAACTCACTGTTTACTCCTGTGCCCCTCCCCCACTCCCTTGTCCCAGATTCTGCTTGCCTTCATCCAGTCCTTCCTATATAGCAGCTCCAGCCTAATGTGTGGCTGTGCTCTTAGTGAAATAGCTGGCTCCTTCTTCAATGCGACCTGGAATGGTCGCTAAAGCTCTAACCAGGCATTCAGCTTTGCAGCCTGCACCCTCTGAGAAATACATTGCCACTAAGCCTGAAAAAAAAAAAAAATCTAAGCTTGGGCCTTTCAGAAATGGAAACATCCTCGAAAGTTGGCACCGGGAGCAGTGTCTTTAGGCCAGCACTGGTGGGTGGGACTGCCCAAGAACCTGATAAAGGCACTCGTAGGAGAGGAGCTCTGGCCTGGGGAAAGCTGACGCCACATGGCCATGCGTGTCCAGCCGCGCCTGGCTTCCCACAGTGACCATGGAGGTTACCTTGACCCAGAGTATGGTGCCCTAGGGCCTGCAGGGATTCGCTGTCCCTATTTTATAGTCAAAATATCGAGGCTCCAGACGCAGGGGTCCTCAAACTACGGCCCGCGGGCCACATGCGGCTCACCGAAAACGTTTATCCGGCCTGCCGGGTGTTTTTGCCGCTGATGCCTGTTGCTTAGCAGTCAACTAGTTTTTTTTAAAACTATAGTCTGGCCCTCCAACGGTCTGAGGGACAGTGAACTGGCCCCCTGTTTAAAAAGTTTGAGGACCCCTGCTCCAGAGGGTAAGTCACACAGCACAGTAAGCAGAGATCCTCAGCCAATTCTCCCCAACCCTGCCCTTTGCTTGCATCCTACCCTAAGGTTGGCTGTAGGTCTGCCTTTGAGCAAACCCCTAGGAGCTGGGAAGGTTAAGGCAGCAGGAACTGGAAACCACTGGAACCATACCATGTAGAGAGGCATAGAGTTGGGCAATGGCCAGGGCAGTGGAGACAGCAAGTGGACTCTCCACACCAGCGAGTCTAGCAGAGGTGGGGGTGGAGCTGTTAAGTCCTAGACGGGCCCTGCTACCCTCTCCCCACCCCTCCTCCTCCTCTCTTCCTCCTTCACACACACTTTCCTACCTGTTCCTGACCCCCATGAAAAGGCTCTCAGCCCCCTTCTTTGGCCTGGAATCCCTTCATTGGAGACAAAGCCTTACCTTGTGCAATTAGAAAGGAAAGGCTGGGAAATGTGAAAAATGCCCAATACCTGGCTAAGGAAAGGCTGTGGTGAGGACCAGTTTCTGAGGGTAAAGAGTATCAGGTATCTTCCTATTTGAGGGTTACCCTTCCTTTGGAGAGAGCATGAAAGCTTCGGCAGGTGAACTGGAAAATAAATCTGGGAAGAGGGCCCTTTTCTGCCTGCAGCAAGAAAACCAGAGGCTGTGGCCCTGGGCACTTCCTGCCCCAAGAGCCAGGGCAGGAAGCACTCAGCCAGCACCCATGCCCAGGAAGAAGGGTGCTCCTGCCCTGAATCATAGGAGCTCCAGGTCTGCTCTTGTTCCTCCATTGCCCTCACCTCACAGCTGAGTTCCCCTTCCTCTTTGGTTCTCCAAGTGCCCTGTGCAACTAGGAGAACTAGCAACCTCTGTAGCACCTGGAACTTTGTGAAAAATGCAAATTTTGGGGCCCCACACCAGATTTACTGAATCAGAAAATGGGGTTGCAGCCCAGTGATCTGTTTAAACAGCCCTCCAGCTTTATCGCCTGCCCACAAGCTTGAGCACCTCTGTTCGCAGGACCTCAGATGACCTGATTATGTTATTGATGGTGACCATTCTAAAATGAGGATAAACAGGGACCTGGAGGAAGTGGGAGAAAGACTAGCCTGGCTAGGCAGCCCTCAGGAGGGGTTCTAGCAATTAGGCTAGACTTCAACAGCACTTTGATATGGTAAAAGCTCCCCAGGACAGGAGCAGTGTTAAATCAATAGTCCATTAGACTGACAACACGAATGTTGGCAGACACAATTGAAAGTTTGGTGAAGAATGCTAAAATTACTTGGTTCTATGCCTCATACTATATTGTTGACAGAACCTGGGAGTATAGGCTCAATTTAAAATTGCTTCATATCTTTTCTCCACATCAAAACCCTGAAGGCCATGTCCCACTACTCCGGCCCATGTCCCCAACAGGTACTGGCTGTCACTTCAGCAAATCTAATTTCCCTGCCACTCTCTTATCTCTATGTGAATTTGCCTCATTGTTTCCTCCCTTCTGCAGGGAACAAGCAGAAACACTCAGAGTTATTAAATGTTGACATCAATCCTTGTCAGCTATTTGATTAGTGGTAAAATATAAATATTCCCCAGGTTATTAAACAACAATCTGAGAGGGCTGCTCACTAAACCTGGACCGGAAACAAGACAGTGATGAGCCTCATGTTCTCTTCCCTACCCAGGATGTGGAGCTATCAGACTACAGAAGTCTGAAATGTTTTCACTTACAAGACTTCTGATACTAAATGTGTGGGGTTTTTTCCACACCAACAACCGGTTCTCTAGCTCTCTGACACCAACTGGGTATCTAACAATTCCATTCCATTCTGGTCCTAACTGCCCAGAGGTAACCTCAGACGTACATACAGGTCAAGTGTTCAGTTCTAAAAGACTGCCCTAACTTCAGATGCCAGTTGCAAGTATTGTGTGTCCAGGCTACCCACTCTTCTGTCCAACTTGGCGACAAAGTCGGGGGTTCTCACAACTCCCTCCTTTCAGGTTCAGTAATTTGCTAGAGAGGCTCACAGAACTTAGAAAAGTGCTTTACTTGCTATTCTCAGCTTATTATAGAGGATACGGCACAGGAATAGCCAAATGGAAGAGATGCATAGGGCGAGGTAAGAGGGTAGAGGTGCATAGGGCTTCCATGCCCTCTCTGAGCGCAACACCCCGAGCTTTCCCAGCTCCATCATTTAGGGTTTTTCATTGAGGTATTATTACACAGGCATGATTGACTAAATCATAGACCATCTCCGGTCCCCCTCCCCTGCCTGGAGATGGGGGGAGGCTGAAAGTTCCAACCCTCTAATCCAGTGGTTCTCAACCTTCCTAATGCTGCCACCCTTTACTACAGTTCCTCATGTTGTGGTGACCCCCAATTTCATTGTTACAAATTGAACATAATTAAAGCATAGTGATTAATCACAAAAACAACATGTAATTGCATATGTGTTTTCCAATAGTCTTAGGCTACCCCTGTGAAAGGGTCATTTGACCCCCAAAGGGGTTGTGACCCACAGGTTGAGAACCGCTGCTCTAATCTTACTTGGTCTTCCACCACCCCCATCCTGAAGCTATCTAGCCTCCCCCCACCAGTCATCTCATTAGAATACAAAACTCTCATCACCTCCTGGCTGTTGTGGCTCAGTGGGAGAGCATCTAGCTATGAACCAGAAGGTCATGGTTCCATTCCCAGGTGAGGGCACATGCCCAGGTTGTGGGCTTGATCCCAGTGGGGGGCATGTAGGGGCAGCCAGTAAATGATTCTCTCTCATCATTGATGTTTCTCTCTTTCTCTCCCTCTCCCTTTCTCTCTCTGAAATCAATTATATGTATGAAACCTCTCATCACTCCAGAGATTCCAAGAGTTTTTGGAGTTATGTGCCAGGAACTGATGACAAAGATCACATATATATTTTTTACTATATCACAATCGGCCAGGTGAGTCCACAGAGCAGCGAAAGTGCCAACTAGAAGAAAGAAAGGGCCCTGGCTGGTTTGGGTCAGTGGATAGAGTGTCGAACTGCAGACTGAAGGGTCCCAGGTTTGATTCCGGTCAAGGGCACATGCCAGGGTTTTGGGCTTGATCCCCAGTAGGGGGTGTGCAGGAGGCAGCTGATCAATGATTCTCTCTCATCATTGATGTTTCTATCTCTCCTCACTTTGTCTCTGAAATCAATTAAAAAATATTTATATTTTTAAAAAGAAATGATTAAAAAAACAACAATTATTGGTTCTGACTTTTCAGCTCACCTGGATGTTTTTCCCCCACTACATTGAAAAAATGGACATAAGTGCTTTAAATATTAGATCAGAAGATTGCTCCTAACGTTATTTCTTCAAATTGCAATATAAACAGCACTTTTCAAAAGAAGTAACATTTACCTGACTGGAAAGGTGACCTGCCTTTGAGACATTTGAGCCCACCAAATAATAGAGGCAAAATAAGTAGGAATGAAAGGGATGATCTGTCTCCTATTTCCCTAAGTTAGAGTTCTTTAAGTCCCATTATTATTATTATTATTATTATTATTATTATTATATTTATTGACCTGTGTGTGAGGTACTGCTCAACGTTCCAGAGAAAGAGCAATGAACAGAAGAGAAAAATAGATTGTCAGAGGTGATGGGTGCTGGGGAGAAAAATAAAGCCGGGCAGAAGAGGGAGAAGGAAGAATTTTGAAGAGTGTCCAGAGTGACTATCACAGATGTACTTTCGGGGTTGACTCCCTCCAGCCTTGATGTAATTTCACCTCGAGCCCAGCAGCCATTTGGACAGTCCTCTGTACCTGTCCTATGCTCCCGAGGACCTATGGATAAAAACGGGACAAAGCTCCCCAAATCCTTCCAGGGATGATGCCCCCGAAGAGCCCGAAGGACCTGGTTGTCTTCCAGATCGGAGGAGCTTGCTTTCGGTTCAGTGGCTTCGAGAGGAGCAGGTCGCAGCTCCGGAGGCGGGGGCGAGCGCAGGGTTTAAGCGATCTCCGCGAGGGCCCGCCCTGCCGCCGCGCTTCCCGCCTCCCCTCGCGGGGTTCCTCTTCCGTGTGACGCGCCCGGGCTTTGCCCATATATGTCCCTTTCCCCCTCCTTTG
>NW_006297018.1:2379679-2393616 GCF_000327345.1 Myotis davidii | reverse complement strand
CCGGCTGCGCGCTCGGGTAGCAGTTCGAGTCTAGGAGGGGGACCAGAGGGCTGGGGGCGCGGCTGGTGCGGGATGCAGATCTGAGTGTGAGCCCTGTCTTCTCCCTTTCCCACCTTCGATCCGTAGGAAGTCATGTAACCAACCACCTGGAGCATCCGTTTCTTCTTTGGCAAAATGGGCGCTTGAATAGGGACGACTGTGTGGGGACTGGTGAGACGGTGCACAGAAAAGCAAACACTTTGCGAGATGAGCCCGGCACGGACTAGGAAGGTGCCTTCTGGCAAGATCTTCCTCGGCGTGCAGGGCACCCACCTGGTCCACCTGCAGGCCTTGCCTAGGTGATGAGGAGAGGCAGTTAGGCATTTCACTGGCGCTTTCTCCGCAGCTCGGGGTGGTGGGTGTGTGTGCACGGTCTGCCACAAAGTCCCAGATCTCCCATGGTCCCTGCCTGGATAAGGGTCGCCCTTGTATTTGGCCGATTTACAAGCGGCCCTGCTGCTCCCCAAGCTTTATAGAGCTGTGGTGGGAGCCTTGGGATAGGGAGGGAAATGCTTATTTACTTTCCAGTTAGAACTACCTGACTCCTCTGCTTTTTCTATTTGTGTTGGGAGAGGCTTGGCCTCTGGTGACTCATTATCACTCGACCCAAAGCTTCCGTACACCCACAATTGAGGTGAGAACTGAGAGGAAGCCTTGACTCTGGGGGACCTGGGACCTGGGACCATGCTGTGAGCTTGCTCCTGCTCCCTCCACCCCACCTTTCTTGCCTCTCTTCACTTCTCTCATAATTCAGATTGTCTGGTTGCCGTGGCACCATATTGCCCTTTGTCCCTTAAACAGAGGTTGCTAAGATGCCGTTATGGAGCTCCTGGTTGTGAAGGGGGATGGTTGGCACTTCCTGTCCCGTTGGTGGGTGGTTGTGAGAAGGAAGGAGACAGCTAAGGACAGGAAGGTTGAGCTCTGTCAGGTCTTCAGTCAGCTGATGACATGGCCACCTTGTTTAGTCCCACGGTTACTGTCTTCAATGTCTCCATTATTCCATATATAACATGGCCACCTTGTCTTGGGAGGTTCTCTCCGAGCCCCCACCTGACCTCATTTCACGGCAGTGTGAATGGTCATTTCTCTGTGGAACTGAGCCCTTACCCTGCCCACTGTGTCCTTGAGGTCTCTGGTGGCAAACACTACTAGTAAAAGGCAAAGGTGCCTGTTTACTTTAGCCAGCCCTCTGGGAGCCCTTATGCAGCAAGGATCAAACAACTAGGCTGTTAGATTATTTTTATGTATGACAATTTCACTTTATGACAGCATATTTTAGTGTATTATTATATTGCACAGGACAAAACATTTGCACACTGCCAACCATGGTAAGCTTTTTCGTTTGTCTTTTTTTAATCTGAAGAGAACTTTCTGCATGAAGAGGAAAATACTGCCCCTTCATTCTGTGGATGTTGATTTCTGAATCTTCCAGGGTGTGAGAAACAGTCCTTGGGTTTTTTGGAGGCCTCGATGTAAGCCAGGGTGGGGACTCTGGAGGATTTCGAGTCTAAGGTAGAACCACCCTCCACTTCATTGAGTGCTATTTAGAAGCAAGCACAGTAGAAATTACAGGGAGACAGGGCTTATTTAATAGTAGAGGCCTGGTGCACGAAATTTGTGCACTCAGGGAGGGGTGTCCCTTAGCCTGGCCTGTGCCCTCCTCTAGTCTGGGAACCCTCTTGCAGTCCGTTGTGCTCGCCAGCCATGAGCCCAACTTCTGGCTGAGCAGCACTTCCTCTGAGGGAGCGCACTGATCACCAGGGGGCAGCTCCTGTGTTGAGCATCTGCCCCCTGGTGGTCAGTGCACATCATAGTGACCGGTCATTCTGCTGTTGGGTGGATTTGCACATTAGCCTTTTATTATATAGGATGGTGATGAGACGTCACCTGGAGCTGCCTAGAGGTGGAAAGTTCCGCCTGTGAGGGTGGTGCAGCAACCCCTTCCTGCAACTGTCAGGTGGTGGAGACTTCAGAATCCACCTTCCTTGTCTGCGCAGATCTTACCTCGCTAAGTGTTTGCTTTTCTGTGCATCTTCTCACCAGTCCCACCACAGCCATCCCTTTTCAAATGCCCATTTGGCCAGTGAAGAAACTGAAGCTCTGGGTGGTTAATGACTTCCAAGGGTGGGAAATTATACATATATTTTTTGGATTTTTAACTATGTGAATGTATTGGCTATTCAGAAAAGTAGTTTAAGGTCCTGGCCGAGTGGCTCAGTTGACTGGAGCATCCTTCCATACACCACAAGGTTGTGGGTTCCATTCCCAGTCAGGGCATATACCCAGGTTGCAGGTTTCATCCCTGGTCGGGGCTTGTATGGGAGGCAACCAATTGATGTTTCTCTCTCACATCATTGTTTTTCTCTCTCTCTTCCTCTCTCTCTAAATCAATAAAAACATGTCCTCGGGTGAGGATTGAAAAAAAAGTAATTAAGAACAAATAGGAAATGAAATAATTTTGCTGTTCCTCCCCCAAAAGAAGGGAAGCCAGATGGAGGACTTCCTTCTGGCTAACCTTGAAGGTTAATTAACCAATAATTCCCTTCTCATGCTGTGTTTCTGTGTCTTGACAAGTAAGACTTTGGGAGGGACTCATTTATTCATTTGTTCATTCTCTAGGAGTCTAGATTGAGTGGCTTGCTATGCACCAGGCATACACTAGGTGCTGGGTCAATAAGATAGACTTGGCAATTCCCTCCCTGTAGTTAGACCTTTTGGCCTCTCCAACATGGTCCACAGTGCTATGATATTGTCAGGCAGAAACTGTGTAGCATGAACAGAATGGCTGGTGGTGACTGAGACTGGCCCGGGCTGCAGCTGGCACTGCCCTTTCCAACTGGCAGGTGGGATGAAATGTAAGCACTGCGTTCATGCTCATGTCTCTTCTTGGCCGGTTCCAGGGTGATGGTGGTTGTAGTTGGGGAACAGAGTTGGATCCTCGGCTAAGCTGCTGGAAGAAGTAGGTTTTCAGGTTGGTTGGAGTAAGGAGAAGGAAATGTCCTTGGCATGAAACATGAAGGAAATTGGTGAGAACAAAAGGGGGGCAGGAAAAATGAGACTCTGGGAGAAAGGTCATGAAGGGCGTGATTAAAACTGGAAACTAGCCCTGGCCTGTGTTGCTCAGTAGTTGAGGCATTATCCCATTGCAAGTTTGATTCTCACTCAGGGCACATATCCAGGTTGTGAGTTTGGTATTGGTTGGGGCCCAGACAGGAGGCAAACCGATCTGTTTCTCGAGGCAAACCGATCCATGTTTCTCTCTCTCTTTCCCTTCCTCTCTCTGTAGAATCAATGAAAAACAAAACAAAAACAAACACATATAAAAACATATCTCAGGTGAGGATTTAAAAAAAAAAGCTGGAGCCCTAGCCAGTTTGCTCAGTGGATGGAGGGTTGGCCTGTGGACCAAAGGGTCCCTGGTCAAGAGCATGTACCTCGTTTGCAGGCTCTGCCCTGGCCCTGGTCCTGGTTGGGGCCCATGCAGGAAGCAACCAGTCGATATGTGTTTCTCTCACATCGATATTTCTCTCTGACTTTCCCTCTCTTTTCCACTGTCCCTAAAAATCAATAAAAAATATCTTCAGGTGGAGATTAATTTTTTAAAAAAGCTGAAACCTGACCAGCTCCACTTACCACCACCCACCAAGGGCACATGTCCAGGTTGCGGGCTTGATCTTCAGTGTGGGGTGCGCAGGAGGCAGCCGATTAATGATTCTCTTTCATCATTGATGTTTCTATCGCTCTCTCATTCTCCCTTCCTCTCTGAAATTAATAAAAATATAGTTTTTAAAAGCTGGAAACTAGTTGTGAAGGGAAGTTGAGGCAGTTCCTCTAAGAGAGGAGAGCTTTAAAAATAGGATAAGTGGTGATTTTTCAGGTCATTGAGGTGTGGCTCTGCTCAGAGATGGGGGTTTTCAATAAATTCTTGATGTCCCTTTTCAGGTCAAGTAACCTATAAAAATGTCTTCAGATAGCAGCTGTGCCCCAAGTATTCTTGCACATCCCCACCTTCGGAAGGGTCAGGAAACTAGCAGGTGGAGGTTCTAACTAAATAACAATAAGATAGCAAACTAACACTTACTGAGCACCTTCCAAGTCCTAAGTGCTGTGCTAAGTGCCTTATATGTGTTCATCTGTCCTCACAACTGCCCTCTGATGTGGCTGGTGTTATTTCCATTGTAAGGCTTAGAAAGGTTGTGTAACTTTTCTAAGTTCCCTCATCAACCTGGGTGCTAACTAGAGCTGGGACTTTGATGTCTGAATTCGGCCTTTTCAGCATAGACCACAATGATATGTATGTCAGGCAGAAACCATTTAGGATGAAATGTCACATTATGAACCAGAAACTTTTCTCACATGAGAATCAAGTAGAAGGACAGACATAGGTGCATGACTCATCTGAATCGTTGAGAGATGAATGCAGACAGACCCAGATGGGCCTGCACATGAAGATGGCTGGCCTCTGCTTCTTTTGAAGTCACTCAGACACAGCTGTCAGGTGCTGAGCACATAGCTCCTGACGGGTGTTGTGGGGTTGACAGACCAGCCAGATGTCAGGCCACAGCTGCACAGTGAGCTGATCAGTCCCCTTCTGGTCACAAAGTTCCAGGGATGCCGAGGGAACAGAGGGAAAAACAAGTTGTTCCATCAAAGGGGAAGCAACCCCTTTGGAATTCCTGCAGGTCAGCTGCTTGCAATGGGAACTCAATCGCAGAGAGTTCAGCATTTTTAGATCCCAAACCAGGACCTCTCCTTCCTTTCTCTCTCCAGTGGGAGTGCAAAGAGCAGATCCTGAAAGACACTGTCCAGGAGGAGCTGGGCTGGTCCTTGCTTCTCTCCTTCCTTTCCTGAGCGCCTCTGGTGTGCCAGGCACCGCCCTCTGCTCTGCATTGGCAGACTATGTGTCTGCATTGGCAGACTATGTTCTGGGGTGCTTCCTCCTCCCTTGGGCCTACCAGCTTCCTGGATGAGAACAGGGCTCCCAGGCCACTTCAGAGCTCTGCCCCTGACACGACTGCAGCATACTCCCCAAAGAAGGGGACTGAGGGACATTGGCTTTAGATCAGTGTCTGATCAGGGGCCTTCCATCTCCAGGTTTCCGCTCTGTGGTTTATCTGGTATCTTGTGAACTCTTAGCGGACAATGTCTTTGCAGGCCTTTCATCAATGAGCTGCACCCTCTAACATTTTCCTGTTACTCTGCTGCGATCAGGTGTGTTCCTTAGCGTCCACTAGTGGCCAGCGCAGGGCCACCCTGTGCTTTTGCAACCTGTTGCTCCCCTCTGACATCCTTTCCTTTTCTCGGACCCACCAGCATCCTCCCAAATGCCGGCCATCCTTCACACTACATTTACACAGGCATGCACATGTGCCTGTGCTCATACACACGTGAATGCTTCTCATTGTTCCTTACAGCCCTACCCAAATTCAAGTCTTCTCTGCCCTTTTCCATCTAATCTAAGTAGATGGCGCTCTTATGGGTATATCCTGTCCCGTAACAAGCGTTTCAAACATGTCCTCAAAGTGTTTCCTTGGTGTTCGTCTGTCAGCCATTCAGGGGAGGGTCTGTATATCATACTTTTCTACAGGGCCAGATGTAGCAAGTGCTTCATAAATTCTTGGGCTTTGTCATTTGTCAGAAACTCCCATTTCCTCTGGAATGGGTATTTGCAGAGCCAAATTAAGATAATCAAAACCATAATCCCCAAAAGATTATGGTCCCCTCCCTATATGTAAATTTAAAATAAAGATAATACCAAGCCATAAATGCAAGCAAGGCGGACACATTTCTGATGTTTACTTTGGTCACCATTTTGGTACTTTTGGGGAACTCTGAACAACATTAACAATATCGACAGGTGCTGCAAGCACTAGGGATAGTCTGCATATTGGTTCATTCGGCTCAGGGGGAGTCTCTCGCAGGCAGGCTCTCTTCTTGTAGAGAGCCAAAAATGCCAGTAGATCCTTGAAGTGTTCAAGCATCCATCACATTCTTAATCCTCTGCAGTGAACCGTGAGTCTCTTCTGACTTCCCAGGCCACTGGGACCTTCCTGAGGGCAGGGCTTGGGTCTTCATATTTGTCCTAGTACCTAGCCTTTTCCTTTCCTCCATATCTGCAGCCAATCCCCAGGAGGTGTGGGAAACTGCACCTTGGGGTGTAAGGAAGGCCAGTCTTCCCATCCTTTCCAATTGTTGTATTTATGTTGAAAGCTGGATAAAAGGAACAAGGGGGAAAGATGTCACAAAAGGGCAGTGGGGGAGGCAGAAAAAAGTGGGACAGAGGAAGGAGAAGGGCAGAGAAGGGAGGAGTGCCCCCAGCCCTGACCCCTGCCTGCCGTTCTGTAGGAATTGTGGTCTGATGACACAAGACCCCAGGTCCTCTCTAACATCAGCCAGGCCCCCAATATGGTGGCTCCCAGGTGACTGCACCCCAGACCACTCCTTGTGCAGGAATGTGGCCCTGTTTACGGATCAGTTACTCTCTAAGTATTTATTAGTCCTTTGCCAGGACAGTTCTCAGAGCGGCCCTGGCAGATATCCATATGCAGTAGAAGTGGTGATGCAGGAAGCTGGATGGAGCCTCTGAGGTGTGGCAGGACACGGCCCTCATTAGGAATGGAATGTGTAGAAAACAGTAGCCTGGGAGCTCGGAGTCCAGGGAGTGACAGGTCCACCTGGGCCAGTAACTGGATGGTGATCTCAGGTAAGCTGCTTCAGAGCACTTGGCCTCAGCCGTCTGTAAAAGAAGGGTGTGAACAGAGAGTCCCTCCAACTTTGACTCAGAGATGATGCTTCCCAATTGCCTGAATGATTATTGCAACACAGAGTGTGCCAAGCCTCTAGGCCAGGGGTCCTCAAACTACGGCCCGTGGGCCACATGCAAATACAAGTATTGTATTTGTTCCTGTTTTGTTTTTTTACTTCAAAATAAAGGTTGTGACCCAACCATAAAATTATTTTCGTTGCTACTTCAGAACTGTAATGTTGCTACTGTTATGAATTGTAATGTAAATATCTGATATGCAAGATGGCCTTAGGCAACCCCTGTGAAAGGGTTGTTCGACTGCCAAAGGGGTCGCGACCCACAGGTTGAGAACCGCTGCTGTAGGCTAAGCTAGCTGCAGGAGGCAGAGGCCTTCTCTCTGTGCCATGTCCTGGGACCCCACCTGCTCTCTCCCAGTGTCTCCAGGCCAGAGGCTAAGTTTGCAGCAACACAGCAAATGAAGAAGTCATGGCCCTGGCTTCTCTGGTCTCTGCTTCTGCGGCTTCGATTTCAGGACTGAAATTTGTGCCAAAAGGAAGTTGGTGTTGGAGCCCACCTTCCATGGACGCACACGATACCTTTCTGTCCTACGAGGCCCGTCTAGATCTCTCTCTCTGAGGCCAGGCTGTTATCATCATAGGCCCTCGGTTCCTTCAGGGAAGTCCAGGGCTAAGAACTCTGCAATTCTTCCCAGAGTCTAAAGTAATCCTTAGTAGCAGGTCCTCCCATGCAGAACCTCAAGAAAGGCTGTGTCAGGAAGAGATTTAATTAATTTCACAAATTGGAAGCCCTAGTGTTTTCCACATATGTTCATTGTAAGCAACTTGGAAAATGCAGGAAAGTAAAAAAAAATTGCTCATCATTTCATGTCCTGCAGAAGACTAGTTCTACCGTTTCCTCATGGTGAATAGGCTAGTGGAGGGGACAACAGTAGAAGGGGGGGCCCTTCTTATTGGCTCCAAACAGCACCTATGGCTCCTGGCTGCATCTTGTGTCTAGGGACTAAGCAAGGGGTGCCTAACCATGGGGATGTACCAAGTCCTGGTTGGTAGCCAGGCTGGGGAGGTCGGAGGAGGAAACGGGTTTGTGGCTATCCTGCCCCATCCACAAGCAGCCCCTCCAGATGTTGCTCCGGAAGGCATCTGATATGACAGTTCAGCAAGCGCACTTCCCCTGCCCGTGCTAACCACCAGTTCGTCAGAAAGAGAGGCTTCCTCCTCCCCGTGTCATCGGTCAGATGGAAAACAAGCAGGTCTTCTGGAGGCGGGACCTTGCCCTTGCTTTCCTCCCTTGATGTGCAGGGTGCAGAGCTGTCCTGGATCTTTTGAGGAAACAGCTATGTTTTTTCTTAGGCCTGAGTTGCTTTGGTATTTTACCTGTCTGTTTACCAGTGATCGTATTCAGGAAGCCCTCCCCCAGCTGCTGAAGTCATCCAGGAAGCTTGGGGACGTGGGCCATCCAGTCACAGGCAGAGCAAGGTTTCAGCAGTCAGTGGGTGGCAAGCAGGGGCTTTGAGAGGTGCCCCCCAAGGAAGAGTGGGTTTCAAAGCAGGAAGAGAGAAAGAGAAGACAGTGGCCATGAGAAAGATGCATTTTGATGCAGATGGAATTTAGGGAAAGCCTGGCCTTCTGTACCAAGACCTGATCAGGGTAGCCAGATGCTGGCCTGGAACAACGGGTACAGAACCACCAATTCTCTAATAACAACACCAGGCATCTGTGGCTCTTATTCCTGACCACACATTCGAGTTCACTGGAAAGTTTTTAAAAAGTCTGATGTGTGAAGAAAGTCTGACTTAATAGTTTTTGGTTGAGGACTGGACAGAAATATTCATGAAACAGTACTTATCCTTAGGACATACAGTACACTCTGACATTTTCTAATCTATTCCATTTCACTGTCTGGAGTAGCCCATTCTGTGTCTCACTGCTTCACTAATAAACTCACATTCACTTGAAAAGAAAAGAGCCCTGGCTAATTTGCTCAGTGGTTAGAGTGTCAGCCTGTGGACCAAAGGGTCAAGGGTTTGATTCCCAGTCAAAGGGAGGTACCTCTATTGCAGGTTTGATCCCTGGCCCCGGTAGGGGAAAGGGTTGTGTTGGAGGCAACCAATCAATGTGTCTTGCATTGATGTTTCTCCTTCTGTCACTCCCTGACCTTCCTCCCTTCCACTCACTCTAAAAATCAGTGGAAAAATTTCCTTGGATAAGGATTTAAAAAAAAAAAAGGAAATTCTGAACTGGTTCCAATAAATTCATTTCTAGGCCACTAATGGGGACTAATGCACAATCTTGAAAATGCCATGCTAGTGCAACAGCTTGTACTGCAGTTGCTGGGAAGCTATCAACTGCATTTCCCAGACTCCCTTGCAGCTAGGGTTCCAGGTGTGAGTTAGAGTTTCCAGCAAGATGTGGTTGATTTGTTTTGGGCTTCTGCAGGCAGGCACTGAAGGTGGACCCCCTCTTTGTGAGGGCTTCCTGAGCTAGGCAGCTGTGGGAAGAAGCAGTGAATCTGGATAAAAGATGGAGGCTCAACAACCACCAGCCATTTGCAAGTGCCACATTTTTCTGGGGGCATTTAAAAAATAAACATTTTGGGAACACTAAGAAAGGGAGGGTTATAGGTTTGGTAACCGAAGAAATTTGGTAGAAAATGCAAGAAACACAATTGGAAGCTAGCTGGTGCCTGCCCTGGCTTGTGATGTTACTTTAGTCACTTCCATAAACCCTTCAATATTGTGGCAAACAGCTGTTCAGTGCCCACTTGACCAGGTGGGGATGAAGTGTTGAGGGTGCAGCCTTGAACAAAACACCTACCTCGTGGAGCTTACATTCTAATAGGGACAGATAGGCAATAAACAGAGAAGTGATAAAATACAGAGGAGCCTGAAGGGTACAAGTGCTCAGGAGAAAAGTCAAGCAAAAAGAGGAAGCAGAGTCAGGGACTTTTTTTTTTTTTTTTTTTTTTTTTGAGAGAGGGAAAAACATCAATTTGTTGTTCCACTTATTTATGCATTCATTGGTTGGTTCTTTTTTTAATCCTATACAATCAAAGGCTAATATACAAATTGTCCCTTTGGGCAGGAGTTAGACAGACTGGGAGTTCGACCACTCGCTATGATGTGTGCTGACCACCAGGGAGCGGTGTGGAATGAAGGGAGGCCCCAGCTGGCAGCTGGAAGGCCCTGATTGGCCTGCCAGGCCTAGGGATCCTACCAGTGCACAAATTTCATGCACCGGGCCTCTAGTATGTATGAATATTGGAGGCTGGTGAGGCTGGACCAGCGTGAGTATGGGGCAAGGGTCAGAAAGACAGGGGCAGATCATGGAGATCATTGTAAGGCCTCGGCCTCTCATTCAGAATGGGATGGGAAGCCCTCTTCGGACTCTAGCGGAGGTGTGGAATTAATAAACTGCATATTTTAACCCATTTGTACAGTATGTGGCTGCCCTCCTGAAAGTAGCTTGTAGAGGGATGAGGATGAAGCAGGGAGACCAGATCTATCTGGCAGTGACAATTCTGTCTTAGGACAGGACGGAGGAGGGCAGGTGGTTGTGACTGGATTCTGAATATATTTAGGAGATAGGGACAGCAGGATTTGTCGGTGGATTGGATGTGGGTGAGAGTGAGTTGTAGATGCGTCCTAACTTCATTCTAGGAGGCATGTAGAGATGCTGGTGAGCACTGCCTGTTTTCACAGCTGCACCAACAACAGAGGCTGAGGTTTCTGTGAGTTCCTTGAACTCTGCAACCTTGTACAGTAACTAGGACAGTAGCAGTGGGATTTCCCTGAGGTTGTTTCTGTCCATGGGTCAAAAGGATGGGGACTCAGCAAACAGCCTTCTAGAAAGACACCTTATGCTCTGGCCAGCTGCCTGACAGACCCTTCTTTGAAGAAGAAACTGGCTTTCAAAATCATGGTTGCTGATTATTGCTGCACCTGAGGGATGTGTGACGTTTTTATGTGGTTTACACATGGGTGCGGAGTGTGGATATTTTCCAAGATGGTAGGGAAGCATTTGGTAGGTTTTCCGTGCTGCCTAGTTAGCAGTTACATTTCTGTCTGTTCCTTAGTTTCTGTAAACGGTGAAAGGCTCGATTGTAGGGGAAGGGGAAAACCTGCTCCAGGAAGGCTTCCTGAACAAACTCAGCCCAGCCCTCAGCTGACCATGTTAGCCTCCAAACAGGGCAACCAGTTCAACCTGGTTTGCTTGGAATTTCCCCAGTTTAGCATGGAAAGTCAGGAGACCCAACAACCTCCTCAATCCCAGGCAAACCCAAGATTGTTGGTCACCCTACCTCCAGCCAAGCCCTGAGCCATAGGTTTGATGACAGCTAGATGACCTCATGTTAGAGAAATGGATTTTTAAATCTCATTAATGTTTGAATAATAAAAGGAAAGAATCCACCTTAATTTTATAGCCCTGGACTACAGACTTGAAACTATAGATATATTTCAAATCAGTTCTGTCAACAGACATATTAGAAAATCAACAGAAGCCCTAACTGGTTTGGCTTAGTGGATAGAGTGTCGGCCTGCGGACTGAAGGGTCCCGGGTTCGATTCTGGTCAAGGGCATGTACCTTGGTTGCGGGCACATCCCCAGTAGGGGGTGTGCAGGAGGCAGCTGACCAATGTTTCTCTCTCATTGCTGTTTCTAACTCTCTATCCCTCTCCCTTTCTCTCTATAAAAATCAATAAAATATATTAAAAAAAAGAAAATCAAAACAAGAATTACGTTATCATCAACGTGCTGTACTAACAGTAAAGGAATCTGAATCTGCAAATTGTCTGGTTCTGTGTGAAACATATAAAATTTGTATGTCATCCCTTTATAATAAAAATGAGTCAGCCTCCACTTTACCATGAATCATGTTTGCTGTTATTACATCATTTCCCAGATAAAAATGGAGAAAAATGGAATCCACTTAAAGCTGAAATCATGTTTTGTGCAAATCCTGGGTTAGATAAAAGCTTTTCATTGAAAGCCATTTGAATGAAGCAAAGGTCATACTGTCACTACTGTTTTATAGGAAATTGATTTATTAACTTTACAAAACTTAAAAAAAACCATTTTGGAATACATATCAATAAGGAACACACAGCATGACAGTAAAATCATAATCCATTCTATAGAAGAACCAACTGTACTGAGCAAGGAGACAGTCCTTTTTTTCTCTGTGGCTGTGTTCCTTTCGCTGGCTTCGGTTGGAAATAACAGAATGACTGGTAAAACCTTTTTAAAAAATCGGCCAGTGTGTAAGATAACATAAGGAAATAAAGATATTTAATCTGTACAGTGACCAGGAAAATGCAGATGAAGACTACAATGGGAGACACAATTTTACCCATTTGGCTGGCATAAGTGAAGAAGTCTGACAGCTTTAAGGGTTGGAGAGAATGTAAAGAAGGGTGTCTGATACATTGTGGTGGGCGTGTAAATTGGTACAAGTGCCTTGGAAACAGTTTGGAATTACCTTGTAAAATTGAAATTCACATACCCTGATACCAGGAGTGTCATTCTGAGATGTGTCACTGAGAGAAACTCATGCCCAGGTGATGTTCACAGCAGCACACTGATCTCGCCCCTAACTGCACACTTTAAATTTTTTTTTCATATATTTTTATTGATTTCAGAGAGGAAGGGAGACAGAAACATCAATAATGAGAGAGAATCATTGATTGGCTGCCTCCTGCACGCCCCCTACTGGGGATCGAGCCTGAAATCTGGGAATGTGCCCTTGTCCGGAATCGAACCCGGGACCCTATAGTGCAGCAGGCTGACGTTCTATCCACTGAGCCAAACCAGCTAGGGCAGGAACACTTTTAAACAACCAAATGCACACAGACAGAAGAATGAATTAATTCTTGGTACTGTCAACAATGGAATATTATACAACAGTCTGAAGGAGTTACACTCTGATGGACAGCTACATTCAATATTGCTAATTACTATTTTTTTGTTGTTGTTAATCTTCACCCAAGCATATTTTCCATTGATTCTTAGAGAGAATGGAAGGGAGGGGGAGGGGCACAGAGAAAGAAAAACATCAATGTGAGAGAGACATGGATTGGTTGCCTGGGCCAGGGATCGAGCCTGCAACCGAGGTACATGCCCTTGACCAGAATTGAACCCAGGACCCCTCAGTCCATGGGTGACGCTCTATTCACTGAGTCAAACCAGCTAGGTTTGTTTTTTTTTAATGTGTTTTTATTGATTTCAGAGAGGAAGGGAAAGGGAGAGATAGAAACATCAACAATGAGATTCTGATTGGCTGCCTCCTGTATACCCTCTACTGGAGATTGAGCCTGCAGCTCAGGCATGTGCCCTGACCTGGCACTGCACCGTAACCTCCTGATTCGTAGGTGGACACTCAACCACTGAACCATGCCTGCCAGGCAAGGCTAGTCTTAATCCTATTTTAATGATTGATATTTTTGAAGATCCAGGCCTTTTTTTTTTTTTTTTTTTTGCCCCTAGAAAGCAAATTGCCTGATTGTTACATTATTAGATTCAGGTCAAACATTTTTGGCAGGAAAATTGCATAGGTAATGTGTGTCCTTCTTATTGGCATTATGCCAACAGATTAGGGCAGTGATTTTCAACCTTATTCATCTCATGGCACACATAAACTACTAAAATTCTGTGGCACACCAAAAAATACACTTTTTTGCTGATCTGACAAAAACAATGGGTAAAATTCTGATTCATTCACAACAGACGGCTATGGTTGTATTGACTGTTGTCATTTTTTTATTTGACAATCCAAGGGAAAAGAGGTGAGTGCCCCTAATTAAATAGGTACTGCATTTTTTTTCTTTATTAAGGTATTACAAATGTGTCCTTATTTCCCCAGTTACTGCATGTTTTAAAAAATTCTTATGACACATTGGTTGAAAAATCACTTGAGTATTCGCTTGTCCCTTTAATCATGAGGTAAATATTTCTTTGTGTCATTTGTAAAGGTAACTTTTCCCCCTTTGTAATTAAAAACGTATCTGTTGAGGATCTTTTAGGATCACCCACGACATGTGAATACAATATTCTGTTCCAAATAATCTTCGTTTAAAATTTATTTTAGAGAAAGGAAAGGGGGGCGGGGGGGGGCGAGAGAGAGAAAGAGAGCGCGAGATA
>NW_006297018.1:2378129-2379664 GCF_000327345.1 Myotis davidii | reverse complement strand
AGAGAGAGAGACAGAGAGATGTAGAGAGAGAGAGAGAGCGAGAGAGAGAGAGAGAGAGGAGAAACATTGGTTGGTTGCCTTCTGCACGTACCCTGACAGGAGATTGAACCCACACCTGAGTTATGTGCTGAGACTGGGAATTGAACCCGCTAACTTTTGGTGTATGGGATGATGCTCTAACCAACTGAGTCACACTGGCCAGGGTTTTTCCCAATAATCTTTTATGCAGTGGTTTTAGTGTGTATTTTTTATTTTTGACTGAAACATAATTATGGTGGCTAAAAGATGTCAATTTACTAATTCTATCATTCAACATCTATTAGTTGGCATTATTTTACAAAGAAGAGTTTTCCTACCTACCCTCCCCTTAAAAATAGTTTTAATTTTACTACTGTTAATGTTAGTAAGAATAATAATATAGATTTAAGGCTTTTAGAAATTATTACTGCAGCCCAGCCGGCGTGGCTCAGTGGTTGAGTGTCAACCTATGAACCAGGATTTCCTGGTTTGATTCCTGGTCAGAGCACATGCTCAGGTTTCCAGCTCGATCCCCAGTAGGGGGCGTGCGGAAGCAGCCAATCAATGATTCTCTCTCATCTTTAATGTTTCTATTTCCCTCCCTCACCCTTCCTCTCTGAAATCAATAAAAAAAATATATTTAAACAGTACATCTACACAGTGGACTACTACGGTGCTATAAAAAAGAAAGTACTCTTGCTCTAACTGGTTTGGCTCAGTGGATAGAGTGTCGGCCTGTGGAATGAAGGGTCCCAGGTTCGATTCCGGTCAAGGGCATGTACCTTGGTTGCGGGCAAATCCCCAGTGGGGAGTGTGCAGGAGGCGGCTAATCAATGTTTCTCTCTCATTGATGTTTCTAACTCTATCCTTCTCCCTTCCTCTCTGTAAAAAATCAATAAAATATATTTAAAAAAAGAAAGTACTCTTACCATTTGCAACAGCATGGATGGACCTAGAGAGCATTATGCTAAGTGAAATAAGCCAGTCAGAGAAAGATTAAGTATCACATGATCTCACTCATCTGTGGAATCTAATGAACAACATAAACTGATGAACAAAGGGAAGGTAGGAAAGGGTGGATGGGGTGGGGTGGGGAAGAGATCAACTAATGAACTCAACTAATGAACTCATAACCCATAGTCACAGACAACAGGATGGTGAAGGCTTGGGGGGAAGGGGATGGGAGAGGGCAATGGGGGGAAAAAGGGATATATGTAATACTTTCAACAATAAAGATAAATCCTATCTAATAATAGAGAAACATGGTAATTAACCGTAACTTCGATACCCTTCCCATTGGCTAATCAGCAAGATATGCAAATTAACTGCCAACCAAGATGGCAGCTGGCAGCCAGGCAGCTGAAGCGAACAGGAGGCTTGCTTGCTCCAGTGATGGAGGAAACCAAGGTTCCCTGCCTGCCCCAGCCCGGCTCTGAGCTGCACTCTAAGAAACAATGTTGCAATTATAGAAGCTAAACAAACCCCAGAAACCTGCTTTCAGCAGCCGGCCTCAGCGC
>NW_006297018.1:2375502-2377820 GCF_000327345.1 Myotis davidii | reverse complement strand
ATGTCTGATTGCCATCGCAGGCCCAATCCCCTGGGGAGCAGGCCTAAGCCAGCAGGTGGTCATCCCCTGAGGGGTCCCAGACTGCGAGAGGACACAGGCCGGGCTGAGGGACCACCCCCCCCATGCCGAGTGCACAAATTTTTGTGCACCGGGCCTCCAGTATATATATATAAACAAACAAACAATGTTTGTTAGAGTCCATTCCTGCCATTCATTTTGATGCTCAAATTGTCCCAAATTTCGCTGAGAGCCCTTTCAAGCTGGTTGCCATGTCCTTTTGACACATCCCCATCATTGTTTAGCTTTTCCTTGTATTCTGCCACAACCAGATGACCCAGGCTCAGCCTTGGGATCAGCCATTTCCCGAAAGAGCCCTGGTTACCTTCAGTGAAGTATGATAGAAATAAAGCTCTGGGCTTTATTGTTTCTAGGGTATCATTGTTTCTAGGGTGTTTGAGGTCAATTTTATAACTATTTAAACGACTTCCGGGAGAGAGAGATAACTTAAAAATTCAAATAATGACTATTGTGCTCAACTCTGTAATGCGTGTATTTCTGGGATGGGTCCTGCCCATGAGGAGCTTTTACATTATTTGTGGCTGCACACCCGTCTGCTACCAAAACTCCCAAATGCGAAATGATGAGAATCATCCACTGGTTGTCTTCTACAGGCCTGCACTGGGGATCAAGCCTGAAACTGGGGCATGTGCTCCTGACTGGGAATTAAAATGTGACCCCCTGGTTCATAGGTTGACACTCAACCACTGAGCCACACAGGCCGGGCTCCAAGGCCTTTTTAATGAGCAGAGCTAGGAAACAAATTTAAAAACCATAAATTCCTACTGTTATCTCTCATTCTGGTCCAATACCAGAAAGTTCTTCCTTTCCTCCCCTAGTCTAGCTGTAGCTTCCATTTGCTTTTTATATTTTCTAGCAAACTGAAAAAAAAATCTTGAATCTCCTTTACTCCTGGTATTATTAGGAAAATAAAATTCCTCATGATTAATATCTAATTCCCCATGAACGATGACACTGAGGAGATTATAAATTCAGTACAGAAGTGAGGGCTAATATCAAATCTTTTGGAGCTTAAAGAAAAAAAATCACCCTAGCCCAGTGATGGCGAACCTTTTGAGCTCGGCATGTCAGCATTTTGAAAAACCCTAACTTAACTCCGGTGCCGTGTCACATATAGAAATTTTTTGATATTTGCAACCATAGTAAAACAAAGACTTATATTTTGATATTTTATATATTTAAATGCCATTTAAGAAAGAAAAATGAACCAAAAAAGTGAGTTCGCGTGTCACCTCTGACACGTGTGTCATAGGTTTGCCATCACTGCCCTATCCGGTTTGAATCAGTGTTAGAGCATCAACCTGGAGACTGAAGGGTTGAGGGTTCAATCCCAGTCCAGGGCCCGTACCTCAGTTACAAGTTTGATCCCTGGCCCCCATTGGGGCACTTTAAGGAGGCAACCAATCAGTGTGTCTCTCTCACATTGATGTTTCTCTCTTTCTGTCTCTCCCCATCCCTTCCACTCTCTAAAAATTCAATGGGAAAAATATCTTCAGGTGAGGATTAACAAATAAATGAGTGAATCTGCACATACCAGATAGTATCAAAGGAAACACAACCAGGAATATTATGTTCTTTCCATTTCCCCAATCATTTCACAATGAATGTATATTCCTTTTTTAAAATAACAAATATAGCTTTTTAAGGCAAAAAGAAAACAAACCCCATATAGATTGTATGTTAACACTTTAGTGCTGTATGCTGTATAATACCATGTATATGCTCTATAGTATATTGTAGGGCAGGAAAAATATTTTTTCCTCTATCCTATGTTCTTGGCTGAGACATCTCCCTCTCCCAGTTATTAAAAAAAAATGAACAGGTGGGAAAAACATTTTTAGTTACGTTTAAAGAACTCCACAAATACCGTATATGATTCAAAAGGCTGGGCAAAGGGATAGGGGTCTGGGCTTCAAAAGGGAGGAAAAAAATTCACAAGGAGGAAAGTTTGCCCCGCCATGCAGACAAGTCTCCCAGGTGCAGTGGTCTCTGGTAATTGATAAATAGCTTTATTCCTGGTACAGTTTGTAAGGCCAATTCCCCTTACACTTCTGTTTTCAGGGCTTCTCCTGTGTCTAAAAGTTTCTCAAAAATTATAAGCCTACAATAATCAAGAGGCATATCTGGGGGTGGCATATGCTGGTACCTTTCCACGGAGCCAGGCGTTGTGGGGACAGAGATGATCAGGGGCCCGGGGATGTGGGGCACAGGGAAGGGCTCTGCAGGGCTCCCCAGGCGGG
>NW_006297018.1:2374258-2375315 GCF_000327345.1 Myotis davidii | reverse complement strand
GGCCAAGGGTTTTCTCCCCGCTCCTCACCCCCGACCCCCCTTCCTCCAAAGCCTGGGGAATGGCCGTGCTTTGTATATTCGCCAGAGGAAATAGGTCGATCGGCAGGTGATTAGATGAATCCTGGGTGGGGCTGGGGCAGCCTTGCACGCCCGGAAGCATTAAATAAAAGTTCTGGGCGTAGGGATTGGGGAGTAAATAGTGTTAAGTGCCCGATGCTGCTTTTTCCTGCTTGGCAGAAAGATGTACCCAACCCGCTGACCGTGTACGCGATGTTCTGTGTGACAGCAGCATGTAAACATCCCCGCAGCTGCTGTGGGAAGATGCCTCCTGAGGGTTGAGGACAGCCACCTCCTGGGTGTAAGCTCTTCCAGCCCCTGGTTGTGCGCCCAAACCCAGACCCTGAGCTCAGGGCCCCCACCCCCAGGACCTAGGATGAATTGGATCCTGGCTGCATCAAACTCTTGGGTAGACAGCCTGGAGTTACCTTGGGGAGAGTGACTCAGCTAGTAAAGGGTCAGGAAACTGAGGAGTGGGGCTGTTCAGCCCAGACTCGACAGGCACTGAGTGCACCTGAAGTTGTATGCAAATATTTGAAAGACTGTTATGAACAAGAGATTAGACTGGTGCGGGCTGCCTGGGGGCAAGGACAAGAGAGATATTTATCAGAGGTGAATTTCAGGTCAGTTACAGAGAGGGGGCAGGAATGAATGTTTATGGCATTCTCTGCAGGAACTAGGTACAGCTAAGTATTTACATGTGTTAACATAGGAAACATTCAAACCTGTGAAGAATTTTTGTGAATTTATTTGAGCCAAACTGTTGACAGTTGCTGGGAAGCAGAATCTCCACATTGAGACAATGATCCAGAGAATGACGGGTTTTCATCTATTTTTATACATTACAATCAAAGGAGATATAAATGGGTTATATGAAATCCATTGGTGATAGATTAGGGAGGAGGGAGAAAGCAAAGGGGGATGGTAAACCTCTGGGATTAGATAAAAAGTAAAATGATAGACACATGCTTCTTTTGCATAGGCGGGGACAGGGTGAAGG
>NW_006297018.1:2332777-2355184 GCF_000327345.1 Myotis davidii | reverse complement strand
GCCGCGCTACACGCTGCTTTCACGTGCGGTCGCCTCAGCCTGCTCCGCGCCGCAGAGTTGCGCACGTGGGTGCGGCGTGCATCAGGTGTTAAGTGCCCGATGCTGCTTTTTCCTGCTTGGCAGAAAGATGTACCCAACCCGCTGACCGTGTACGCGATGTTCTGTGTGACAGCAGCATGTAAACATCCCCGCAGCTACTGTGGGAAGATGCCTCCTGAGGGTTGAGGACAGCCACCTCCTGGGTGTAAGCTCTTCCAGCCCCTGGTTGTGCGCCCAAACCCAGACCCTGAGCTCAGGGCCCCCACCCCCAGGACCTAGGATGAATTGGATCCTGGCTGCATCAAACTCTTGGGTAGACAGCCTGGAGTTACCTTGGGGAGAGTGACTCAGCTAGTAAAGGGTCAGGAAACTGAGGAGTGGGGCTGTTCAGCCCAGACTCGACAGGCACTGAGTGCACCTGAAGTTGTATGCAAATATTTGAAAGACTGTTATGAACAAGAGATTAGACTGGTGCGGGCTGCCTGGGGGCAAGGACAAGAGAGATATTTATCAGAGGTGAATTTCAGGTCAGTTACAGAGAGGGGGCAGGAATGAATGTTTATGGCATTCTCTGCAGGAACTAGGTACAGCTAAGTATTTACATGTGTTAACATAGGAAACATTCAAACCTGTGAAGAATTTTTGTGAATTTATTTGAGCCAAACTGTTGACAGTTGCTGGGAAGCAGAATCTCCACATTGAGACAATGATCCAGAGAATGACGGTTTTTCACCTCTTTTTATACATTACAATCAAAGGAGATATAAATGGGTTATATGAAATCCATTGGTGATAGATTAGGGAGGAGGGAGAAAGCAAAGGGGGATGGTAAACCTCTGGGATTAGATAAAAAGTAAAATGATAGACACATGCTTCTTTTGCATAGGCGGGTACAGGTTAACCGTAATAAACATGGTAACAATAACATTGAGGGAATTTGTGGTCTGTGCCTGGCCACGACTTGTGCCCTGAGGGGCCTGGAAAAATGGAAGTTAGAAGTCACCCTGATATTCCCACAGGTTTATTATCTTAGGTGCAAAACGACAATTGGCTCAGTAAAAATCAAAATTTGATCTTTGCCAGGAAAGATACTGGCCTAGAACATGACTACCCACTATAAACTGCTTTTTAATTAAAAGGTTTTAATTTCAGACCATCCTTTGTGTTTACTTCAGGTCTATGAGTTTGCAAGGCTGCCACACAGACCTTCCCTGAGTTAGTCAGGCTAGCATGTGGCCCCTTTTTGTCCACCCATACATCAGTAAGAAAATGGTGGAGCTAAGAGTCAAATTCTCATTTGCCAGACGCCAAAGCCCTGGCCTTTTCATGATACATCTGGTTACTTTGGGGATAAAGATTGTGCGGAAAGGTTTTTGCATTGGTTGAGAGCATTGGTTTAGAAGAGGATTTGTTCAGCCCTGTTTTAGCTCCGTTACTGATTCTCTACCCCCAGTGAAGAGGGAGATTGTCCTGGTCAGAGAGTATACCAGGGCTACAGGACATGGAAGAGACCTCCGGTCTTACCAGCAAGTCAGACTTTCCAGCAGGCACATCTCTTACCCATTGTCCCTATATGTGTTGTTGCGCTTGTGAAAACAATAATCACGACATTAATAAATGTGATCACAGTATCCTGCTGTCATCCATTTTTCTTACTGCCTCCTGGCCCTTTTTAAAAAAATCTGACACTCCTTTCCCTTGTCCACCCCCTCTACCTAGACCAGGTTAGAAGTGGCACCAAGCAGTAAGAACTGAGGACTGGAGGAGTGATAACTTTGACCTGAGTGCATTTCAGTCCCCACACCCTCTTCCCAGCAACACCAGCTACAGTGCCCTGAAAAGTCAGGAAGGGAAACCTGGGCTGATCTGATTCTCTTTGTGACCCTTAGTGTCTGATATTTCAGACTTGTAGTCTGTAGAGAAGATGCATAAATTCCATACAGAGATCTTGGATTCATTTTATGAAGTAATAGCTTCATACTTTCTGAAAAGACAAGAGCACTTTCGGAGTCTATTTTTGTCTCTGCTAGTGTATTAAGTTGTCAGATACTAGTACAACCCACTTTAGCATCTCTGGGAGGAAGAGAGGGGAATGGAATGGTTATAAAGAGGCAGCTTCTGTTTTTTCTTGAATCTCTAGCAAACGTGGTTACAATTTCTTACCAAAGACACAGCCAGAAAATACTGAACTGAGCCCTCTTCCCCCAGAGAAATTTGCTGAGGCAGCATTCAGATTTGGTCTCCTTTCTGCCCGGAACACAATTTTTGGAACTCTAGAAACTCTGTCTCTGAAGGGTCCACTTTCCTTCCTTTTAGTAAGTCACCTGATTATTCAGCCTTAACTTCCTAAATCTTAATTCTCTCCTCTGCTTTCAGGGTATGAAGTCATTGGAGCTCCCTCACCTCTGCCGCCGACTTAAGCAAGACTTAGTTTCTGTTTGCCTGCTTTCTTTCTTCCTCTGTTCGTTCCTAGGCCTCAGGTACTCTCCTGTGCTCTCCTCCTGCCAAATCCTCCATCCTTCATTGGCATCCTCTTTAAGAGATAGTAGCTCAATTTGCATTTTAACTGACTTCAGAGATCTTTAACTTAAGAAAACCCTATCCTAGTGATGGACTTCAGGGCATACGAAACTTAGGGTTAGAGTCGGGGCAAAGGTTAAATTAAAGCGCATCACTTTTTGGTTCCTAGCCTTCCTTCTCTCCTCCCCAACCCAACATTCTCTTCCTAGTGCAACTCCTGTAGGGTGGCTGTGGAAGTGGAGGTAACGTGTGCTTTGGAAGACTAGTCATGCCATCTCCACTTTGCTCTTGCTTACTGAGCCAGGTCCTGGTCACCCACCTTGGCCATCTTTGATTTCATATATAAAGGGGCGGGGATTCATTTAATAAGATCCAAGCCCGCCCCCCCCGCCCCCCCACGCCCAGACTCTTGACTAGAGGCTGGGAATGCAAGGAAAAGAGGTCAGACATTTCATATGGGCTCTGGAGTCAGGCTTTCTGGGTTCAGACACCAGCTCTACTACTTAGTAGCTATGTAACCTTGGAGAATTTCCTTAATCTCTCTCTGCCTGTGGATGTGAGGTTGTGAGGATTGTGCTCAAAGCACTCCAAACATGGCCAGGCAAGTGCCTGGTGTTTCACAGGTGGTGGCTGTTTATTTCTGTCTTGAAGGAGACCTCAGTTTAGCCATGACACTCTGCAGTTGCTGCCACCACCTGCTCTGTATGAGCTTAAATGGGCTGGGAGACTCAGGATGGCTGGTTAGCACAGCAGCTGCCCCAGTGCTAACTGGTCTTCTAGGCCTGCCCTGCCGAAAACCAGGCAGTCTCCAGTGATCCACCTGCCTGAGACCGCACCTCTTAAAGCGGTCCTTAGCCAAACACTTCTCCTTCCTGTCCTCCCCAGAGTTCTCTAAGAGTCCCCTGTTATACTTGTCACGATGTAGCTGCTTGGTGGTTGGCATGCCTGAGGAAGAGGGTCTCCATTCTTACACTCTTACCTTACCTATTGGCTTGTAATGGAGTATGTGGGGGCTACATTAAAGCAGAATCCTAGTAAAAGGACGAATGAAGGCAGCTCAAAGCTGGGCCACAGTCGTTGGAGTTGTTGGCAGTGGGTAGAAGACAGGGGTCATCATTAGATACAGAGCAGACCCATCTTCTCTTGGTATTTTTTATGTTAATCTTGTGCATATAGTCCTGAGGTTGCCTTGGGTGCGGCATGCTGACTAGTGGAGGGGGAAGTGGGTGAGGAACAGGGAGAAAGGGGGTTGTTGCTGAGGTCTAGAGAGGGAGGCTTACAAGTGTGCAGATCTTAAACACCCTAAAAACCCTGACACCCTCTTAATGTTGTGCCCTGGGGCTAATTCCCAGTCACTGAACACTGTGTACAAAATTGTCCATGAGGGTCAGAGACCCAAGGTAGGAGTGGCCCTTGTCTAACTCCCAATTTCTTGTTTTTATTTTGTGGATGTGCACTTCCTTAAACCTTTCCCAGCTTCGTTGAGGTTCTGGGTCTAGATATACTGAGGAGATTGAAATATTTATTGGTAATATGTATGGCTTGCTCTCTGGAAAGAATTTATTTTTCCTATTCCCTATTTGCAGAAATCTTTAATTAATAACATTTTGGGAATCTCTTTTGGGTTGAATTTCCTGGACTTCTGTTTGGGGTTATTGTGAAATGGTGGGGTTGGGGGATTGTGCCTTGGGGGCTGACCCTCTGGTTCTCAAATGAGGAGATGGGTGGTTTTGCTTCAAGCAGGGGAACCATGGTTGCCTGCTACCAGAGCTCCAGAAATAGAACCGATGCCCAGACAGGGGGTGCTGTGTGCCTAAAAGCCATTTGAAAGCCTTGTAGCTTGACTGCCACCTATCTTGAGGTACTTCTTGGATTGCTATGTGATCTAGAAATGAGAAAGAATGCTATTTGCTTTGACATAAAGAAATCTACCTTCAAAACTCACTATCACCCCTCCACTTCTTGTTTTCCTTTTGTTCCTCTAACAAGTGAAATACAGAAGACACAACTTTCAGCCACAAAAATTTCTGGGTCCATTGCGGATGTGAATGGGAAGATTAAGAACAAAAATGGAGGGGTGGGAGTAGGGGTGAGGTAGGGGGCAGTGTAGATGACCGTGTAAGGGTGGGTGGGGGTACAGAGGAGTGAGAGGTTTCCAAAAAATCACAGAGATTACCAATTCCATGACCCCAGAACTCTCCCTTTAATCTGGCATTTGGGAAAGTTGTAATGTTTGCTTCCTTGGCCACCAAAGGATTACTTTAGTATTACAAATATCACAACTTTGCTTTCTATCTATTTTTTAGCACACCCTTTTTACTTTCTAATTTTTGTTCAAGTTTTATAATGCACATAATATATCAGTGCAGTAGTACATGTGTATAAGTTACAACTGAAGAAACATCTGATGGACACAGACAGTAGGGTGTTGAGGGCATGTGCTGGGGGGTGGGAACAGCCGAGGAGAGGTCAATGGGGGAAAAAGGAGATATATGTAATACTTTAAACAATAAAGAATTTTAAGTTTAAAAAAAAGAAACATCTGATTGAGAGGTAGTAGTTTGTGCTAAAGAAGGTTGGATGCCACTGCTCAAAGAAATGACGACAGAGAAGGCAAACGACCAGTGCTTCTCAAATTGACTGCCTGTGACTCATTGGAGATGGTAAAATGTAAATTCCTATTCAGTAGGTCTGGGCTAGAGCCCAAAATCTTGCAGTTCGAAGGTTCATTCAGAGGAGCGAGATGGTGTTAATCCCCTTTGTGCTGCAGGATTCCACTTGGTGTCTTAGTCAGAGAGGGAAACCCCAAAGCCAGCCAGGAGTCAGGCACAGATGCTCTGGCATCTCCTTCCTCCATAGAACACCCAGGCCTTACCACTGACACTGAGGAAGTCCCCATGCAGTGAATCATCAGAGGAGTTGCAGGCTTTTATTCCATAAGCGGTGTGTCTGCCAGATATTTGTTATGTGTCATTTGATGTCCGTTTGCTTCTTGGTTCACAAGGCTCTGGTAGCCCACTTCACAAAAGGAAAGGTGCTGGGTGCAGCCAGTGAAAAGCCAAAAAGCCTCTGAAGTGGGAGAGGCGGTAGGTGAACAGGTGTGCTCATTAGAGCTGGGCTGCCCCCTCCTGCTGTCTGTGCTAGGTGGACGTCAGCATTTTACTTACCTTTCCTGCCTCAGTCCCACACTCTGTAACAGGAGCTACTGCTTCTAATGTTAACTAACATTTGCCAACCACATTTCAACACTGCTACTTAAAAATGACAGCTCCATGAGGCCAATATATATATATATATGAGCAAGTGAGGAAACTGAGGCTTTGTATGGTTAAGTGACGTATGGTCTTGTAAGTAATAGAGGAAGGCAAATTCTTCTGACTGCATGCTCAGTTGTTTCTTCTATTTGAATAAAAACTGCTAACCAGTTTGGCTCAGTGGATAGAGCATTGGCCTGCAGACTGAAGGGTCCCAGGTTCGATTCCAGTCAAGGGCATGTACCTTGGTTGGGGGCACATCCCCAGTAGGGGGTGTGCAGGAGGCAGCTGATCGATGTTTCTCTCTCATCGATGTTTCTAACTCTCTATCCCTCTCCCTTCCTCTTTGTAAAAAATCAATAAAATGTATTTGAAAAAACCTGCTTTCTGGGTGTTTTATCTTGAAGGGTGTTTGCTGGTTTCTGTTCTGAAAGAGGTGCATTTAATAGCAGTCTTTGCAGGTGACACTCATCATGATCTCTGCTACTCAAACTGATAATCACTGAGCCTAGTTGTGAATAAGGCAGAAAGGATATTCAAGTAGAATCTGCAGATGTTTTGTGATTATTTGGTATTACGTTTCTCATCATTCATAACCTCATGGCCATTTATGACAGACTAGAGGCCCAGTGCATGAAATTCGTTCATGGCGGAGGTCGGTGGGGAGGTCCCTCAGCCCGGCCTGCACCCTCTCCAATCTGGGACCCCTTGGGGGTTGTCTGACTGCCGGTTTAGAGTGGGCCTAAACTGGCAGTTGAATATCCATCTTACAATCTGGAACAACTAGCTCTTAACCACTTGCCTGCCTGCTTGCCTGATCCCCCTAACTGCCTCTGCTTGCTGGCCTGGTTGCCCCCTAACTGCCCTCCTGCCAGCCTGGTCATCCCCTAACTGTCCTCCTGCTGGCTCAGTCTCCCCCTAACTGCCCCCCTGCTGGCCTGGATGCCCCCTAACTGCCCTCCTGCCAGCCTGGTCACCCCCTAAATGCCCCCTGCTAGCCTGGTCGCCCTCTAACTGTTCCCCTGCCAGCCTGGTTGCCCCTAACCGCCTCTGTCTTGGCCCCTGTCACCATGACTTTGTCTGGAAGGATGTCCGAAAGACTTCTGGTTTAATGAGCATATTA
The DNA here is from genome assembly GCF_000327345.1 of Myotis davidii. Taxonomy (NCBI): domain Eukaryota; kingdom Metazoa; phylum Chordata; class Mammalia; order Chiroptera; family Vespertilionidae; genus Myotis; species Myotis davidii. Next base: position 2,348,248 of record NW_006297018.1, on the reverse strand, counting down.
CCCTTTATTAGTATAGATACTGGGAGTCACAGGAAATCACCATAATCTAATGAGAATTATTGGAGTGTTTCATTAACAAGGATCAAATTGATGCCTCACAAAAGAAGAAACCTACAGACACCACCTCAGGATGACCTTAAACCTGTATGCCTTTGGGCCTTTTTAGAGTCTCTTGAGCACTTTTAAATAGAAACAAATTTGGGCTTCACACACACACACACAAACCTGCTTCTATTCTGGGAACCAGTGAGAGTTAAGAGGTTTGAACTTCTGAGTATTACAATTCTCACTCATTCACTTACCAAGTAAATATCTACTAAGTGTTTCCGAGTTCAGAAATGAGCAATACAGTCCTTGGTTGTAGAGGAGTGAGATGGAGATGCAAAAATGCATTTGTCGGACTCTGTTCAGTGCTGTGATGGGGTGGTCACTGCATTGTGGGAGTGTCACTGCACTGCAGGAAGGTCCCCAGGTCCACTGAAGGGGAGCAAAGAAAGTTAACATGCAGAGGTGTCTAGGCTGAGAGCTGAAGCATAAATAACACAGAGTAAATGAGGGGAGTGCACTACCAGTAGGGGAGTCGGTGTGAAGACCTCAAGAATTTCTCCTCAATACCACCAACACAGAAATGATGGCAATTAATACATTTGAAGCCTAATAAAGTAATGAGTTAATGCTCATCAGTTGTATGTCTTCTTGCTAGATCAGCCCATTCAATCATTGTGAAATATCCTTCTTGACTGCTGATAATAGTTTTTTTCCCCTGAAATTTACTTTGCTGTTATAGCAACTCCCTTTTCTGCGGATGCGTGTTTGCATGGAATATTTCCCATCCTTCCACTTTTAACTGTCCATGTTTTCATATTTAAAGTGATTTCTTATAGTTTGGCTTGCTTTTTCTTTTTATCCAGTGTGACTGTGTCTTTTAATTAGTGCGTAGATCATTTATATTTAACGTAATTATAAATTGTTTTCAAGCACAGGAATCAAAAGTTCCTTGTCTCTCATTCCCCTTATGACAAAGATGGAGGGCAGTTAAGGTTGTTCTTCTAGTCTGTTCTGAGCCAGAGTCTGCATTTGGGTTCGGCCTATTTGCTCCAAAGATTTCCTCAGTAGTTGGCCTGAGAGCCAGTGACCTGGGTGTGGAAACTCATGGAGCTCAGGTCTTTGGTTTGGAGGGCTGGTGTGAGACCTGCCAGTGAGGAAGTCAGCTTAGGAACCCTTCCCCCACACTCATACCCACTTCCCGTCACTTAGGGCCTCCAACCTTTCCGCTCTCATCCCTTTCTTGCCTGAAAAATCCACTGGCCTCACAATGACACCTGATGATGATGAATTGCTGATCAGTGTACAGTGTACGTATGGAAGTTACTGCACTAATTCAATGGAGATCTTATGGTGGTCTGTGGGTGGTGAACAGCCCTGACACAGCTCAAGAAAAATCACTTTGAAAACAGAATTTCTAATGCTTTACCTCAAGCCTAAAATGTAATGGCCAGGCCAGGTTTGGACATCCTATAGCACAGTGGTTCTCAACCTTCTGGCCCTTTAAATACAGTTCCTCATGTTGTGACCCAACCATAAAATTATTTTCGTTGCTACTTCCCAACTGTAATGTTGCTACTGTTATGAATCATAATGTAAATATCTGATATGCAGGATGGTCTTAGGCGACCCCTGTGAAAAGGTCGTTAGACCTCCAAAGGGGTCGCGACCCCCAGGTTGAGAACCACTGCGTGGCAGAAGGGGTTGGCTCTGGGCGTGGGAAAGGTGAACATCCACCCTGTCTATCCACCCAAATGGAAGGTCATCCTCCAGGTAAACTTCCCAATGTCCTGTTGATGTGTTCTGTCACTACTCAGTGACCTTGCAGTTCAACCACTAAGTTCTCAGATCCCTAAGGAGACCCAGTGGTCAGTGCAAATGGGCTTCTTCCTTTTCGGGAGCCAGGAGAGGCATGTTTCATATGACTGAAATTGGACCTGAAGACCCAGGGTTCTGAGGACCACGGAAACCTGGCAGAATGTTGGATTGCTTTTTCAGACATGGTTTTCCTAAGGCACAGATGGACTCTTTCAAAGTAAAACTGGTGGGTAGTGGGAAACAAGATAAAAATATACCCACCCCCCCAAAAAAATGGCTGTATGGATGTAACTGGAAAGCATTATGCTAAGCGAAATAAGCCAGTCAGAGAAAGATAAATATCACATGATCTCACTCATTTGTGGAATATAAAGAACAACATAAACTGATGAACAAAAATAGAGCCAGAGTCATAGAAGCATTGAATCAATGGGAGAAAAAGGAGACTTATGTAATATTTAAATAATAAGGGATTCAAATTAAAATAAATGGCTCTGGCTACCTGAGCCCAGTTGGTTGGAACGTCATCTCAATACACGAAGGTTGCGGGTTTGATCCCTGATCAGGGCACATACGAAGAATCAACCAATGAATGTATAAGTAGAACAAAAAATTGATGCTTCTCTTTCACTTTCTCTCTAAAATCAATTGAAATAACAATAACAAAGAAAAATCAAAAATAAAAAATAAAAATAAATAAAAAATAAAGGTTTCCTTCCCTCCCACTAGCCTCACCACAACCTGAAAATAGAGCCTTCCTGTGAAACCTTTAGTAAGCCAAAAAGGCTTGAAGTGGAATATTAGTACCTGTTTTTTGTTAACTGAAAGAAAACAGAAGAGCATTTTCACTTTTACAAAAGAAGCCAATTAGCATACTAAGGTAGGTCTTCCATAAAAACCAAGTGGCATGCTGGGCTGGTGTTACTCAGTAGCTGAGCTTAGACCTATGAACCAGGGTCATGGTTCGATTCTCCATCAGGGCACATGCCTGGGTCGCAGGCTCAATCCCCAGTCGGGGTATGCAGGAGGCAGCCGATCAATGATTCTCTCTCATCATTGATGTTTCTCTCTCTGTCTTCCTCTCTGAAATCAATTAAAAAAATATATATATACATACATATGTATATATGTGTGTGTGTATATGCATATACATACATACATATACATATACATATACATATACATAATCTCAACCAAAAAACCAAAGTGTTGTAAGGCGAACTTTTGGAAATTGAGGGATTCCTGTATCCATCTTAAAGACTGGGGCATTGAGGACCAGAGCAATTTATAAGCTTGCCCAAGGCCAGACAACTTGAGGAAGAAGAAACAGAACTAGATCTTCTACCTCCACCTGAAATGCTAGAATACATCTGCCCTGTGTCTCCCAGAAAGAAGGTCCCTCTATAATAATCCTCTGTGTCTCCACGACCCTCTCAGCCTCATTAAGCCTCACTCATCAGCTGTCACCCACTACAGTTAACATATCTTCCCAGTGTCCTCCTCACACATGATCTCTGCTACAGCCCTCATGCCTTTGCCCACTCCTCAGACCTGAGACAGCCTCTTCTCTCTCAACCCTGCCCTCCACACGCCCCCATCCCCCTTGATTACTTTAGAACTCATTTCATACCTCCTTCATGAAGCTTTCCCTGACTTGTTTAGAATTGGAATGTTATTCTCAGTACTTCCACCTTACTCACCTTTGTAACAGAAGCCGTATCATTGCGGTCATTGCTTGTGTTCATGTCCATGTCACCAGCAGCCCATGAAAGGTGGAGGTGATACACTCTAATCTTGTGTTCCTGGTGCTGAGCACATACTTTACTGGAGGGAGAGCTTATTAGAAAGGCCGTCCATATTGCTGGCTTTTCTTGTGTGTTAGTCAGTCAACATGTTTTTAGCACCTGCATTCCATTAGGGTTGTGCTGTGCACTAGGTTGGATACATGCTCTGAAGAAGCTTACAATATGGGTGGGAACCACACCCAATGTATGTCCACTTATATGAAAACTAGAGGCCTGGTGCATGAAATTCGTGCATGGGGTTGTGTGTCCCTCAGCCCAGCCTGCACCCTCTCCAATCTGGGACCCCTCGAGGGATGCCCAACTGCCTGTTTAGGCCCTTACAGGCAGTTGAACATCCCAGGACTGCTGGCTTCCAACCGCTCACATGCCTGCCTGCCTGATTTGCCCCTAACTGCTTCTGCCTACCAGCCTAATCACTCCCTAACCACTCCCCTGCTAGCCTGGTTGCCCCAACTGCCCTCCCCTGCTGGCCTGGTCACCCCTAACTGCCCTCCCCTGCAGGCCTGGTTTCCCCCAACTGTCCTCCCCTGCAGGCCTGGTCGCCCCCAACTGCCCTCTCCTGCTGGCCATCTTGTGTCCACATGGGGGTGGCCATCTTGTGTGTCAGAGTGATGGTCAATTTGCATATTACTCTTTTATTAGATAGGAAGTGCAGGCAAGAAACCAGCCTTTGGTGTAATCCTACATAATAAAAGGCTAATATGCAAATTGACCAAACAGTGAATGATCAGTTGCCATGACGCATACTGATTATCAGGGGGCAGATGCTCAATGCAGGAGTTGCCCCCTGGTGGTCAATGCACTCTCACAGGGGGAGTGCCACTCATCCAGAAGCCCTGAGCCAGGCTTACAGCTGGTGAGCACAGCAGAGGTGGTGGGAGCCTCTTGTGCCTCCGTGGCAGCGCTAAGGATGTCCTACTGCCGGCTTAGGCCCTGGATGTCAGTTGGACATCCCCCGAGGGCTCCCAGACTGTAAGAGGATGCAGGCCAGCCTGAGGGACCCCCTTGAGTGCACAAATTTCATGCACTGAGCCTCTGGTAAAGGAAATAAAAGCTTATGGCTACAGCAAGGGAAAGATGCTAAAAGACATGGAGAATGGGTAGGGATCAAACAAAAAGGAGAAGAGAAAGGTTTCTGGTGAAGTGCTCTGTAGAAAAGCAGAGATGGGTAGGAGAGTTTGAGGGGACAAAGCATATCAAATGGCCAGAGTGGAAGGGCAATAAGGGAGAAAGGTTACTTCAGAGCCCACTGTAGAGGATTTACAGTGAAGACTGAGGAAGTTGATAGTGCTTTTAGAGAAAGTAGGGAGCCAGTGATAGTTTTTGAGCAGGGGAAGAACAGAACCAAAGTATTGTTTTAGAAAATGAGTCTGTCAGTGCTCTGCATGATGGTTGGAATCGAACAGGCTGGAGGGAAGGAGTTGGGAAATGATGACCTATAGTCTAGGTTAGGTTTTTAGGGCTTAAATCTGAGTGGAGACAGTAGGAATGGGAAGAACACATTACTTATATGAGAGTGAAATTTATGAGAGACATTTAGGAGTTGGTGACTAATTAGCTATGGGGATTGGAGACTCTTGAAGTAGCAAGCTAGAGTGAAAGGAGGAATCAGTAATTATCAGGTGGGCTTTGACCCACAGCCCATATTTTGTCTGCTAGCTTCTCTGAGCCTCAGCTTCCTTAAACGTAAAATAAGGGACTTGGATCTCTGTTACTCATTCTCGTCTCATAGCACAGACGAGCTGTTTGCATCATTACAATGACATGGACCTGTTTACCAAAAGAAATCTAGGCCTCCCTGAACTCTCTCTGGCCAGATAACCTACTTTCACAGTCCATAGGGGCTCTTAGCAAAGTCACTATGCCCTCAGCACCTGGTGTGGCCATATCACAAGGCGTTCAGACAGGCACCCTGGTGAGCAGCTCAAGTTCTGCAGAGTGAGGGCTTCCACGGCCCAGGCTGACCTCCTGGGCCTGCTGCCTGGAGCTGTCTGCATTCCCCTGGCCAAGGCAGCTGAGACATGAGGCCTAGTGGTCAGGTGGAATTTTTACTCTGAGAAGCCAGGCTGGCTGACACTGAATTGCAGAGAGCCGGCTCACCAGAGCAAGGGGGAAGCTTGGGCAGGATAGGGGAGAGTACTTCCAGAATGAAGTACTTCCTCCTCATTTCATGTCTCCTTTGGTGGTGAGCTTCTCAAGAGGCAAGAGGAAGGTGCTTAGTTAGGCGGGGGTCTCCTTGGCTGTGTGCTCAGAGTTCCTCTTCTGCAGCCTGTGCGGGTGATGGGTGATGCCTGGGTGTGTGGTCCATGTGTGTCTCATGGACAGTTTCCTTTTGTTTCCAACTGAGATTAATTGATCCCAGCTACTCAAACATTAATTTCACCTCTTCTTTGGTTCCCAAGTACAAAGGAAATATCTCTTTGTAGTTGGGAGAAATATGAGGTTGTTGCGTAATTGCTGATAAATCAACAACAAATTGTGAAATTTCATCTCAATCTTGCTCCGTGTCCTCTTTCCCCTTTCTTGGCAGTTTTTGGGTGCTTTCAGGTACAGAATGCTAGTGTAAGAATAAAAATCCCAACATATTGAACACTTAAGATGTGCCAAGCATTGCTCTAGATGTGCGCATACATCACTTATTCAAGCTTATGGAGTGAGATCCTAGTATCCTCAACCCCATTTTACAGATGGCATAGTTGAGGCACGGAGAGGGATGGACTAGCCCAGAATGACAGCTAGTCCCTGCTTAATCGAACATAACCAAGGCAGTCTGGCTCCAGAGACCTTATCCAGGAGATAGTTTTGTTCCTTATATGTATAGATCCACAAAAGTCAATGTGAAGAAAGGAAAGACAAAGCGAAGCAAACCAAAAACAGCTTACCATGAAAACACAGTTATACATCTTATGGTGCTCATAAAAGGAAATATCCAAATTGCCAATTAGCAATGAAAAACTTCTCTACCTCCTTAATCATCTAAATCCAAATTAAAGCCACAGTCAGATGCTACTATATTAGCCAGAATGGCTAGAAAGAAAAAGACCAAGTATTGGCAAGACTTTGAATAACAGGAACTCTCATATGAGAGTAAAAATTGATGTAATTACTTTGAAAAACTATTTGGCAATGTTTACTGAACATATGCATGGACTGTTATCCAACAATTCCTCTCCTTGGCATAAATCCTGCAAAAGTGACTGCATGTAGCATTAAGATATGTACAAGAATGTTCCCAGCACCATTACCTGTGATAGCCCCAAAGTGGAAACAATTCAATATTTCATCAGCATGGATAAATACATTGTGGTATATTAGTTCTATAGAACAAAGATAAAGAAGGAACCACAGCTGTAAGAGGCAACATGGACAAATCTTGTGAACAAAATGTTAAGTGAATAAAGCTGGACCCAGTAGAATACATGTGTGCAATTCCACTAACAAAGTTCAAACCATGCAAATGAAGTCAAGATTCTGGTTATCTCAAGGGTGGTGAAGGAGCACAGGAGGCTTCTGGGCTTCCGGTAGTGACCTAGTTCTTGAGCTGGGCAATGATTATTCAGGTGTGTTAACTTTGAGCATTTATTGAGCTATTTTTAAAAAATAAACATTTATTGTTGAACGTATTACATATGTCCCATTTTGTCCCCCACTGACCCCCTCCAATTCCCCCGTCCCCTCAGGTCTTCACCATCCTATTGTCTGTGTCCATGGGTGATGCATATATGCATACAAGGTCTACTTAGATTCCACATATGAGTGAGATCATGTGATACTTGTCTTTGATTGACTTATTTCACTTAGCATGGTAATCTCCAGGTCCCTCCATGCTGTCTCAAAGGGTAAGAGATTCTTCCTTTTTACTGCTGCATGGTATTCCATAGTATAGGTATACCACAGCTTTTTTATCCACTCATCTCCTGATGGGGCACTTGGGCTGTTTCCAGATCTTAGCTATTATACACTGTGCTGTTATGAACATGAGCTATGTTTTTTTTGTATGTATATTATACTTCAATAATATATTTATTTAAAAAAATGATCTGGGTGTCAGTCTTAGCTGCCAGTAACTCCTGAGTGCCTCAAGCAAGTAACTATGATCTATTGTAGCCAGAGAACCATCTCTTCAAACAACACTGTGCCGTGCCAGCATGGCCAAGGGTGAGCCTGAGGAGGGGCGGTGAAGGATTAAAGAAGACAGACAAGAGGATACAGCTGGGGCTCGGTGGATCTCCCATGCCTGGATGAGGACACAAAAGACCCAGCCTGCAAGCCCATGCTTTATATTATAGTCTGATTAAAACAAGGGTAGATTAACCTATATACAAATGTTCTTGGTTTGGCAACACTTGCTGCACCTTCCACAGCCCATTGGCTACTTAGGAAGGAATTAGGGAGGGCTGCAAGGGCAGGCTTAATTATGCTAGGAGAGCTTTGCCCTCCAGGCTGGGGCTTGTATGTGGCCCTGCCACAGGTCAGCCCGAGGCTTGACCCTAGCTGCTCCCTACCCAAAACGTTATCTGAAGTCTAAGTTTATGAAACAGATCAAGTGAATTGTAATGAAACTGGGGATGAAATCTAGATGGGAGATGCAGGCTGTTGTCCAGCCAGGGCTCCAGGAAGTAGGCAGGAGTACCCAGACTGCAGAAGATGGACTTCCTATCCGAGGAGGCAACCTCCCAGGGCCTGACCAACTTGGGGATCCTGTGACTCTGGGGTCGGCCCTCAGCTTACACAGAGCTATTTTAGCACTTAATTGTTCCGAAATGGCTTTTCATGTGACAAATTTCTTATCTACAATAAACTATAACAGGGTAGGGTTTGACTGATTTGATGGTTTTCCTCCTAGTAGATGAAACAAAAATTCAGAAGCTACCTGATAACTGAAATGCAGCCATTCACGCCTTAGTATGAATTCCTCTTATTAGGTCTCTTCCCTCCCCCCACCCCCCCACCCTCCTGCTCTTCATATAATAGAGTACAATAAAATGGAGTCAATGGGAAGTTTCTGAGGCAGGGATGGTATGGAACTGTTTTGGGAGTGTGGAAAACTACTGTGAGACTGAAAGCTTTGGGTTCCTGGGAGGATGGATGTGTGAGGGTGGGTGCTATGATAAGGGCTAGTGGGAAGGCCAAAGGTACCCGATGAAGCTCCTAAGGCTGCAGACTGATTGCATGTCAGCTCTGGTCATAATGGGGCATTTAAGAAATCCAAAATCAGTGATTTCCAGACTGTGGGGAGAGCCATGTTTACTCCGGTCCTGGTGTTTCTTTGGTCCAGTTGCTTTAGGCCTGTCTGTGAAACTGTGGGTACACACTGACTTGTACAGCCATCAGTTCCTTCCTTCCTTCATCCACTCAGCAAATGGTTATGGTGCACCTATTCTGGACCTGGGGTGCTGCCAGTCACCACCTTTGAAATGCCTTGGGAAATGGTTTTTAGTACCAGTTTCCTCCTGCCTATCTTGGATAGCCTCCATGAGAGGTCTCCTTCACCTCCACCCTCGGTGTCCTCGGGCAAGTTGTTTAATCTCTCTGAGATTGTTTGCTTATCTCTAGAATAACAATAATACCCACATGGTTGGGTAGTTATAAAGATTAGAGATAATCTGATTAAAATACGTAACAATGCCTGGAACATTCAGTAGCTGTTATGAATTTATCAGCTAAGAATAACAATGGGTAATTGACTAAGAATAAAAATGGATAATACATCTTAGGCTCTATTTTTTTAAAGGTCTCACATATTTATTACTGATCTAATCTACTAGTGCAGAAACATATTAACATAAAATCATTGTTCCAGTAATTTCCCAGCAAAACACACTCAACTGTCCAAATAGTAGTGACCTTTTCAGTGATGTGGTAAGATGCAAGCAACCTGGATATAGCATAAGTATGTGTGCCATCTCATGTGCGATTCCCTATAGATCCAGCTTGGTTCTTCTTCAATGTCTCCTCTTGGAGTTTTACCTGATTTTTTTTTAATAGTTTTCATCCAGATTCACTGGGGAATAGGCCAAGTCAGCCTTTGTTTCTTGGCCAGGAACTTCTGGATCCTCAAAGTCTTGTGAGAAGACATAGTGAAAAAGTGTCAACCGCACACTATTGTGGAGAGTGATCTTAGGCTCTATTCTCTCATTTTACCAGTGAAGAAAGTAAGGCACAGAGAGGTTAAGTTCTTGGTCCAAGGCCACACAGCTGGTAAGTGGTGAAATTGCAACCAGGACCCAAGTTTGGCTGCCTGCCGCTACAGAAACCAGACTCATTAGACAGATGCTGGTGAAAAAGGAAAGAGGGTTTATTCAAGTGTCAGTCACCTGAGGAGATGGGGGACTCTTGTCACAAAGCCCGTCTCCACGTCTCAGTGCAGACAGGGGTTTTTTATCAGGAGGGAGAGGCAAAGCAGAACAAAGAAATCAAGGGAAGGGGGTTGACAAGATCTGTATGTGCATTCCAATAAGGACCTCGAAACTGGTCCAGTGATGGTCTAGTGCAGTGATGGCGAACCTATGACACGCGTGTCAGAGATGACACACGAACTCATTTTTTTGGTTGATTTTTCTTTGTTAAATGGCATTTAAATATATAAAATAAATATCAAAAATATAAGTCTTTGTTTTACTATGGTTGCAAATATCAGAAAATTTCTATATGTGACATGGCACCAGAGTTAAGTTAGGGTTTTTCAAAATGCTAACATGCCGAGCTCAAAAGGTTCGCCATCACTGGTCTAGTGTATGTCATCCTGGTCTTCTTCATCCTGGTTCTATGTCTGAAGGTCAGCAGATATCCCAGAACTGGGATAACTGAAGGGCAGAGTCTGTATCTTCTGGAGTTAGTTCCTAGGATTCTTATTCAAATATGCTGCTTATTGAGTCATGTGAGCAAGGTTGGGCCACAGGTGTGTGAGCCAAAGTCTCCACTCCCTGTCTAAAACTCAGTTCCCTCTATGCAGCCAAAATTCCCAGGTTACTCGGTCAGAACTTGGGTATGGAAACAAAACTATTTACTCCAGGGGCCTGGATCTCATACCCACACTTTCACATTCAGAAAGTGCATTCTAACTAATCTGGGGGTTGTACGCCCCCAGGACCTGGGAGTCAACCTTGGAGTGCAGTCTATTCTGCCGATTACCATGGAAAGCTTAACAACCTTGTTGCCCAAATAATGCAGTCCTGCCCCAAGCCCACTGTAATACCGATTTGCATACCCATTCTTTTTCCTTTTGCCCACTTCCCCATGTAATCTTTGTCTTACCCAATATAAGCAGCTGGCTTATGGTTGCATGCTGTTTATTGCCCAGCTGTTTATGGCTTAGTGGTTGAGTGTCAACCCATGCATCAAAAAGTCACCAGTTTGATTCCCATCAGGGTGCATGTCTTGGTTTCAGGCTCGATCCCCAGTAGGGGGAGTGCAGGAGGCAGCTGATCTATGTTTCTCTCCCATTGATAATGTTTCCACTCTCCACTTCCCCTCTCTAAAAGTCAATAGAAACATATCTATATGTTTAAATAAACAAATCTAACAAATCTAATAATAGATTTAAATAAATATGCTTTTTATCTAATAAATCTAATATCTAATAAATAAAATAAATATGCTTTTTATCTACAAGCTACTTATTAGTCAGAGTTAGCATTTACACAATGTCAAAGGAATGTGGGTAGGTTACAACTTTCCACTGCTACAAAGCTGGACTTGAACTCAGGCAGTTTGGTTCCCAGGAGGAGCAGCAGCAGATGAAGGCGAAGTAGGTAAAAGCTTGAACTTGCTCGGCACTATGCTGATTCTGGACTATTTGTCCAAATCCCTTACGTTTTGCTCAAAGCTTTCTGATCATTTATCTGCCAACAATTTGTTCCCTTCTGTGCTGAAAGACCATGTCTATGTCAATGTAAGAAACATCCAAACCTGTAGGGAATTTTTATAAGTTTATTTGAGCCAAGCTGACAACATATGCTGGGGAGCAAGATCTCAAATGCTCCTGAGAATGACAGCTTTGCAGCTCCTTTTATGCATTTGAAATTAAGGAGCAAAGATTATGTGGAGGTGGGAAAAAGCAAGGTAGGGATTGGATTATAGTGTAGTTAACAGATGATATGCTTTCGTGAGGGTGGTTTTGGCTTATTTCAAAGGTATGTTAACCTAGATGCACAATAGGGCTTGCTTAATTAAGGCAAAGATAAACCTTTTATTAAAGATATTATATACCTGAACCATGACTACCCACCATGACCTGTCCAGTTAGGAATTTATGATCAGATCTCCCTGTGTGGTTACTTTCCATGGAACCCCTTTTTTCTTCCACAATGTAGACAGGCAAAGGCTCCGGAAACTCTGCCAATGTCGCATCAGATATGTGAGGGGGTGAGACGGTGTAAGATGGGCAAGCATGAGAGTAGTTTGCGCCTCATGAACTAGAAGAGGGGAGTGGGAAGGAAAGGCCGCAGATGGAAGTCCAGCACACAAGTGGGGCAGCTTGAGTCCTAATGCCACTTCTGGGAGAAGCAGAGGTGCTTGAATTACAGGCCTGACCCTTTCCCCAGGATCTCCATGGGCCAGCGCTCCATGCCAGGCTCTGTGTCTCACTTTAAAGTGTAACGGGACTGGCAGAGCTGTAGGCTTCCATCTAGGGGGCTACGAATGGAAATGCAGCATGCCCTTTGCCCGGGATCCCCCAGGCCTTGGGCCGCCTCTCAGCTCTGCCTTACCAGGCTGAGATATGGAGCCTTGGTTCTGGGGCCAGTGGGAGCCAGTGGAGGAGGGAGGTGAGACTGCCTCATACTCTGTCTCAGCTGGACGATACCCAAATGTGGGTGAAGTTTGTCATCTAGTCCAGGAGCCAGAGCCAGGACTTAGGAGGGCAGAGAGCTGAGTCCCTGCCAGACAGTGCAATCCTTTACCAACACCCCACGGACCCTGCTTGCTCCACAGCAGGGTCAGCCAGAGTGGCTGTCTGTTCTTATGGACCCGCCTTGTTGACCTCAGGCTCAGAAAATGGACATGACGGAGATCTGCAGGATCTGGAGCACTGGAGTGAATACACACATGTACACACACAGGCACCTCATCTCGTCCCTTACACACCACACCTGCTGCTCTCAGCTGGGGACTTCCAGTGGTCTCATGGGTGAAGGGACTGGGTGGGATCAATGAGGTTTCGGGGGACTTTTCCAGCCTATGATGGCAGGAGGAGAGCATGTTCTCTGGAAACCACCTAGCAGTTTAGTATCCTAAACGTTTATGCAGCCTTCCTTCAGAAGGTCATTCTTAAAAACAAACCAACAAAAAATGATTCAAAGCTGTTAAATGGCTTGTTATAGCCACCTAGAAAAAAGGCTTCAAATGCAGCAGAAATACCAAGGGGCTCACTAATTCTAGATGCTTGGTTTTTTGTTCACAGATTTCTCCAAAATATCTCCAAATTCAACAATTTGGGTTTACTAATAGTTTCCCATGCATATATCTCTTGTTTCCTCAATGAGATATAAAATATTTGTATTCCCGTAGGCCCATCCGGAAGCTCAGCACATGCTGGCCCTGTGACTAGGTGTGGTGACAATCATTCAGAATCTTTATTGGCTTAAACACTTGGAATCACTTGAGAAGTTAAAAAAAATTGCAAAGCCTAAGGCCCACCTACCAGTCTCAGTGTGCTTTCTTCTTTACTTCTCTAGTTGTAGTACTTCCATTCAGTCAAGTTTCAGGTGGTGCTTAATGATGGTGTTTTTGTATTTTAGTTGCAATTATGATGGCGTTGTCGGAGAATGAGAGTACTGCGTTTACCTACCCTCCATCTTGGTTACCTACCCTCCATCTTGGTTCCTTAAGTTTTTGAGGAGTCAAAAGTTATACATGGAGTCCTGGCCAGTGTGGCTCAGTTGGTTGGAGCATCGTCCTGTATATCAAAAGGTGTGGGTTCCATTCCCAGTCAGGGCACATGCCTAGGTTTTAGTTCTGGTCCCTTGGGGCATATATGAGAAGCAACCAATCAATGTTTCTCTCTCACACTGATGCTTTCTCTCTTCTCTCCCTTCCTCTCTCTAAAACAGAATAAAAATTTATACGTGGATTTTTTACTGCATGGCCTATGTCAGTGTTCCTAATCCCCATGTTGTTCAAGGGTCAAATGTGTTTTCTAAAAGTTTCTGGATGATTCTTGTGTGTCACTGATTTTTGAAAGCCAATAATCTATATCATGGTGTAGATTAAATACTCAGATTTGGGTATTCACTCTAGATTATCTAGCATATCAGTATGGGACCTCCAATTTATTTTATTTATTTATTTTTATTTATTTTAGAGATAGGAATCAGGGAGGGAGAGAAAGAAACATCAGATGTGAGAGAGAAACATTGATCAGTTGCCTTTTGTACATGCCCCGACTGGGGATTGAACCGGCAACCTAGGTATTTGTCTTTACCAGGAATCGAACACAAGACTTTTCAGTCCATGGGACAATGCTCCAATCAATGGAGCCCCCAGGCCAGGGCTGGGATCTCAACTTACTGAAACCCAAAACATAAAAAAAGCTGATTTAAATAGCCAGGAAGTCAGGTTTTCTCTTTACATGAGGACTGCAGTGGAAGAAATACAGAGGCGAACAGATGTCCCAGATGGCTTCTGGGTGACTCTCTTATCTGCCCAGAAGGTCTTCCAGTTCTTTCCATACATCCTCATTTGATCCATCATTGTTTGTAGAAACAACTACTGGGTTAACCTGTAACCCATTTCCTAAGCATCCTGGGGTGGGCTGTTTCTGCAGGTGGCTCATGTACACATCCACTTTACACCGATGCTTTAGTGTGCAGTGAGCAATGTGTCTGACCTGGGCCTGAGTTGTGGGGTGCACACTGTTGGAAGCCTATGGCCTCTGTTTACTACATAATACATATGTGATACCCTACTTTGAGTCATCATTTTAGGTAAAGCTCTCCAAATTGTACTCCCTGAAGTCATGAGGTAATAGAAGCCAAGCAATTCCATTCTCTATTTCATATGTAAAGGGCTGAACTCTTTGTGTTCTTCCAACAAGGGTACTTCATCTCTGAGACAATACACAGGGGCCTTTCAGTTATGGAATCCTTTGGAAGAAAGCACCTTTTAGTATGAGGTAATTTGTCAATACATTTGAACACATTACAGGAAGTGACAGAATTACCCCTATCTAGGCACAGCCTTGCTCTATCCCCAGCTTACCCAAAGCCAAGCTGCTGAGACCCAGGAATTTCTTCTTTTTCCTCCAATTTCCAATGTGGGGTTCCTGAGTTCGCTGGCACAACTGCCACCTCACCATTAAAAAAAAAAAAAAAGGAAGAAAGGACTCAGAAGTCATCCTCTGTTATACTTGCTAATGGTTAATGTTTACTGCATCCTATTGTTTTTGTTAGAGTGCTAACTCAAATTTTCATTGGAGGTCAAACTGAGAAATGACAGTCTTTATCTGCCACCAGGCAAACGTTTCAGGACCAGCACATAAGTGACAGGAGAGGTTAGGGCTGATGAGCTCAGGCTCACTGGCTGGGAGCTTAAACATCTGCGGCCTGGGGTGGGAGGCTCCCAGTTAGTCTCTTCCTCTGGGTGGCATGGAGGGTCCCCAGTGGCCCCCCTTCCCGAGGTTTCCTAGCAGACCTTCTCTACCTAAGACCTGCTGATCTTCCTCTTTTCTTGATCGCTTTAACCGGATTCATATAAATACTAGTAGCCCATTGCGTGATATCGCGCGCGGTAGGCCACCTGCTGCTTCTGCAGGAGTCGCCAGGAGCCACACTGCTTCCACGCGAGCTGTACGGCTTCCGCGGAA
>NW_006297018.1:2320127-2332553 GCF_000327345.1 Myotis davidii | reverse complement strand
ATATATATATATTCCTTAAAAAGGGTTTCATTTCAGAAGGCCAGCGGGGCACAGTGATCAATAGTATGGTTCATTTCAACTTTGCGATCTGACACATCTCGATTAGAATCCCTGTTGTGTGTCCTGGTCTAAGATTTTTACCTCTCAACATGGATTTCCTCATCTGAAAAATGATGACACTATTATTTACCTGATTGAGTTGTTAAGAAAATATATGTAAAACTTTAGCATAGGACCTGGTTTGTATTAGTAGATTTTTTTTTTTAAATATGTATTTTATTGATTTTTTACAGAGAGGAAGGAAGAGGGATAGAGAGTTAGAAACGTCAATGAGAGAGAAACATCGATCAGCTGCCTCCTGCACACCCCCCACTGGGGATGTGCCCGCAACCAAGGCACATGCCCCTGACCGGAACCGAACCTGGGACCCCTCAGTCCGCAGGCCGACGCTCTATCCACTGAGCCAAACTGATCAGGGCTGTATTAGTAGATTTTTTAAAAATCCTCACCTGAGAATATGTGTTTTGATTTGAGAGAGAGAGGAAGGGGGAGGGAGAGAGGGAGAGAGAGAACCTCATCCATGTGAAAGAGAAACATCCATCCATTGCCTTCCATATGTGCCCGACTGGGGATCGAACCCACAACTTAGGTATATGCCCAGACCTGGAATTGAACCCTCAACCTTTTGGTGTACTGACGATGCTCCAACCACTCTGAGCCACCTGGCCAGGGCTGTATTAGTAGATTTTGATGACATTCATGATATATTTACTAGTTAGGAATACTTTGGACTCTAATGCTTTTGGGTAACAGAATACCTGACCAATAGTAGGTTCAACCATTGGACATTGTTTATTGCTTACTCTTAAGGAACTGGCCACATGATTACATCCAGACAAGTCACCTGCAAGGGGAGTGGTGATGGGTGCAGGGTGGGGGTGGGTGGGTGGATGAGCCCAATCACAACTCATCCCTATGGATGGTATGGGAGGCAACTTGCCTTGAAATTGGGGATCTCTGCCTCCCGGCATCTGCCAAATCAAAGTTCAGTCAGCCAGGAAGAAATGTGGGCATGGCTGCAGGGCCACAATGGACAGTATCTCCACATAAACTGAAATAAATATTCAGCATTTTATATTTTACAATTAATACATGCTATTTAATTTCGTTATGGAAGTGGAGCATGAGAGATAAATTCAAGAATAGCATTGTGTTATTAACCAATGTCACTTCAATAAATTCAATACAAAAAAATGCAAGAAAAATAAATGGCATTCTACATTTTTTATGATAAAATACTTTATATCTCTTGAAAGGGGTTTGTTGAAAATTGTCATTATACTTTATATTTCGACATTAGATTTTGACATTTTAGAGACGTCTTTGGTTTGTTGTATAAGAACTTTGATCAGCCCTGGCCAGTGTGGCTTAGTTGATTGGAGTGTCACCCGGTACACCAAAAAGTGGTGAGTTCTATTCCCATTCAGGTTATGGGTTGGAGTGTGTGTGGGAGGTAACTGATTGGTGATTGGTGTTTTGATCTCTCTTTTCCTTCCTCCCTCTCTCTTAAGTTAATAAAAAATTTTAAAAAATATTAAAAAAAAACTTTGATCAGATGCATGCAACTTCCAAATCTGAGGGAAATCCTTTTGAGATGAATGTTCATAATGTTTACCATTTTATGTGCCTCATGAAACTAAAATGCTTGCATTTAAATTTTTCTTTTCTTTCTTTTTATTTTTTTTAATATGTGCTGCTGACGTGAGCACGAATTTTCCGTGTTGAAATAATTTCAGACTTACAAGAAAGTTGCAAAAATAGCACAAAGCATTCTAGGATAGCCTTCACCCATATTTTGCAAATGTTAACATTTTACCCTATTTGCATTCTCAGTTTCTCTTTCTCAATCTTTCCCTCTCTCCTCTGCCTACTTATTATTCTATCTATCTATCTATCTATCTATCCATCATCTATCTATCTATCTATCTATCTATCTATCTATCTATCTATCATCTATCTATCTACATACCTACCTACTTACCTACCTGTGTATGCTCCCACCCACCCAGGGTACCTCATATAAGTGGAGCCATAATAGTATTTGTCTTTCTGTGATTGGCTTATTTTATTTAGCATGATGGACTCAAGGTTCATCCATGTTGTAGCATATAACAGGATTTTCTTCCTTTTTAAAGACTGAATAATATTCCATTATATGTATAATCTGGATTTTGTTTATCCATTCATCTGTGGATGGACATTTGGGTTGCTTCTATCTCTTGGCTACTGTGAATACTGCTTTTATGAACATGGGTGTGCAAATGTTCCTTTGGGATCTAGGCCATTTCTTTCTTAGACTATCCCTGAATTGGGGTTCATTTGTTGCTTTTTTATGATTAGAGTCAAGTTCTGCATCTTTGGCAGGAACACCTGAGAAGTGGTGATGCGTCTTCAGTGCAACCCATAAGGAGACTCATGATATCTCTCTCCCATTCCTGGTGGTGTTAACTTTGATTCCTTGGGTAGGATGGTGTCTGCTACATTTCTCTACTGTAAAGTTACTATTTCTTTTCTTTTTAGTAATTAATAGCTATTTTGCGGGGAGATATTTTGAGGATGCATATATCCTGTTTCTTGTCAAACTTTTACTCACTTGATGGTTCTTGTCTGAAACAATTATTACAGTGGTGATTACCAAGTGGTGATTTACAAATTCCATTATTCCTTCTACATTTGTCTGCATTCTGCTCTAAGGAAAAGCTAGCTCATCTCCTTCATTCATTCATTCATTCATTTTATTTGCAGTTGAATGGATCTGGGGATTCTAATTTTTCTCGGGGTTATAATCTACTATTATTATATACTAGAGACCTGTTGCACGAAGAGATTCGTGCAATAGGCCTTCCCTTCTGGCTGCGGGCACAGATCAGCAGCTTTATACCCAGATTCACTTAATATTGCAGTTCGAGACTTTACAAAAGAGAAGGACCATTGAGATCATGCTATCATTTCAGACTTGATATGCAGAGAAGTATCCTGCTCGGTTATCACGTTAGTGAGCTGGAACTGGAGCGTAAGCCCCCACAGAATCATAGGATCCCCCATCAGCAGGGCTCGCCAGAGGCCACTAGTTTGGTTGCCAGCTTTTGCGGGAACCCTCTGCAAAGCTTTTGACCACTGGACATGTAGCTGCTGCTGGGAATCCTAATGGGGCAGGTAGATGCTACCTTTCTATCCCATTGTTGTTAGTTGTGGGACAGCTGAAGGTGCCTCCCTTGCATCTTCCAGCAAGCAATCTGGTTTCAGCTCACTCGAGCAATACAATGCAAGTCAGCTCCTCCTGTATTTGTAAGTGGTTATTATTTTATCTCATAATCTTTTTCTCTATCTAACATCTAGTTCTGTAGCTATTCCTCACAGAGCATGGCTTCCAGATGGCTTGAATATCCAGATTTTCTTTATATGGAGGAATATGAATTTGTTAATGTGCTCTTAAAAGGTGTCATCCAGAACTGAACACAGTGCTGAAGTGTGGTCCTAACACAGGCAGTTACAGACCACTCCACCATCTCATTTGAACACTACACATTAATACAGCCCAACTGTGGTAGGTTTTCCAACATCTAGTCAGCAATGTTTTCCAAAACCTGCATTAAAAGAAAATATTTTCCTCTAATTTTAGAGTGTTTTCCACTGGGAGAAAGAAGTAGTGTGAGGGGAAACAGATACGGGAAAGAATGCCAATTCTGATGTCCCAATCCTGGAGTTGCACCACTCCGCAGACTTACACGTACCACGCTGCGTAAGCAGGCCTTGCAACACAGTTGTGCCCATTCCCCACTTTCCCAACCCCGGGCTCCCTCTGCTTCCCGTACTCAGCAGAAAGTGGTTTGGTTGTCCGTTTCTGTCCTCACCAAAGTCCTGGGGCAGAGACCTCAGTTGTTTTGCCTCAACTCTTCCCCTCACCTTTGTGTGTATATTGGGGGTGGGTGGGGGAGGGGGCGAGGAGGGAGGACATAGTCAACCTGTTGAGGAAACCAAGGGATGAGACCGGATCACAGAGCAGTCAAGTTCAGAGAACGTCTGTTCAGACATCTCAATCACTCATCCTTGGGCAGGGCCTGGACAATTTCAAAATGCTAGTCTTCATATATTTGTTGAGCACTTCACAGAGTTTCCAAGAGAGCTTGTATTCATATCTGATTTGGTCCTCATAACCACCTCATGAGGCAGGCAGGGCAGCTATTATCCTCCTTTTACAGATGAACCAAATCCTCGCAACAGTGAGTGACTATCTGTTCCCCTCTGGGCCCTGTGATTCTTGGGACAGATATGGGAGCACAGCCCACAGTGGGAGCCATACAAATATGATCATTGCAAATATAATCATTCTTCATCAAAAAAGCATATACTGAACACTGCCTATGTGCCTGACACTATAGCAGGCTCTGGTGATACAAAGATGAACAGCTGTCCCTGTTTTAAATTGCTTATAGTTTAGTAATTTCTGTCAACTTTATACTGATATTTCATTGAGAACAGCCAGAATCATTGGAGAAGAGGAAGTGATGCTTAGAGAACATCTGGTTCATCAGCAGATGAAGGAACTGGGGTCCAGAGAGGGAAGTCCTTCCACCTGGTGTAGATAGGGTCTGTTGTAGGGTCCAGGCTCCTAGCTCCCAGCCCATAGCCCCTTCCCTACGCTGTACTGTGTCGCCCATACCCCCACCCCTACCCCCATGGGATAAGCTTTGGAGCTCAGACAAGCTTGTTCTCAGTAGTTGAGAATCTAAACCTAGATTATCCACAGATTCATTAGAATTGATTTTTGTTTTAGTAATCTTGAGTACCTGGCTCATTTCGGTATTTGCCATAGGCCTAATGGTGTCACTCAACAGTCTTCTCCCTAGAACCTGATTCTAACATCACGAGGCAAATTCACTCTCAGTTGGCTCTGCTCTATGCCAGGTGAAAACTGTGTTCACACTGTTTTAAAGTCCCGGCGTGGGCTTCTTAGTCTGAAGTTTGCATATTTTAATGGGAACATGCTAGTTGCTCACAGTTGTTTGAGGGCTGGAAGAGGGCACAGGCTTACTGCGTACTTAGCAGCAGAATGAGAACTAGCAGGGAAATTACAGGAAGATATATTTGGCTGAGAGTAAGAATTATATGTCTGGCTAGTAGCACTGCCTAGTAATGGAATGAACATTCTTTTCTAGCCCCCACTTTTGCCACTCAGCCATGTCTAACCTGAAAGCCTGAAAAATATCATTTAGCCGGGCAGCTAAAAACTGAAGTACTGCCCCAGCCGGTTTGGCTCAGTGGATAGTGTGTTTGCCTGTGGACTGAAGATCCGAAGCTCGATTCCGGTCAAGGGCATGTACCTTGGTTGCAGGTTCCCCGGTCCTGCTCAGGGTGTGTGCAGGAGGCAACCAATCCATGTGTCTCTCTCACATCGACGTTTCTCTGTCTCTCCCTCTCCCTTCCACTCTCTCTAAAAATTAATGGAAAAATATCCTTGGGTGAGGATTAACAAAAAAATAATAAAATAAAACAAAACCTGAAGTTTTGCTGTGAAGGAAGATGGGGAGAGTGGCTATTGGAAAATGTGATGGTTAATTTGGGTGTCAACCTGACTGGGCCAGGTGGTGCCCAGATAGCTGGTAAAACATTTTTCTGGGTGTGTCTGTGAGGGTATTTCTGGAAGAGGTTAGCGTTTGATTCGGTATCGAAAGACTAAGAAAAGCAGATGATCCTTCCCAAGGTGGCTTTAGGCTCAGACTTCACCACACCGCCAGCTCTCTTGAATCTCCAGCTGCGGACAGCAGATGTGGGACTTCTCGAATTCCATAACTGCTTGAGCCAATTCCTATAATCAGTCTCTCTCTCTCTCTCTCTCTCTCTCTCTCTCTCTCTATATCTCTCTGTAAAATATATATAAAAAAGAAGGAATTCTGCCAGCAGACTGCCTTTAATTTTCACTGTGACATCAGCTTTTCCTGGGTCTCTAGCCTGATGGTCCTTCTTCTTGGTTCTTCCTGAGTCTCTAATCTGCCAGCCCACCCTGCAGATTTGGAATTGTCAGCCTCTATATTCATGTGAGAAAAACCCTTTACACACATCCTATTATATATGTTTCTCTGGAGAACCCTGACTAATACAGGAAGGAATGGAAGCTCCCAAATATATGATTGATTTCACAGAGTTGGGTAGAGTGGGAAAGCAGGAGGAATCAGGGAAGCCCTCTGTTTTCTAGCTTACTGGTTTAGGGTTCAAGGAGAGACATGAATTCTTTAGAAATCTGAAGTCTCGGTTTGCACAGAACTCCTGGCTACCAAACATTGAGCATACCACATGCCAGGTCCTCTGCTATGTGCGTCTCACAAGAAAACCCTACTTTATAGGTAGGTATGTCCCCGTTTTATAGTTGGGCAAACCCACTCTAGCATAGCTGGTCAAACCCGAACTCAGGATGGATACATCAGTGAAGATAAAGAAGGTCCCTCTCTGCCCTGGCAGGTCGTCCATTCTACTTGTCATTGATATTCCTTTCACCTGTCTTTTTACTACTAGAAAATCTATGGGGCTGCTCTGCCCCAGAGCTCATGGAAATGGCATGCTATTAAAAACCTGGGGCCAAAGCCGGTTTGGCTCAGTGGATAGAGCGTCGGCCTGCGGACTGAGGGATCCCGGGTTCGATTCTGGTCAAGGGCATGTACCTGGGTTGCGTGCACATCCCCAGTAGGGGATGTGCAGGAGGCATCTGATGGATGTTTCTCTCTCATCGATGTTTCTAGCTCTCTATCTCTCTCCCTTCCTCTCTGCAAAAAATCAATAAAAAAAAAAAAAAACCTGGGGAGGCCGCCACTCTGTAACAATGTATTATAGCAATATAAATTTGAGATTGATCTAATAATTTGAATGATGTGGGGATATAGGAGTATTTCTTATTTTTCTTCTTTCCCTTTATTAATACATGAAGTCATCTTAAAATCGTTTAGAAGCACACAAAAAGCCCAAGACCTCCTCCACATTTTTTCTTTTCTTTTAAAAAAAAAATATTTTTATTGATGAGAGAAAGAGAGAGAGAGAGAGAGAGAGAGAGAGAGAGAGAGAGAGATTGGCTGTCTCCTGTACACCCTGTACTGGGGATTGAGCCTGAAACCAGCATTGAACTGGTGACCTTTTGATGCATGGGATGATGCTCAACCAACTGTACCACACTGCCAGGGCCTTTTTTCTTTTTTTAAGGCTGATTCAGTTTCATCTCATAAAACTGTTCGTTCTTTTTCAATTGGCTCTACTGTCGTAGTGACCATGTGCCTTTTCTGCATCAGAAGGCAGTATGACAGCTGAAACATAAAGGTCTGTGAACCTTTGAGAGGCTAGCTCTCTGTTTTTATATGTTAAGCAGAGCTTTACATTGTAGGGTCATTTGAAAGTTTTTAGTTGTTAATCTTCATAATAGTTTCTTAAGATTATTCTTGTTCCCACATTATAACCAAATACTAAGTAATTTAGAGATTGTCAATGAAACCACTTGGATCCAAAATTTTGTTGTTGGCATTGCTGTTGGAAGGGGCACTGGGCATCCTAGTTGCAAAGTAGCTTGATTGGGAGAAACTCGAAGGAACATTAAGCCAGTTAAACATTTTGTTTTTTATTCCTTCGCTTATTAGCTCTGTGATCACAGGCAAGTAACCTAATATTTCTGTGTCTCAGCTTCATTAACTCTAAGGGGAAAAGGTAGGTGTATGAGAGAGAGAGAGAGAGAGAGAGAGAGAGAGAGAGAGAGAGAGATATCAAGGGACACTCTGAAATTCAAAAGTGAGTTAATTCATAATTCTGACATGGGCCACATCTTAGTTGGGTTATAATGGCCTTTGGTACAGCCAGCTCTCAGTGAATACTTGTTGATGTAGAAAGAAGTGAGAGACCTTGACCTTTTTAGTTCCACGCATTCTCTTGGATTCAGCAGAGATCAAATGAAGAACAATGCGATGGATATGAAATTCTCAGTTGATCTGCCCCCCACTTACAGGCAGACTTTTCTTACTATCCCAATATGGATTTACCCTTAGCCTGCATTTGGCATATTCTTGACTTACCTAACACCTCTCTCTTAGTTCCTTACTTTTATTCTAATATTTTTATTTTATTCTAAATGTACATGTTTACATTTACCCATCTGGTCTTAAATGATAAGCTCTTGGGCCTGGAAGCTATTTCTTTGTAATGCCCAGCGTGAGGCTGAGCACAGCACACCATGATGACAGCTATTTGATCACCTACTTCTCCCTGGCTGGACCCAAGATAATTGAGATTCCAGTGTCGCTTGGAATGTCCAGTGTAGCGTGTCTGACACACAGCTGCTGCTTGTGAGCATCTAATGAATGCGAGGTACCAGAGGAAGATGGACAGAGAGCTTTTCAAGTAGTTATTCATCTTTGTGCCTCCTTTCCCATCAAAGAAAAAGGCTTAACCTTAACCTCTTGGAATCTTAAGTTGAACTTTGTATGAATTTCTCTTTCTCGTTTTGTTTTAAGCATGCAAATTGGTGACAAAGATTGCAAACTTATTGATATTCTCCCAAAGATCTATGCAAAGCCCAAAAATAGAACCTCCTCCTCGCACCCAAGTTAAAACATAGCTTGAGCTTGATTCCAGGTGCAGGATTCATGCAAATTCTGTTTGTACATATCTGTCATTTGCAAGAAGCAAAGGTGTTAGAAACACATGCAAATCTTGACTAGCTTCTTGCCAGTTCTCTTCTCCCTCAGTGCCTGAATCTACACAATCTATGCTTTTCTTTTTTCTCTCCAGGATTTGAGCAAACTGAGCTATCACTGATTTAATTTTTTTTTTAACTTCTTGTTTTGGAATACAAGAAGTTACAAAAGAGAACATAGAGTCCCGTGAACCCATAACCTAGCTTTCTCTAAAGGTTGATGTCTTAAATGACTGGAGTAAAATATCAAAAACAGGAAATTGACATTGGTACAATACTGTCAACTAGATTACAGAATATCTGTTTTTTTAAAAGCACAAATATTTTGAAGCCATAAAATAATACTTTTGAACATAAATATTATGTCTTGATATTAAGTGAGGAGGTTGACAAGGAGTGAAAATACCTCGAAAGCACTAGCAATGTGTGATGCTGGATATGAAACACCAACAGGCAGTTTTAAGAGCATGCTCCCAAGCTCAGGGTGTGCCCTAAGGAAAGGAAAGGCATCAGGAAGTGGAGCAGCATGGCCTGGACAGAGGGAAACGGAAACTTGCTGGAGGTTCAGTGGGACTTCAGTTGCACAGTTTGTGTCTATGCATCCAGAGCTAGGCTGTGGCCATAAAGAAACTGTCCTCACATTCCCTACAACATGTAAGTCTACTTGATTAGAGAAAAGTATATATGACATTTACAGAAAAATTAGCAATTTTTAAGAAATAGATTCTATTTTTTAGAGCAGTTTTAGGTTCACAGAAAAATTGAAATTATAGAGTTCTCATATACAACCTGCCCGCACACATGCATAGCCTCCTTACTATTAACATTATTTTTTTAAAGGATACATTTTTTTTTAAAAGGGTGAACCTATACTGACACATCATCATCACCCAAAGTCCATAGTTTTCATTAGCGTTACTCTTGTCATTGTACATTCTATGGGTTTGGACAAATGTATAATTAGTAGTTTCATTGCCCTAAAAATCCTCTGTGCTCCACTTATTCATCCCTCCTTCCTCCTTAATCCCTGGCATTCACTAATCTTTTTATTATCTCCATGGTTTCGCCTTTTGTAGAATGTCTTAGAGTTGGAATCATATAGAGTATGGAACCTTGTTTGTTTGTTTATTTTCTTAATCCTCACCTGAGGATATTTTTTTCCATTAATTTTTAGAGAGAGTGGAGGGGAAGAAGAGGGCGGGGAGAGAGAGAGGTTGATCAGTTGTCTTCTAGGGAGAAAGGGGGAGGAACCTGAAACCCAGGTATGTGCCCTGACCAAGAATCAACATGGCAGCTTTTTGGTGCACAGGAGGACGCTCAACCAACTGAGCCACTAGCCAGTCTCATCGTGCAGGTTTTGAATTGGGTTTTCAATCTGCCGATGTGGCACTGTATGGATGCCCGTGTCTGTTCCCATTCATGTATGAAGAACAAACACTTAAAAAAAGTTGCCCCTCTCCCCTGTCTTTGGATGGGTGGTGAGGTGAGGGTTTATTTTGGTCTTTTGTTTGGTGTCTCACTGTAGTCTCTTGGACATAGGATGGTTCATGGGAGCAAATGGTTCCTGCCAAAGAACTCAACTGTTCTGAGTGAGATGGGCTGGATCAGTTTGGTCTTCCCCTTCAGGACTCCACTCAGCACCCTGGGGTTAGGCGGTGTGCATCACGAGTCCTCTGGGGAAACTTGTCTGTGGCAAACTGGCTGCGTTTCTTGACCTTAGATCTAGTTCCTTAACCCCTCTAATCTCTAAATTTCCCTTTACTCTCTTTAAAACATTACTGGATTATCTAGCCTTAATGGTATGGATCATAGACTCCGGCCCCCACCCCCCCCCTGCCATATTTGGAGCTGTCCTGTCTTTAAAAATGTTGTTGTTGTTTTCCTGTATTAAAGATATTTTTAGCCCTGACTGGTTTGGCTCAGTGGATAGAGTGTCGTCGGCCTGCGGACTGAAAGGTCCCAGGTTCGATTCCGGTCAAGGGCATGTACCTTGGTTGCAGGCACATCCCCAGTAGGGGGTGTGCAGGAGGCAGCTGATCGATGTTTCTCATCGATGTTTCTAACTCTCTATCCCTCTCCTTTCCTCTCTGTGGAAAATCAATAAAACATATTTAAAAAAAAAAAAGAAAAAGAAAAGAAAAGAAATACAATTTCAGCCCTGGCTGGTTTGCTCAAGTGGTTAAGCATCGGTCCCATGAACCGAAGGGTCTCGGGTTCGCTTCCCAGTCAAGGGCATGTACCTTGGTTGCGGGTTCAATCCCTGTTGGTGGGCATGTACGGGAGGCAACTGATCGATGTTGTTTCTCTCTCTCCATCAATCAATCAATAAAATATTTTCAAATATACCTGCTTGATTTGGATAAAAATGTTTAGTCACAAGCATCAGTGGTGTGGTTTGTTAAAGTGAGCTTCCATATTTGGTCTGTTGACACCCATAAAGCATATAAAACAAACTCCTCATTCTCTCTTCCAAACTGGTTTCCCCACACTTCTGCATTCTTTGTCTCTTTTAATGGCACCATCATCTGTGCAGTTGCTCAGATTAAGCCCACAGTGATGATTACTTCCATGTTGGGTCTTGTGTCTATTACAGTCAAGCACCATACTGTGATGTTTTGGTGAATGATGGATCACATACATGACTGTGGCCCCATAAGATTATAATAGAACTGAAAATGTCCTATCACCTGGTGATGTTGTAGCTGTCATAACCTGTACACAGGTATGTACCCTGAGTGTGGAATGGAGCCGGCAACCTTTCGGTGCCCAGGACTATGCTCCTACCAACTGAGCTACACCTGCCAGGGCTGGTTTTGCAGAGAAGTAATTTTAGATCCCATAGGGTGCAACACTAATTTACTTGAGGGCTGCAAGGGTGGCACCAATTCAAGCTGCCCCCTTTAAAGTTTAATTCAGCCTTGCCTCCCACTCATTCACACTTTGCACTTAGATGTCAGAAGTGGGAGGGGGATTAAGTGACCTTCCATTTACCTGTGCTCCATCAGGTGCAGGAAGTGAAGAACTCAGTCTTTGCTGGGGCAGCCATGGCTGCCTCTGGCGTTACTGATACACAGGCAGGGACAGTGCGTGCGGGGTCCGCATGGCGAGTGCGAATGCTTGAACAGGGATTTCCGAGTCATGTGTACTGCCTCGTGCCCTCAGAGCGGACCCTGGACAGACACGTTATCAGATCAGGAGATTAAAGACGCGCCTCCAAGTTTTGGACCTCTCACTGCCTAAGCGGAATCCCACCACAGTTTGCAAACTTGGAGGGTGGAAGAATGCCGCCTCGTCTCCTTGCCCTGTTTGTAAGTGTGTGTGAAAAATCCAGTGGGAAAATAGCAGGCATGCAGGTACACTGGTTCTTCCTGGGCAGGCATCCAGGGGTGCAGCCGGCCCCCCTTCCTGATTCTATGAAACCCCAGGCAGCAATCCCGCCCCCTCCCCGCTCCCCTCCCCTGCAGAGGAGCGGGCGCTTTGCTTGTGAATGCTTTTCTCTTTGATCAGCGCACTCCTATTTCAAGAGTGGAGTGGGACTCTCCCTGGGGCTTTACAGGGTGTCAAATATGGCATTTGCTCCTAGCCGAGCACCGAAACCGACAGTCAGCAGAACTGTTGAAGGGAGAGCAGAGATTCCGGGGAGGGCTGGGCTCAAACGGGGCTTGAGGAGGGTGGTCGAGGGCCCCGCCCGGTGGGCA
>NW_006297018.1:2310449-2311419 GCF_000327345.1 Myotis davidii | reverse complement strand
TTCCGGTCAAGGGCATGTACCTTGGTTGCAGGCACATCCCCAGTAGGGGGTGTGCAGGAGGCAGCTGATCGATGTTTCTCATCGATGTTTCTAACTCTCTATCCCTCTCCTTTCCTCTCTGTGGAAAATCAATAAAATTTATTTTTTTTAAAAAGATATTTTTACATTGTCTGCAGCCTTTTTTGAAGGAATGAGTTTCCACCCACCAGCTTGGGGACCAGAAACTTAATAAAAAGCCCTAGAAGACGGTGAAGATGGGGCCATCAGCAGAACTAGGGGCAGAGTCACATCGATGTCTAAACCATACACTCGGAACCAGTACATTCAATTGCACTTGGGTTGTTTATTTTTATTTATTTAAATCCTCACCTGAGGATGTTTTACTGACTTTAGAGAGTGGGTAAGGGAGAGAGGGGTGGGGAGAGAGAGAACCATTGATGTATGAGAGAGGCAACCATTGGTTGCCTCCCATATGTGCCGGACCCTGCCCCTACCGGGTATCTGCCCATCACCTAGGTAAGTGCCCCAAGAGGGGAATGGAACCCCCTATGTATGTGCCCTGAGGAGGGAATGGAACCACCTACGTATGTACCCTGAGTGTGGAATGGAACCGGCAACCTTTCGGTGCCCAGGACTATGCTCCTACCAACTGAGCTACACCTGCCAGGGCTGGTTTTGCAGAAAACGGTTTTGCAGCGAAGTAATTTTAGATCCCATAGGGTGCAACACTAATTTACTTGAGGGCTGCAAGGGTGGCACCAATTCAAGCTGCCCCCTTTAAAGTTTAATTCAGCCTTGCCTCCCACTCATTCACACTTTGCACTTAGATGTCAGAAGTGGGAGGGGGATTAAGTGACCTTCCATTTACCTGTGCTCCATCAGGTGCAGGAAGTGAAGAACTCAGTCTTTGCTGGGGCAGCCATGGCTGCCTCTGGCGTTACTGATACACAGGCAGGGACAGTGCGTGGGG
>NW_006297018.1:2310041-2310314 GCF_000327345.1 Myotis davidii | reverse complement strand
TCCCAGCGGAGCCATGTGGGACGTGAGCGACGTGTGGCGGCAGCCTCAGCTCAGGCTGTTCTGCTGCAGTGTGGGTTTCAGGGAGCGCCGCCTACTTCCTTGCAATCGCAGCCCAGTCTCAGCTTGAGATACGCACCTATAGGCGAGGCCGGGCTCCGCTTCTGTGCTGATGCATCGCGCACATCCACGTAGCGCCGTTGTGCCGGTGGCAGTCCCTGCGAGACTTTTTTTTTTTTTAATTTTCTAAAGTTGATATATGTCTTCTGTTTCCCC
>NW_006297018.1:2306664-2309809 GCF_000327345.1 Myotis davidii | reverse complement strand
TAGAATCTAGGGCAGGGGTGGGCAAACTTTTTGACTCGAGGGCCACAGTGGGTTCTTAAACTGGACCGGAGGGCCGGAACAAAAGCATGGATGGAGTGTTTGTGTGAACTAATACATGTTAACACTGCTGCTGGTGAAGGAGCGGAGGGGAGAGCAAGAGAATCCTCCGCTCTTTCGGCTCCGCGGGCCCGATAGAACAGCCCAACGGGCTGGATCCGGCCCCCGGGCCGTAGTTTGCCCACGGCTGGACTAGAGACTCAGCGCACAAAATTAGTACACGGGTACCTGCAGGCCATCTTCCCTGGCTGCCCGCAGCTGGCCCTGCTCCCTGTGGCCATCCACCCCCAGTTCCCTGTTCCTATCCGGTGATCGGAGCTTGCTGGCCGGGGAAAGGGACCAAGAGGTGGTCAGTGCACCTCATAGTGACTGGTTGAGTGGTCATTCTGGTCGTTTTGCCATTAGGGCCAATTTGCATATTACCCTTTTATTATATAAGACTAGAGGCCCGGTGCACAAAAATTTGTGCACTCGGGGGGCAGGGGGGTCCCTCAGCCCGTCCTGTGCACTCTTGCAGTCTGGGAACCCTTGGGAGATAACGCCCTGCTGGCTTAGGCCTACTCCCGAGTGGCAGAGGGCAGGCCCAATCCCTAGGTGCAGCCCCTGGTCAGGCTCAGAGCAGGGCTGATTGGGGAGTTGGGGCGCCTCCCCCTGTCATGCACAGAGCAGGGCCCATCAGGGGGTTGGGGCACCGCCACTCTCACACTCAGGGCAGGGCTGATGGGGAGGTTATGGCTCTACCCCATCACACACAGAGCAGGGCCGATCAGGGGTTTGGGGCGCCGCACCCTGTCACACACAGAACTGCAGGGCGATCAGGGGGTTGGAGAACTCCCCCCTATCAGGCACAGAGCAGGGCTGATCAGGGAGTTGGGGTGCCTTCCCCTGTCACGAACAGAGCAGGGTGGATGGGGAGGTTGTGGCCCCACCCCCTGTCACACACAGAGCCGCCGGGTGATCAGGGGGTTTGGGCGCTGCCCCCTGTCATGCTGATCCCGGTGCCGGGAGGCCTCGCGGCTCCGCTGATCCCGGTGCTGGGAGGCATATTACCCTTTTACTATATAGGATAGAGGCCTGGTGCACGGGTGGGTGCCAGCTGGTTTGCCCTGAAGGGTGTCCTGGATCAGGGTGGGGGTCCCCACTGGGGTGCCTGG
Organism: Myotis davidii; assembly: GCF_000327345.1. NCBI lineage: Eukaryota > Metazoa > Chordata > Mammalia > Chiroptera > Vespertilionidae > Myotis > Myotis davidii. The sequence continues at coordinate 2,308,598 of NW_006297018.1, read as the reverse complement.
CAGTCTGGGTGAGGGGCTGAGGGCTGTTTTCAGGCTGGGGGTGACTGAAGCTCCCAACTGCTCCTTTCTCTCTCTCTCTCTTTTTTTTTTATTCTGGGCCAGCTTTAGCTCTGAGGCTTGGCTCCAGCTTTTAGGCTTCCGCTGCTGAAAGTAGGTTTCTGGCCTTTGCTTACAATGTTGCGATCCTGCTGGCTGAAGCCTGGGACTAAAGCAGGTTTCTGGGGTTTTGTTTAGCTCTATATTTGTTACATAGTTTCTTAAACTGCAGGCTCAGAGGCCTGCAGCGGCAGATGGGGAACGTTGGAGTCCTCCGTCACTGAAGCAAGCAAGCCTCATGTTACTTTTAAGCTGCCTGGCTGCTGGCCACCATGTTGGCTGGTAGTTAATTTGCATATCTCGCTGATTTGCCAATGGGAAGGGTAGCGGTCATATGCCAGTTACCATGTTTCTCTTTTATTAGATAGGATAATCAGTTGCCAGTTGCAGTAGGACCCAGTTTTATTTACTCTTCTACTACCAGTAGGAGAGATAAAGGCATGTTGAAAATATTGTAAATGGCGACTGAGCGAACCAAGATACTTGGGTCTATTTGGGTCCTCTCTCTGGGGCTTTCCCGCCCTCCTCCTCATGTGCTGCCTGGGTTCCAGATCTTGGGGATGATTGCTGGGAGAGCAATGTTCAGGACAAGTCAAGTTTTCTAAGGGATTTAGGAAAGTGGGCAGGGTGAGGACGAAGGACCGGGGTGGCGAGGATTGCGGTGAGACTCGTAAGTGTTATCAGGGAGCATCTCTGGCAAGGAGAGCTGTGCCCCACGGGTGCTCTCAGCATCCTCCCTCAGGCTTCCCTCTCTCTAACCTTTAACATTAAGTGGAGTCTTCAACTTGACTGTGCCTGACTAGGATTGTATGTTAAGAATGCAGAGTACTTACTGCCTGGCAGAGGTTTCTCAGTAGTTAAAGCGTGGGCCAGCACACCAAAGGTCATGGGTTCGATTTCCGGTCAAGAGCAGGAACCCTGGTTGCAGGTCCCCCCCGACCCCCACCCGCCTCACCCTGGTTAGAGTGCGGTGGGGTGGAGGCCAGCAGTTGATGTGTCTCTTACATCAATGTTTCTCTCTCTCTCTCCCTCTTTCCCACTTCCTCTAAAACTCAATGGAAAAAATATCCTCGGGCGAGAATTACTAGTAACTAAAAACTTTTTTTAAAAGAATGCAGAGTATTGGGGTCCCACTCCCAGAGGCCATCAGGAGGATGCATTTAGAGATGCTGTCAGTCTTGGAGATTCGGCTGCGCGGGTCCACGGACCAGTGGACGGTAGTGCTCCTTTCCTCCCAGCACAGTTGAGGTGATTATTCTGGGAAGCCATGCCCGTCGTTTTTAGGGGATGGTAGGAGAAGGCTCAAGGAGTCTAGGACCGTCAGCCAAATCTGCGTTTAGGCAGGGCGTTATCTGCAGCTGGTTATCGCACTACTGATGCTAGCCTGCAGGGGGCACCAGCAGGTTGCCTCCTGGCTTGCTCACAGCCCTTCCCCGCCCTTCCCCACCAGCTCTCCACGTGGAGGAGGGGCTGGAACCAGAAGAATGCGTTCCCGCCCCAAAGCTGACGTGTGCATCGCTGCCGGCCGGACTCTTAAAAGCCCACGCGGAGCGCGGGGCATCCTAGCAGAGCTGGAGAGGAGGCGAGCTGGAGGAAACCGCGGAGGACTGGACTGGCTCACTGGGACTGCGGCTGTCACTGCTCTTCGAGCATCTCTGAGTGGGGGACTTCCTGAGTGGAGGGGCCAGGCCCTGCGGAAGTTGCGGGTGTATCCCCAGACCCACGCCCCTTTCGAAGCGCTCGCGGAACCTCTCGCCCCGTGCGAGGGTTCGTCATTTAGCACAAAGCACGTTTCCAAAAAAGCAACGCTAGGGAGAGCGCCCGGGCCGCTTCCGCGC
>NW_006297018.1:2270296-2306626 GCF_000327345.1 Myotis davidii | reverse complement strand
GGAGTCGACAAGCCGATCTCTTCCCCAAGTCTGAATTATTCGCCAGAGGAGGGCCGCGGAGTCTAGGCTGTGAAGATGCCCCTGGAGCTGACTCAGAGCCGGGTGCAGAAGATCTGGATCCCGGTCGACCACCGTCCTTCGTTGCCCAGATGTGAGTACAGATAGGTGCAGGGGCCGGGCTGCAGGGGAGAGGCGCGCCGCGTGGAGAGCAAAGCCATTGTAGGGCGGGAGCTGGCACGGAGCTTTTGTACCGACTCCTCTCCTCGAGCGCGCTCCTGCGGGGCCGGGTACCTCCCTCCACCGCAGTCTCCGCTGGCTGGGGCGGGGCTCCTTCCACTCCTCCCGGGAGCGCGGGGAGGGGTTGGCGGTGGCGCGGAGCCGGGACAGCGCGGGCTCTTGCGCCGGCGCTGCACCTCCCCTGCCCGGTGTGTGCCGCGGGTGGCTCGGCTGGCCGCACCGGCTTGTTCCCCCCAGCGTAGAGGGAGCCGGAAGCCGCGAGCGCGCCGGGGTACTGGCCCCAGAGAGCAGGGGGAGGAAGCGCAGGGCACTGCAGTGAGCCTTTGCTTCGGGACCTTTGAGAAGGGACGCTCGCGTGTTCCCCAGTCCCGGCCATCCTCCCGTGCGCCCGCCGGGCTGAGTCCGGCCAAGGGACGAGGCCGCTCGTACGCGAAGCGTCACCTCGGGTCTCCATCTGTGCCTCACCTCTCTCTAACCCGCTCTCTTTACCTCTATTTCTTTTTGTTTGTTTATTTTTTGTTGTTCTTTACTTCTATTTCCATAGTCTCTCTTAGCCCCTCTATATTTCTGTCTCCTCCCTGCCTCTGTTTTCACCTTCTCTTAGTCTCCTTTTCCATACATTTTAATCTCATCTTTATATTTCCATCCCCCATATCTCTCCTTTTTTCTATATATTTATAACCTCTCTACTTTCTTTATATTTGTCCTCTCTTTTCACCTCTCTCTCCCTCTATACGTATTTCTGTCTCTTCTCTCTGCTCCCACCTCTAGCTCCTGTGCTGGGGCCACAAGAGAGCTCACTCTGGAACTAAGCCATTGGCCCCGGTTTGTCGGACGGTTTGTGGATCCCTGACTGTACAGTTGGCAGCGTTTCGCTCGGGCGGGCGCGGGAGGTGCACGCACAGTGCACCAACCTGCCCCGTCTGCCGTTGGCCAGAAATGCTTTGGAAAGGTGTGCCTTAGGTTCTATCCCTAGCTATGGAGAGAGTCACCTCTTAAAAGAGTAGTTCCAGTGGTTTGAAAGTAACACCGCTCCTCCAGGTCACCTGCCCAGGAGCCCATCAGGTGGATTGGGTAGAACCCAATGGTGGGTGTTTTGTCCCCAGCCAGGTTGGATTGCCCAAGTAAACATGGGATCCCAGATGCAAGCCCTAGGGATGGCTTCTAGGCCTCAGTGGCTGTTTAGGGGAGGTGGCTTGCTGACCTTTGCTGTTGTGACAGCCCACACAGCTGTGGTGACAGCTCAGGTGTGAATCACTGCCCCCGCCCCGCACGCCCACCTGCCCCAGGAGGTGGGGAGAACTGGCCCTGTGGTGCTCCTTGGTCATAGAGGTGATGGGGACCTGGTAAGGCACTCCTGATACTGGCGGCCCCTCCTCCACCAGCTTGTCTCCTTTGCTGGACCTGAGGGTTCTTGGGGCCACAGAAGCCTTAAGGAGAACTAACTGGGTTTATTTGCAAGGTAGCCAGGAGTTTGGCAGGTCTGCATCTTTTAGATGCACTCTTTTGTTTTTTAAAGGAATGCTTTATTGACTTTTAGACGGGGAGAGAGAGAAACATTGATGTGAGAGCCTCCTGTACATCCCCTACTGGGGATTGAGCCTGACACCTGGGCAAGTGCCCTGACGGGGAGTTGAACTGGCATCCCTTCGATGCATGGGATGATGCCCAATCGTCTGAGCACACTGGCCAGGACTAGATATGCTCTTTTTTTTTTTAAGTTGAATTCAATGATGAGAGAGAATCATTGGTTGGCTTCCTCCTGCATACCGCCTACTGGGAGTTGAGCCCACAACCCGGGCATGTGCCCTTGACCAGAATCGAACCCAGGACCCCACAGTCCTTAGGCCGATACTCTATCCACTGAGCCAAACCAGCTAGGGTTAGCTATGCTCTTAAATAGTTTATAAACTGTACTGACCACAGTCTGCTTGTATTTCTTTAAAACCTACTGGTGGTGAGAAATGCAGTGCCTCAAATCATGAGGGAGATTTGGCTACAGCAAGATGCAGGAACAATTCAGTTCAGCCCTTTGTGACTTGGAATAAAGTGTATTTACGGAGCACTTGGTAAACTGTAATTGGTCATGAATATATGTTGGTTCTCTCTCTTTATGCAAATGCATGCATTTGTGTGCGTGTGTACACACACACACACACACACGTGTGCACGCACATTTAGTAGTCCCTTGAGGTTCATGGTGGTGGGCTGAGGTCTGGGAGGAATGACCCTGAGTTTCCATGTAGAGGGCACAGATTGACTGCATTTGCCCAGTCGTGTGATTATGAGAGACACAAATGTGCAGTGATGCTTCCTTCCTCCAGGCATCAGAGACCCATCCATTAGACTCTGTCAGTCTGCACGTTTCACACGCCGATGAGAGATTTGCCTAAAAATCCCTGTCAGAACCTTTCAGAGCTTGGGGGTGGGGTGGGGGATGTTAAAAGCTGAGGGATTAATTCCCTTTCCCCGCCTACTTCTGGAATTCTGAGTGTGGTTCTGAGGTGTAATCTCAGATGTGTTCTTCCTTATAAAAATAACCGCAGCCTAAATAGTTATTACATGCCCTTATTTCAAGTAGCGGTGTCTTTTTTGGTTCCTATAGCCGCATTTGTCTTCCGTCGGAATGGAGAAATCAGGGTGTTTTTTCTTGGCATCTTTCCTGACCCACCCCCTTCCTTAATGGCATTTGGAACATTGGTTGGATTTTCTTCCTTCTAAACCTGTTACCATCTTTCTAAGTGGTGTTGTAACTGGGGGTCTGCAGCAGATTCCTCTGAGGCCATGGGGAACATTACCTTTCATGTGCAAAGAACAATAAAACATCAGGAAACCCCAGACTGATTAGTTTGATATTTCTTCCTTTGAAGCACATTCATTGGATGCCCTGTTAGGACCCCCCACATGGTGGTAAATACTTCTTATAAAGCCTGCAGCTTCCTTCAAATGCATGCTGTAACTTGGGGAGACTTAACGGAATTGGCCAATCAACATCATCGACAAGGACGTTAAAAATGACTGGCAAGGACTGCCTGTCCTTTCTCTGTCATCAGTAAAAGTGGAGAGCCTCCGCATGGGAGTCCCTGCTTATTTACCCACTCAGAACCTTCATTTTCTTGGCCCTGGTCAGGTAGCTCAGTTGGTTAGAGCATCGTCCCCATATGCCAAGGTTTCGGGTTTGAGCTCTGGTCAGGGCACGTCCAAGAAGCAGCCGATGAATGCAATGAAAAAGTGGAACAACAAATCAACATTTCTCTCAAATCAATTTAAAAAAAGAACCTTAGTTTTCTCATCATTAAAGTAAGTTGCATACTGTGTACTGATAGAAGGGTTTTCATCTCAGCAGGGGCTAAAAGCCACTGAAGGCATTCTAGTTTAAAGAAGGAAGGTAGGGGGAGTGTTTAAGAGAAATTCCTACCTATACTGTTGATACTTGGCCCTGGCTATACATTAGAATAATTTTGGGGATATTTTAGGGAGTGGGGAATCCATATGATACTTTACTATTTTTTATTTATTTATATATATATTTTAAATTTCTTTATTGATTAAGGTATTACATATGTGTACTTATGCCCCCGTTACCCTCCCAACCCCCACTCATGCCCTCATCCCCCTGTTGTCTGTGTCCATTGGTTATTGTTCAAAAGTTTATGTCTCAATTATCCATGAATAAGTGAGATCATGTGGTATTTTTCTTTCATTGACTGGCTTATTTCACATAGCATAATGCTCTCCAGTTCCATCCATGCTGTTGCAAATGGTAAGAATTCCTTCTTTTTTACCGCAGCACAGTATTCCATTGTGTAGATGTACCACAGTTTTTTAATCCACTCATCTGCTGATGGGCACTTAGGCTGTTTCCAAATCTTAGCTATGGTGAATTGTGCTGCTATGAACATAGGGGTGCATATATTCTTTCTGATTGGTGTTTCTAGTTTCTTGGGATATTCCATATGATGCTTTAAACCAAGTCAGAATTGCCACAGGGGAGGCCTGGGCATCCTGTTTTGTTTTTAATATATTTTTATTGATTTCAGAGAGGAAGGGAGAGAAAGAGATAGAAACATCAATGATGAGAAAGAATCATTGATTGGCTGCCTCCTGCACACCCCCCTCTGGGGATGGAGCCTACAACCTGGGCATGTGCCCTGATGGGGAATTGAACTCTGATCTTCTGGTTCATAGGTCAATGCTCAACCACTGAGCCACACCGTCTGGGCTGCATCCTGTTTTTTTTAAGAATGCTGTAGGTTCAGCCACTGGTGGAGAGCCACTAATTTAGGAAAGAGCACTTAAAGAATTTCAGGTGAGAGAGACTTCGTGAGCCCCAACCATGTCTCTTAGTACTTGTACGGTGGGCCCTCTCTTCACTTGTGGGTCTTAGTTTCCTCATCTGGGGTGATGAAAACTGTAAAGGCTGATGTTGACATAGGCGGCTGAAGAAAGCATTTCCCATGTACTACGTTGTAGTTAATCCTCCCAAGAAACTTTATGAAGCATCCCTCCATTTCACTCAGAAAAAGAAACTAAGACAGTGAGAGATCAAGGAACTTGTTCAAAGTCCAAGGAAGCAGTGGGAACTGGCTCTGAACTTTATTTGACTCCAGGCCTTGCCCTCTGAGCCACTATGGTATTGTATGGCCTCCGAAGGTTGTCAGATGATTCACTAAAACTGCCCTGTCCCTCTGTGTCCTTGGCAAAGACCATGTAGGGTTGGGAGGGCCATCATTGGACAAAGATTAGTTAGGCATGTGTTAAAATATGCATGCAAAATAATGAATGAATATGGTATTCATCAAATAGTACACAATAGGTTTTGAAAAAGGGTTGGTTCAGCCAGGTTCTCTCCCCCCTTCCCCCGCCCGCCAAGCCTCAGGCACATGCCCCTGGGGCAAGCTCACTTAGATGTTGGTTTTAAACATCAACTAAAGCAGACTCTTTGGGCTAATGTGATCCCAGAGAGCGTTTATGTCTAGTAGACAATAGTTAAGTGTTCACTATCATTTTCTGAACCTGCATTTCATTCTTCTAGGGCCAAGTGTATGCAGTCATTTTCCCAGAGAGCCCTTCCTATGTGATGATGTAACTGCAGGGTCACAGCAGATCTTTCTGTACAGAGTTTGGTGTGCCCTTGCCTGGTGGGAGTAGGTTTCAGTGGTTACTGTAAACACACAATGATCAACTCCATTAGGTAGTGTTGGGGACTGACCCACTCTGCATGCGTCTGTCTTTTCTTTTGTTAATCCTCACCCAAGGATATTTTTTCCATTGATTTTTAGAAAGAGTGGAAAGGAGGGAGGGGGGAGAGAGAAAGAGAGAGAGAGAGAGAGAGAGAGGTGAGACAGCCTTCTGCATGTGCCCCGATCAGTGCCTGGGATCCAACCTGCAACTAAGGCATGCACCCTTGACCTGCAATCGAACCCACAATCCTTCGGTGCAGAGGTTTGTAGGGCGGTGGGGGTGCTGATGCTCTAACCACTTAGGAACACTGGTCAAGGCTGCACGCAAACAGCCCCTTCTATTTGTTCCCCTTGGACTTGTCATTGAAGCAATAACTTACCCATTTGTAGAAGAGAACACAATGACTTGGGCATCTTTTTGAGGTTAGCATTTTGGAGGGTTTCTGGGGAGAAGATTTGTAGGAGGAACGGGAGCAATAGCAAAGTGTCTTCCAGTGGTTGATTTTATATTCTGAGCATGAGTTGTGGGTGTAAGTATAGTGGGTGAGGACAGCTGTCAACTACCTGCTTATGTCAGTGGGTTGTATATTATCAGAGAAGTTAATAGAGAGTATGTTAGCACATTATCAGATTAACCTGGTTGTAGGGCTGGTATGGAATTGCAGCCTCTGTCCTTCTGGCTGACCATTTTCAGGATTGGCTACTCGGTTCCGTACATCAGAGGGTTGTAGTATACGGACCTGAGTAGGGCATATGTCCCAGTCAGGGCTATATATGTCTAAGTTGTGGGTTTGATCCCCGGTTGGAGCATGTATGGAGGCAACACATTGATCTCTCTCTCTCTCTCTCAAAAAAAATCAGTAAAAACATATCCTCTGGTGAGCATTAAATAAACTGTTAAAAAATAAGGAGTAGGGAGGGATGATGGAGATTAAGACCCAAAGGTTTAGTCAAGTTTTCATGGTTTTCCTTTTCTATTTGAGACCCCGGAGCACCTGGGCCCAGGGACAGCTGTGGCCACCTTTGGTAGTTCCCCTTCCAGCTCCTTTGAATCTTATACAACAAGCCAAAGGAATAGGAAGAACGATTTCTGCTTTGCCAAATAAGGAACTGGTGGTTTATTTAGATTTGAGATTTAACCTGATTTTTTAGCTTAGGATATTTACTCTGCCATGTCTTTGTGCTTTTTTCCTGCCAAAGCATCTACTGCCAGAGGAGATTTGGAGTCCATTTGTATGATTAGTGGATAGTAGAACTAATCTCCAATTTGATAAATCAGTCAATATCTGTCTCCACTTCCTTGGCATGAGTCCAAAAAAGTATTTCATACATGTGCACAGCTCAGAGATTGTGTGTGTGTGGTGTGTCCATCTGTCTCTGCATGTTTGGATGCTCTTGGGAGCAGTAGATTTGTGGGGGCATCAGATAAGACCAGGGAAAAACCAATGGCTTGGGGGAAGGATGAGTACAGTAAGTATTGTTTGGGGGCACACGTGAGAACACTTCCCTCATGTATCACCTACAGCTGCCACAATGCATAGAGTAGGGTGTGTCTTATGTTCCCGTTGGTTTTTGGGGAGCCTGTCACCTTTCTCTGCTTGTCCCTTGGGATTCAAAAAAGCCCTTTTGTGCTTCTTTCCTCTACTCATGTGATCACGCTGGGCAGGGAAATTTCTAGGCACTTCTTTGTTCATGGCCACTGGGATCTGACGAATGTTGGCCTGAGCTTTTGTGGCTCCCGAATGTGTCCTGGCCTCCTGATGGCCTTTCTTCCTCCTCCTCCTCCTCCTCACTCCGCATGGAGGTCACTGATGGTCAAAACCATGAAAGAAACAGTCCCTGTGTATTATGCTTGCTTCCTCCTTGCCCCTAGCCCAGGGGTGGGCAAACTTTTTGACTCGAGGGCCACAGTGGGTTCTTAAATTGGACCGGAGGGCCGGAACAAAAGCATGGATGGAGTGTTTGTGTGAACTAATATAAATTCAAAGTAAACATCATTACATAAAAGAGTACGGTCTTTCTTTTTTTTTTTTTTAGTTTTATTAATTTCAACCGGCCCGGATCCGGCCCGCGGGCCGTAGTTTGCCCACGGCTGCCCTAGTCTATAGGTCCAGGGGACAGGTCTTAGACCTGTAGTGGGCGTTTGGACATCTGACCTCAGTTTGGTCACCAGGCCGAGTGTGGGTCTGTGTGGGGGCACATCCAGCTCAAGAGGAGGCGTTCTTCCTTCAAGCCTGTGCTTGTCAGTGGCCTGGTGGCTTTCTCTCCTCCTGCCCACCTGGCACTCGCCAATTAGAGAGAAACAGAGGCCCTGTCTAAATTTGACCGTGGCCTAGATTTGGGGTGCAGCATGAATACCTTTGCCTGCACCCTTGTAGCCGGTGCCTGGGAAGCAGTGCTGCATGGCTGATGAGGAGAGCTGGGCTGACTGTGGCAGCCAGTGAGCTCCAGGCAGCGCTGCTGGGCTGGGAGTGGGCAGATGGCAGTCTTTGCTCCCAGTGGGCAGCTCCTGGCTCACGTGTACTCATCACCAGGGTACTGGAGTTGCCTGAGAGTCTCAGGCAAGACGCCAGCCAAGGAAATACTGTGCGTGAAATGTTTAGAGTAGGGCTCTTTGGGATGCCTTTTTTTTTTTTTTTTTTGGCTGCTTTCTTAAAACATAGTGAAAAACCTCTCTCCCTGGTGTTTTGTCTTATTGAGATTCTGAGGAACATGGGACAGTAGTTAAGCAGCGAAGCCAGGGGAGATTCACAAGGCAGGAACGTTTGGGTTTCCCAGGACTCTGCCAAGGCTCTGTGACCTGGAGCATCTGGGACTCTGTTACCAGCATTTCCTTTTTACTTTTATGTAGTGATTTCAGAGAGGGGGAGAGAGAAAGAGAAAAACATCAATTTCTTGCTCATTGTTTATGCATTCATTGGTGGTTGATTCTTGTACGCGCCCTGACCGGAGATCGAACAGGAAACCTTAGCATATGAGGATGATGCTCTAACCAACTGACTTACCCGGCCAGGGCTTGACCTGCCATTTCTTAAGCAGGGCTTGACCTGCCATTTCATCAGTCAGAACTTGGCAGAAAAGGGCAGGCGAGTCTCAAGGACAGAGGAATTTATCTGTCACTCTTGATGGGGGTGGGACTGCATTCTGCTTCCCTGACCTACTTTCATTTGATAAACTCTTACTTGTCTTCTTTAAACACAGTTTTTTAAGGAAGGTCATCCAGACCTACTGTGTGAAGGTTGGGAAATTAATGATTGGCCTCTCTGTATTTCAGCTGTAGAAGCCCTACTCGCTCATGTCCCACTCCTACCTGCCACCTCAATTTGTATACTGCATTTGGAACCTGTTGACCTCATCCTAGTTAGTGTTGTGGGGGTGGAGTGTTTTTCTTACACTCCCAGGAGTGCCTTTTACTCTGGGGTTAGTAACCGGCTTCTCAGCTGGCTTTAGGGCTCTGGTATCAGGCTGGGAATTAAGGCTCCTGTCGTTCATCACCTGAAAACAAGATGGACTGCAAGGTGTGACTAAAGGGCTCTAGCCACCAGGGGGCGCTGGACCCGTTGGATTGTATAATGCCCACGGCTTTAAGGTGGGAATGAAATAGGATTTTCTGTGGAATTGTTAAGTTTGCTGTGGGGCACAGGATTTTGTGTCCATCCTTGAGCACTGCTTCATCCATGGCACTTTTCTTTGCTTCTCTTTCCAGCCTGTGGGCCGAAGCTGACCAATTCCCCAACAGTGATTGTCATGGTAGGCCTCCCAGCCCGGGGTAAGACCTACATATCCAAGAAGCTTACTCGATACCTCAACTGGATTGGTGTCCCCACGAAAGGTGAGGCCATGTTCCAAGGCTGATAGTCACTCTGCGTGTGGCAATCCTGCTCACCAACTCCTCCCCCATTGTTTGTTTGTTTTTATATTTTTATTGATTTCAGAGAGGAAGGAAGAGGAAGAGAGAGATAGAAACATCAACGATGACGCCCCGCGGCCCACCCCCCACTGCCCTATCTCTAGCTGCTGGGACTCACCACACAAGACTATCTTGGCTTGATCGCTCCCTATAATGGGGGGACTTTTTGTGGCTGTGTCCCACCATGCTGTTTACACTCCCTTACTTCATGTTGAGATCTTTTCTGACTGGCCGCTCTGTTAGTCCCTCTGCCCTGAATCCTGCCTAGCTCAGCCCTTGCCTCCAAGAAGCCTTCTCTGGCCACCGAAGTCTATGCTGATCTTTTTCCTTTAAATTCTTGTGATATTCACCACTGACGGTCATAAAGTGCTCCATACGATTGACGATATTGTGATGAATCTTTGCCTGGTTTCTCAACTGTGTGGGAAATGTCTTAAGAACAGGGACTAACTTTTACATTTGTCTCCCCCGCTGGGCCCAGCACAGTGCCTCACACAGTAAGTGCCCAGTAAATACTCAGTGCTTCCTGGGGGTGCAGGCTGCTGCGTCCGCAGAAGAGTGGCTGATTTGGACCTGGCTGTGGTGCGCAAGCCCGCTCTCTCCTGGGCACCATCGGCAGAAATCATTCCCTGTTTTCATTAGATGTATGGCTGCCACCTATTCTCACAGCCTCAGTCTCCAGCCCCTGACCTCAGGAGGCTGGACTGGAGGCTGGGCTGTAGGCGACAACCTGTGAAAAAGCAGGTGGCTCTGAGCCATGTTTGGTCTGGGGGAAGCTGGGCTGCCTTCTAGGTCAGTGATTGCACTGGACAAGGCAGTTCCCTTTCTGGTTTCCACATCTTACCGGGATCTTATTCAAGTTGGCACGTGCATGTGTGTGTGTGTGTTGGCTTGGCTTCCCTTTTTGGAGAGTGTTCCTAGCTGTGAGTGGCCTCTTCTTCCTGGGGGCCAGCTGAGTGACCGCTCTGTTCCCTCTGCAGTGTTCAATGTTGGAGAGTACCGCCGGGAGGCTGTGAAGCACTACAGCTCCTACAACTTCTTCCGCCCTGACAACGAGGAGGCCATGAGAGTCCGAAAGTAAGGCCCGAGCTGCTGAGCTGCCGCAGGAGGCTTTGGGTTTTGGTTTGCTTTGCTTTTGAAAGCCAGGCTTGGTAAGAGAAAGAGGAAGCTGGCCTGTAGGGTGGCTCTCTGTAGGTGACCATCAGATCTGGCCCTACCTCCGTGTGTATTACGAGGAGTTTCCTGGCCGCTCTGAGGCTTGCTGCTTTTATCTACTCCGGATGCTCTAATCCAGCTCAAGAACAATGTTTCATTATTCAGAATGAACAAAATTGTTTTCATGGAAAATCAGCTGTTTATACTGGAAAGGGTGGTGGTGTTGTGTTTTTTAAGCCCAAGGTGATCATGAAACCCACGTGCAGTGGTGTTTAACCCTGGCTATACTTTAGAATCACCAGGGAGCTTAGAACGATCCCAATGCCAGGCCTACCCCAGACCAGTTTGGTGAGGATCTATGAGCCAGACCTGGGCATAGGTTTCTTAAAAGCTCCCAGGGGGTTTCAGTGTGCAGCCACATGAGCACCACTTCCAGATGGTAATGGCAGCCCTCTGTGCAGCTTGGGTGGGAGCCTCTGGGCCTATGGGGTGTGCTCCTGGCAGCCCTGGCCAGCCTGGGCAGTTCAGCAGTAAGATCGCCAGTCACTGCTCGGATGGGCAGGCTCTGATGTGTGTTCTCTTTCTCCGTGTTGCAGGCAGTGTGCCCTCGCTGCCTTGAGAGACGTCAAAAGTTACCTGACGAAGGAAGGGGGCCAAATTTCAGTAAGTCGGGAGAATGCCGGCCCTATCTGCAGCCCTGGAATGGGATGGTGCCCTGGAGAGAGTGAAATGTAGACACAGCCCGAGCCATTACCAACAGCCATTGTGGGGACACCTCAAATAGGGACGAGTGCCTCTGTCCTGAGAGTTGAGGGAAGCAGGTGGGACCCAGGGACCCAGGAAGGTGGGTAGCGGGCGGACTCGGGCAGAGCCATCTGGTGTGCTCTGCTCACCCCTCCTCTGTGTGCTCTCGGCACCACCCTCCAAGGCAGGCTGGACCTGGGGTGACTGCAACCACAGAGCCAGTGTCCCTTCCATATGCACCTTCCCTGCAGGTTACTGTTAGTCGTTTGCTTTAAGGGTTGTGCCCACCCCTCCCCTTCCTGCCCTGGGAGCTGGAGTTTGTGGGAGAGGGAAGAGAAGGGAGGGTTGTGGGGCAGGGTGCAGTTTCTCCGGGAACCACATTTTTTGGCTTCTACCTAGATGTGGCAGGCCTGATCTCCTTGGTAACTTGGTAAATACTGTTAAAACTCAAACTTGGGTTCCCTTCACTATCCTTCTTGCTCTCTACCAGGTTTTCGATGCCACCAATACTACTAGAGAGAGGAGACACATGATCCTTAATTTTGCCAAAGAAAATGATTTCAAGGTGAGCCAAACGTCTAATCTTGCCAGGGAGTGCTCAGGAGAAAGTAAAACCCTCAGGAATCAGCTGATTTATACTTGGTCCTTCAGCTTCTGCTGCCCTGGTTTTGCTACATGTAGATAGGGCCTTCCTGGTGCTGGCTTTTAGGGTTACTATGACTGGTGGGGTGGGGGGAGGCATCTCTTCGTTGGGGCAGGACGTGGGATTGAGTGAGTGGTTCCTTTTTTAGGTTTTGAGGATTTGTGAGAGGTGTCATTCCTCCTCACACATGGTGATGGCATTACAGTGATACCAAAGCTGGCCCTTTGCGTTACCACATTATTGCTTCCTAACGTTTCTGTCTCTCTTCTTCCCAGGTGTTTTTCATCGAGTCAGTGTGCGATGACCCTACAGTTGTGGCCTCCAACATTAGGGTAAGACAACACAGGACCCCCGCTCTAGTGGTGGAGTCTGAGAAAAGCAGGGAACCAGGTCAGGCCCAGAGAAGTACCTAGACCAGGGGTCCTCAAACTTTTTAAACAGGGGGCCAGTTCACTGTCCCTCAGACCGTTGGAGGGCCGGACTATAGTTTAAAAAAAAACTATGAACAAATTCCTATGCACACTGCACATATCTTATTTTGAAGTAAAAAAAACAAAACAGGAACAAATACAATATTTGTATTTGCATGTGGCCCGCGGGCCGTAGTTTGAGGACCCCTGACCTAGACTCTGAGAACAAACTGCCTCTCACAGCTTGTTGTTGATTTTGTCTGGGAGGTGGGATCCAGGGAGGTCAGCAGTGCAGAGTGGCATTTAACGTAGAAGCGTGTTCTGCGATCTGGCCTGGCTTTATCTACGCCCTTTCAGACAGTCTGCAGAAGGCACTTATTGTGGCACATGGGCGGTAAGGCAGGGTCTGGGAACAGTTTCTGTGGGTGGCAGTAGCTTGGTGGCTGGGTGGTGATGGGGTTGCTTGGGGTAAGGGGCACTCACCCCTCCAGGCAGGTAAGTGGTTGTGGATTGACAACAGCCATAGGACTCAATGGACTAAAGGCAGATCTCCTAATTTGGCAAGGTTGGGAGTAGTCAAACTATCTTCCTGCTGGTGAATCTACAACATATCCTCCTCCTCTCCCTGTGCCACGAGAAGGTTGCCTGGATAAACTGGGGGTAATTGGAGCTTAATTTGATTAATTCTTAAATTGTATCACTTGATAACAGTATATTGTAAATAGAAACAGTTACTGGGAAGACTTTACCACAAGTCACCTTCTAGATAATTTTCCATCTAGCTTAAATACATCAGAATAAGACACAGCTACACAGAGCAACAGGTCTGGTATTGCCTCAGAGCATGATGTGGTATCACTACATATAAGTGTGCACCTTTTAAAGGGTGTTGAATGCTCATGAGCTTCTGGTATTGGGCCTGTTCTCCAAGGCCAGCGGTTCTCAACCTGTGGGTCGCGACCCCTTTGGGGGTCGAACGACCCTTTCACAGGGGTCACCTAAGACCATCGGAAAACACATATATAATTGTTTTTGTGATTAATCACTATGCTTTAATTACGTTCAATTTATAACAATGAAAATATATCCTGCATATCAGATATTTACATTACGATTCATAACAGTAGCAAAATTACAGTTATGAAGTAGCAACGAAAATAATTTTATGGTTGGGGGTCACCACAACATGAGGACCTGTATTAAAGGGTCGTGGCATTAGGAAGGTTGAGAACCACTGTCCAAGGCAGTGGGAATATTTACACGCATTTCTAAGAAGTGACTTCATAGTTCAGGAAGGGCTATTCAAGTTGTGGAAAATCAGTCCAGAGTGGTTTCAGCGGAAGAGGCTCAGAGGACGAGGAAACAGAAGTTGTTGTAATCTAAACAAAGGGTTTTGCTGTATTTCTTTGGTTTGGTTTTACCAGCTCCACTTGGTAGGAAAGGACAGAGTCGCTGCAAAGTCACTCTTCCCGGTGACCAGCTGTCACCATGTGTGTGGCCAGGAGTCACTCGCCCCGACCCCCGTGATCAGAAGTCTCTTTCTCTGATTAAGCCTCAAATCGACTTTGTGGCTTAACTCTCCTCTTTGTGTGGGTGGCTGTGCTGGGAGAAAAGATTTGTTTTTAAGGGATCAGTTCCATGGCCTTCAGCATAGTCACACGATTGTGCAACCACCACAATCGAGCTCTAGAACTTTTTCGTCTTCTCAGATTGAAGCTCTGCACCATGAAACACCAACTCCCCACTGGACTTGGATGTTGAAAGAGTAGCTGCCTCTCTTTTGTGGCTGTGGTAGTTGTTGAGGAATCTTCCAGGTTGCTCAGATCTATTGTTCACGTAGAGGAGGAGTTGGCAGGCTCGAAAGTTGGTTCTCCTCCATCTCCTTCCCATAAGAGCGAACCTTGGAAGGAACGGGGCCTGAGTTAGAAAAGTGCTGGCCATGGACTGGCTGCTGCGTGTCTACGGGTGGTAGGGGAAGCATCCTGCCTGCCACCCAGGGCCAGGGCCAGGGCCATTGCAGCAGCACCGGGTGCAGCTTTGCTGTGTGGAGAATGTCACAGGTGCTTACGCGGAGCTCAGTTATTGAGGGCTGGGATGCTGAAGGTGACATGCCTACTGGGTTGATCCCGCATCGTGGCCAATTCAGAGGTGTTCATTAGACCCCTCGTGGGTCCCCCATCTCTGTCCATCCAGTCAGTGATCCTTTGTCTACCGTGGTGCTCTCCACGTATAATTGTCGGGTTATGACTCAGCACCAGTGTATTTCCTTCTTCCCTTAAACACTGGTTCGGATCATCATTATTCCAAGGCTGTCTGTGTTTTCCCCGATTGCTGCCCCAAATCCTGCTTCAGCTAAGCAGAAAGCCTCCAGCATGATTCATGAGCTGCCTCTTTGTGGTGTTACAGGAAGTGAAAATCTCCAGCCCGGATTACAAAGACTGCAACTCAGCAGAGGCCATGGAGGACTTCATGAAGAGAATTAACTGCTATGAAGCCAGCTATCAGCCCCTCGACCCCGACAAATGTGACAGGTAGTTCTTCGGAGGGGATCCTCTCTGAATCACCGACTTCAGGGCTTTTAAGTTCCCACAAATGCAATTGCTCCTGGACACTTTCAAGAACTGTCTTGTAAAATATCTTTTGAAGAAAATCCTTCACTGCATGTCCAGGGTAACTGTTTCAGATGCTAGCTATGTAGAAGTGCGGGAAGTGAATATCCAGCCCAGTCTTGCTGGGTCCCTTTGGCACGGCTTCTCTTTTCTTTCCCTTCTTTTGCTTTTCTCTCCCCCTCTTCTGGGAGGCCGTCAGCCTCTCGACCACACACTCTGCTGTGTGAGTTACGAACTCAACCTGTTAGATTACATAGATACAGACTGTGCCCTCCAGGAACATACAGCCAGACGGTGTGGTTCTGTTGGGGCCAATCTCTGCCTTGACCCCAGCCGGGTGCTGTGCTGATGGGGGGAGCGGGTTCTGACCTGCTGGTCGCCTTGCTCTGCAGGGACCTGTCCTTGATCAAGGTGATCGACGTGGGTCGGCGGTTCTTGGTGAACAGGGTTCAGGACCACATTCAGAGCCGGATTGTCTACTACCTGATGAACATCCACGTGCAGCCCCGCACCATCTACCTGTGTCGGCACGGAGAGAGCGAGCACAACCTCCAGGGGAAGATCGGAGGGGACTCGGGCCTGTCCATCAGGGGCAGGAAGGTAGGAGGGGAACGGGGGGAAAGGTAAGGGGCTCAGGGGTGGGGTGTGAGTGTCTGTATACGTGTGTGTCTCTGTGTGTGTGTCTGTGTGTCCATGCGTGTATATGTCTACATTTGTGTGTGTGTGTGTGTGTGTGTATGTGTATGTGTATGCATCTCTGTATGTATATGTGTTCCTGTGTGTGTGCCTGTGTTTGTGTGGATGAAAAGGGAACATCTCCAGGGCTGTAAGGAGGGTGTGTGGCTCCTCAGTTGCCTCCTCACCATTCTAGTGACCATCCCCAGTGTAGGTAACGAGCCCTGCACTGCCTCTCCAGGCGGCACAGGAGCCTGGAGTCCAGTGTGTGTCCCTCTTGTCCCTGCCCTCAGTTTGCCAACGCCCTGAGCAAATTTGTGGAGGAGCAGAACCTGAAGGACCTCAAGGTGTGGGCCAGCCAGCTGAAGAGCACCATCCAGACGGCAGAAGCCCTTCAGCTTCCCTATGAACAGTGGAAAGCGCTCAACGAAATCGATGCTGTGAGTTCCGGGTCTGGCTGTGGCCGTCAGGGGGCAGGAGCGAGAGGGCCAGGAAGCCTCTTCTTGCCGAATCTGCCTGAAATCCTGAGAGTCCTTTCAGACCACACGGGCTGTGTTGACCAACTCAAGGTGACCGGGGTGTTTTCTCCAGGGTGTCTGCGAGGAGATGACCTACGAGGAGATCAAGGACACCTACCCTGAGGAGTACGCGCTGCGCGAGCAGGACAAGTACTACTACCGGTACCCCACTGGGGAGGTACGTGTGCTGGCACAGCTGCCCCTTCCTCCAAGGTCCACTCGGCGAGCAATGGTCAGGTGTAGCTGCTGTGTGCTGTGCCTGGACGGTCCTTCAGGGGCCGCAGTGTTGGGCTAGCCTGAGAGAGGGCCGCTGGGCACCCCAACGGACCGTTACTGTGCACAGTGACCCACGTGTTGTTCTGATGCTTGTTCCTGGCACTTTCACCTTTGAGTCGGGTTTTCCTACACTGAACCTGTAAACAGCTCCAAGGGAAGTACCATGAGCAACAGTGAGAGCTGTGTTTCTCTAACGACACACAAGTGCGGGAAGGAACAGCAGTGGCGGGGGATTATTCCCTCGGTGCCAGGGTTCTCCCCTCGACCGCAGGCGAGATGCAGACACGCCATTGCGTCACTGCGCTGACTGAATTGGCCCTGATGCGGGCAGTCCCCAAAGGCCATATGTAGCTCACTTAGGCCGACTGAGCAGCTGCTTAGAGCCCTGGTCAGAGAGTCTGGGAAGCAGGTGGTGCTCTGGGCGTCCACGGCAGGTGACTCCGAGTGGGAGCCCTGCCCGTCTGGGGCCTGTCATCTCAGTTTCCCCATAGCCCAAGGTGCTATCCTTTTGTGTCACTCTGGCCGTCTTTCCTGGGACCTTGTTAGTGAGAGAAGGAAGGGGGATGGCAGAGAGGCCTTTTTCAACTTATTTTTATTGACATAAAATTTATATAATGTAAAACTCACTGTTTTAACCATTTTTAAGTATGTATTCCAGTGATTTTTAGTATATTCACAATACCCAGCCACCATCACCACTAGGTCTAGAACATTCCATCACTCTGAAACTCAGCAGCCCCTCTCCACATCCTCAGCAGCACACGGGTGATTTCCCTTTCCGAGGGAACCCACCGAGGTGGGTTCCCTGGGCCCATAGGCAGCAGCACTGAGACACACCAGGGTGTTACTGATCGATCTTACGTCCTCTAGTTCGTAGTGAGGGGGTCCAACGTGGCCCAGCTCTCGCCTTCCTGTGTGTGCGGCTCCAGCACAGCGCCTCTCCCTCTGTCCCTCTGTCTTGCAGTCCTACCAGGACCTGGTCCAACGCCTGGAGCCAGTGATCATGGAGCTGGAGCGGCAGGAGAATGTGCTGGTCATCTGCCACCAGGCCGTCCTGCGCTGCCTGCTGGCCTACTTCCTGGATAAGAGTGCAGGTGCCACATCCCCCAAAGTGTCCTGGGGGAGGGGTCTGGGAGCTGGCTGCCATCCTGAAAGGAGGAGGGGAAAATGGCCTCTGAGTTTGGGGCAGCAGCGGACCTGGTCCTGCCTTACGTGACCTGCGCAGGTTGCTGTTGTGCTCCTGAGGGCCCTCAGGCCAGCCCCTGGGAGCCGTCATAGCAGGACGTGAGGCATCGTGGGCCAACAGCTTCATTCACAGCCCCTGGAAGCCCTCGTCCACTCTCTTAGCGGCTTTGGGCCGGGTGGGGAGGGGCCAGCGCGTCTCTGCAGCCCCCCTCTAATGAACAAACAGCCCGGAAAACTCTACCTGAAAAATTTAAGTCTGAGTCGGCCAGAGGTTCAGCTGAACCCTGACACACTTTTTTATTTTTATTTTTAACTATAACTCATTCGGTGAGAGCGGGTTTGGGGCTTGCTCTGATTTGTTCTTTGGGCTAGGTGTCTTTTCTCAGGCCGCCTGCCTTCAGGGAGGGCCTGTGTGAGAGTGGGGCCGGGGAGATGCCGCTGAGGGTCGGACCTGGCCAAGCTCTCTCTGGGGGCCTGGGAATGTCCATCCCAAGTCTCATGTCTGATCATGGGGCCCTTTCTCATCTTTCCAGAGGAAATGCCTTACCTGAGATGCCCCCTTCATACTGTCCTGAAGCTGACGCCAGTCGCTTACGGTGAGTGTGGTGACGCCGGCCGTGCCACGTGAGCCTTGCCGCCCTGGGATGGTGGCTACGGGGCTGCAAGCGGCTTGTCCCCTTTCACCATGACCTGCTCTCGAGGGAACCCACCGAGGTGGGTTCCCTGGGCCCATAGGCAGCAGCACTGAGACACACCAGGGTGTTACTGATCGATCTTACGTCCTCTAGTTCGTAGTGAGGGGGTCCAACGTGGCCCAGCTCTCGCCTTCCTGTGTGTGCGGCTCCAGCACAGCGCCTCTCCCTCTGTCCCTCTGTCTTGCAGTCCTACCAGGACCTGGTCCAACGCCTGGAGCCAGTGATCATGGAGCTGGAGCGGCAGGAGAATGTGCTGGTCATCTGCCACCAGGCCGTCCTGCGCTGCCTGCTGGCCTACTTCCTGGATAAGAGTGCAGGTGCCTCATCCCCCAAAGTGTCCTGGGAGAGGGGGCTGGGGAGATGCCGCTGAGGGTCTGACCTGGCCAAGCTCTCGCTGGGGGCCTGAGAATGTCCATCCCCAAGTCTCGTGTCTGATCGTGGGGCCCTTTCTCATCTTTCCAGAGGAAATGCCTTACCTGAGATGCCCCCTTCACACCGTCCTGAAGCTGACGCCAGTCGCTTACGGTGAGTGTGGTGACGCCGGCCGTGCCACGTGAGCCTTGCCGCCCTGGGATGGTGGCTACGGGGCTGCAAGCGGCTTGTCCCCTTTCACCATGAGCTGCTCTCTCCCCTGGCCAGGCTGCCGTGTAGAATCCATCTACCTGAATGTGGAGTCCGTGAACACACACCGGGAGAGGTCAGAGGTGAGTGGAAGCTCCGGGCCTCCACCCTTGAGCACCCCTTCCTGTCCTCCATCCCGAGGACTGTCCAGGGCCGGGACCCAGACGTGTGAGCTCTGGGGAAGTCCCTAGTATGGTGTTGCCTGTGAATGCTGAAGGAAGTCTCGGCTCTCACGGAGGTAGTTTGTTGGAACCCGGAGGGCCTGGGTGACTTTCTCCTCTCCCTTTTCTCAGCATCTGTGCGCTCCTGCCCTGTCTTTCTTGTGGCTTCTTGCCGTCTTCACTGTTTCTCTTTCCATGCTTTCTTCCCCCATTTCTCCCTGACCCGAGAAGTGAGTAGTAACGAGGGAGACACATTCTGCTCTTTAACTGTAACCACAGCACAGATATTCTTGCCTTTGCCTCTGAGGCAGCTAAAACTGCTTTCAGTTTCCAGAGCCACTGGTTAAAACGGTCACCTCTTTGTGCGTAGGTACAGGATTACCAGGAAAGGGGTAATAGTGAAAAGGGAAGTGGGACTGGAGAAACATATGATTTTTTTAAAAAAACATGTTTTTATTGATTTCAGAGTGGAAGGGAGAGGGAGAGAGAGATAGAAACATCAATGATTCGAGAATCACTGATCAGCTGCCTCCTGCATGCCCGACACTGGGGACCAAGCCTGCAACCTGGGCATATGCCCTGACCGGGAATCCAACCGTGACCTGCTGGTTCATAGGTTGACACTCAAGCACTGAGCCACGCCGGCCGGGTGGAGAAACGTATGATTTGGAAATTAGGGACAGGAGGGATGGTGGGTGGAAAGTTTTCCAGGAGACACCAGAGCCTGGTGGTATTCGATCATCCTCTGGGAGGTCTGCGATCTGGTGGTCGGCCTGGCGGGCTCTCCCCAGGGCGGAGCCACTTTCTCCCCACATGTATGTCATGGGAGAAAGTTGGAATTTACTTTGTACCGACTGCCGAAATGTGGTGCTTGGCCAACATCAGCCCCACACTTTCCTGTATACCGAGTAGGACATGCCCGACTGTGCAGGGGACTTTCCTGTTCCCTGGGAGCTTGACCAGAAGATTTTGGCATGAAAACCCTGGCTTCCACCGGCAGTTGCCTGGCTGGTTGACTGAAACGCAGGAGGGCAGCATCCCCTGGCTCTGTGACCCCCCTCTTTGGACATCTGTGGGTGGCGGATGCTGCATTTCCTCTCGCTCCGTGCGGAGCAGCCTCCCAGCCGGATCCCCCAGCTTCGGGGTTTGGCTGCACAGGGCTCTGATGGTCCCTGAACACTGTGCAGAACCGGGGCAGGTCCTTGGTGGAGACAGACTCCAACGCAGGCTCCTGGGTCACATGCTACAGTGACAGGCCCCGGGGATCGCTACAGTCGCATTGTCACTTGGTCAGAAGGCTAGTGTTTGGCTCTGGCTGGCTGTTTCTGCCTCTCTCCGGTCTCGTGTCTCCTGGCTGGCTTTGGAACCCTCCTTTCCTGTCCTGAGCTGGGTGTAGGCTGGATGCAGGAGCAGTTCTATGCCTGCTCTGCAGATCCTGGCTCACGGTCAGTACGGGGGTGTCAGCACCGACACCTCCCTCCTGCCTTCCTGTCCTCCTGCTGGCCTGTCCCTTCTCCGAGCTCACGTCCAGGCCTCTCTCCCCTCCATGCCCCTCCTTGGAGGCTGGCAGCAAGGTTCTTCTCTCCCACCTCGTCGTCCACTATAACTGAATGACTGTCAGAATTGGTCCTGCTGTTCTCCCCTCGCCTGCTTTGTGAACGTCGAGCTTGTCTGGGTGGGTGTCTTGGGATGATCCAGAAAAGGGCCTCCGGAGAAGATCATCCCTTGTCGACCGGGAGATGCAAGACAGAATGGCAACCCGTATCCCAGGGCCGTTCACCTTGGTCGGTCTTGTCCCGTCAGTAAACTCCAGAAGCAGAGAAATGTGTTTTGATTGGGTTTGGTTTTTTTTTTTTTTTTTGGCTTATTTACCCCCCTTCTCCGTGTAACTGTCGCCTTCTCTCTTTTGTCTTTGTCTCGCTTAGGACGCAAAGAAGGGACCTAACCCACTCATGAGACGCAATAGTGTCACCCCACTAGCCAGCCCCGAGCCTACCAAAAAGCCTCGCATCAACAGCTTTGAGGAGCATGTGGCCTCTACCTCCGCTGCCCTGCCCAACTGCCTGCCCCAGGAGGTGCCCGCACAGCTGCCTGGACAAGTGCGTGACCCCCCTTTTCCTTCCTGGCCATCGTGTCTCCTGTCTGGATGGAGAGACTGCCCTTGGGTACCACCATAGCCTCAGACCCAGGCCTGCATGGGGGTGGGGGAGGGGAAGAACATGGGATAGCGTCTGAAGTTTGTAACATCCTGGAGGTCCAGTCAGGCCCTTCCTGACCATGGCTGTGAGCGTGCATACCTGCCTTCTGAGGAGGTTCCCTTCACTGGGCAGAGCTGGGCAGAACCGGGCAGAACAGGAGAAATGGTGGTGTCTGTGTCCTCTCATGTTCGTGGATAGGTTTTGCAAAGCAGCGTGGAAGGCAGCCCTTAGGTTGGAAGTCTGCATGCAGTCTGGGCCGTTGGCTTCTGCATGGCCTGAGGACATCTCTTCTGTCCCAGGCCCATGGCTGAGTAGTTCTCCTTCTTTCTCACCGAGGCTTCCCATTGTGGAAAAGCTGTAGTCAAAGGGGGCCCTCGGAGAATGTCCTTAGCCGGAACCCACATGGCCCAGTGGGCACCTGGGCAGCCTAACTCCCAGGGCTGGATGGTCTGGAAACAGCCACTTGCTCACAGCAGTTGCTTTGGCAGGTAGCGAAAAAACCAACTAGACTTCACTTTATTCCCTGTGAAGATTAAAGGCGGAAAGTTCTCCGCTACTGGGCGAACAGATTAAGATTTGTTTTTAGAAATGATAGCCAAGATTCTGTGACACATAGAAAGAAATCTCTGGGCGCAAATTTGGGTCCCACCCAGGGTCTTCCCCCACCTCCACCCACCAGGCCTGTCTCTTACAAATAAGCCACGGCTGACTTTGGATTGGATTTGTCTGAGTTCGGTGCTGAGGCCTGTACTCTCCCTGCATTTTGCCTGAAGCTCATTTAAATCCTGTGGTGTCTGGACATGGGATGTGGGGACAAGTACTGTGCAGTCTTGGGCAGGTCATTGAACCTCTTCAGGCCTCGGTTTTCTCATCTGGAGAATAGGGGAGTAATGCCAACTGCCACAGCAGATCAAAGAGGGAAGAAGTGCTGAGCATCAAGCACGGTATCTGCCCCTGGCACTACCTGTAGGATTTTATTGTCAAGTTACAGCCCTCCCTGGCCTTCAATCTCCGTATCTTTCCAAATGAGGGGGTAGGACTTGGGGGTATCAAATTAATATTCCTTTTAGGTCAAAAATTTGAGGTGTTTTTTGTTTGTTTGTTTGTTATATGAAAACAGAACTGGAGCTCTACGTGGCACATCTATGACATTGTTTTGGTGTAAACTGGGGCCACAGTTGGAAGTTTAGAGGCTCCTGTCATTGACACTTGCAGGGACTGGCCTGGGCTGGGTTTGGCCGTGGGTGTGTGGGACTGCACTATCCCCGGTCACGGAGGATGCATAGCTGGGGCTCTCCCAACTTTGGCAGGACAGTCCTTCGGGGCTGCTGAGCTGCATCCTCAGGGAGCCTGGAAGCTGGGCCAGGCTGGGGGTCCCAGCAGAGGGATCTTGATTTCACACAACCTGGGCCTTGTACCCTGTCCTCTACTGACCTCTCTCTCAACCTTTTCTCTCTGCAGCCTTTGCTAGGGAAAGCCTGTTTGTAAGTATTTTTCTCTGTATGGTTTTGCTGCTAGCACCTCTTTCTCCTAGCTTGCCAGTTTGGCCTCCTGTCTGTTACAATGTTGAGGTTAACGACAGTTTTTGTGAAATATGAAGGAGGCAAGATTGGCACTGACGGAGGGAGAGGAGGGATTCATGAGTTTGTAGCACAAGACACAAAAGGAATTATGGCCCAGCTGTTTTCTGCGTCACTCCCCCTCGGCATCCGGGGTTACTGTTAGTGCTAAATCTCATTTGTCCCCTTTGGCATCAGATTTTGGTGGTGAGCTAAGTCTTCTGCCTGCTACTGTTTTTTAAAATTCTATGTCTCCCGTAGGAGAGCCCTTTCATTCCTAGGGGAACATTTACCCAGAGCCTAATCTGCAAAACAGGAGGAGCTGCAGCCTCTCCCTCTTGTCCTGGCAGGGACTCCAACCCCCCCAACCCCCCAACCTTGGGGCTCCAGGACCCCCACACTTTGGAGCGGTCTGATTGGAAACCGTTGTTTGGAATCAGGTTGTCCTGTATGGGAACCTGCTCAGCCTTAATAGTCATGTTCAGGATTGGAGCCAGCTTTTGAGTCAGACCCGTTTGGCTTCCCCTTGCCTGCAGCCAGAGCTCTCTGCAGAACGTTCTGGTTAAGTGTCAGCTAGAGCGTTTCCAGTGCTCCGGTGGGCCCCAGCTACAGAAGGAACCAAGGCCTTTCTACTGCAGTTCAGAACAGCCACCCGAAATATCACCTCCTCCAACCCCTCAAGCGCACCTACCCGCGATCCCTTTTGCTGATTAGGGCCCCTCCACCGATTCATGCAGAAGCCAAAGGCCTTTAGGAGGTCAGCCCATAAGCTTAAAAGCTCGGCTTGCTCTGGGAAAACAGGAGTTGTTGGGCGCTTAGATTAGGTGGCACCACCTGTACTGCTTGCACAGAATCTCCTATCTTTGATCCTTAACCCCAGGATGTCTGAGGGGCAGTTGCTATCCGAGGGCCCAGGTCAGCCGGTGAGTGGCAGAACCAGGACTTGACCAGGCCTCCCTGTCCTGAGGCTGGCTGCTTTCTCTGGGCTGGTTTCTGGGAACAGTCAAGATACTGTTCCCCTGCCCCTGCCTTGAGCACCTGAAGTTTGCCACCTGTGGGGCTCTGCCTGGAGCTGTTTGATTTCCTTTTTAGCTCTTTCGGCCTCTCCCATGCAGCTGTTTCCCATGGCTGAGGTGTGTTTACTTAATGTGGGCGTGTCCATGGAATTCAGGCTTGAGGAGCCACTGCCCCAAGCATCTGTGCATCTCCTGTTTCTTTTGACTCATGGCCTGGAGCTGCCAGGAAAGAAATCTTCCTGCTGGAGGGGGCCATTTGGGCACCTCCCCTGCATACTAAGCTTGAACTTGCCCGTCTCTAAGACTAACAGCACCTTTGGCTACACTCCTTCCAGTTCTCTGGACCCTTCACACCTGCATTCACTCTGGGATTTCAGCGCTCAGCCCAGCCTGGGAGCACAAGTCCTTCTCTGGAGCTGTAGTTCCCAAAATGTATTGTTAGAGTCACACTGAGCCGGGTTTGGATCTTGGTTCTACTACCCTCTCAATTTGGAACTCTGGGCAAGGTGGTGTCATTCTAGGACTCCAACCTCCTCGTCTGTGAAATGGAGTTAGGAACATTGCGAGGTGTTTTGATAATGTAGCACTTACAGAATCTCTGGCACGTAGTCAGTGCCCTGTGGCCGATAGTCATTATGGTGGGAGAGATGGTGCCCTGTGCCTTGGTGGGGATGTCCAGCGCTCTGGCTTGCACTCCCACTCTGCATTTTGATGACCCCCTGTTCCCTCTGCACAGGCCAGTGGCATTTCTTCTCATGAGCAGCAGGAGCACCAAGAGGCTGGGGGGTGGGGGAACCCCTGGGATCTTAAGGGCTGTGGTTGGAGGATGCCCATAAATGTGGTTTCCCAACAAAGCGAGCATGACGGCCCAGCCAATGTGGTGTCCTCCAGTCCAGTCCTGGGGGCTGTTTCCTGTGCTTGGGGCCAGCCAGTCACCATGCATCCTTGACTTTGAAATTTCAAATGCACACTAACAACAAAATGCTCCCTAAGATGTGTTTTGTTTTTTCTTTTCCAACATGTTTCTTCCTTTGCCCCCACTATGCTTGAAAGACGAACTGTCTGTCACATTTTCTCAAAGTTTTCTCCTTACTAACCTTGGAAAGGTAAATGGCTCGGTGCATGCCTCTCTCAGTCCCCTCTGCATCTCTCTGAGTCATGGCATCTCTGCCTGGCAGGGCGCCTCGATCTGTGTGAAGACTGGCCATTGTGAAGTGTGTGACTCATACACCCCATGCCAGAGAACTCATGATTTTTTTAAGAGCAGCACCCTTGTCCTGAGGTCCCCTCTCTCACTTCCTCCTTTCCCTCCATGTGTCCTGAGCCAGGGACACCATGAGTGAATGGTTTGACAATGCCTGTGCCTGCGGCCCCCAGTGTCATTGTCCCGTCGCCATCATTTGTGGGTGCTCGGAGTCAGGCTTGACATGTGTGAGGACGGGTTGGAGGCAGCTGGGCAGCACCTCGCTCTGACCCTACAAGTTGACTGGGGCCTCTCTGGTTTCGAGGCTATAGAGTTTCCCAACAGACACCCACATCACAGAGAGTGTCTGATGTACTGTAGTTGGAGGTCCAGTCGCCTGGGCTCCCGAGTCCAGCTGAGAGCAGGCTCAGATCTGGCCTTCAGTTCTCCCAGCCTGGGCTTCTCCTCTGTCGGGATTCCTGCACCAGGGCCCTTGGTTCTGCAGGGAAGGGAGTGGGCCCAGGTAATCCTTGTATATTTGTCTCTCTGGGTTCCACTCTGTACCCCTGCCCTATAAGACAATCCTGGCATAGACACTCAGGATGGGAGAGAGCACTTTTTAAAAAAGAGTCTCCCTTTTGGTGGGTAAATTAAGGAGGTTAAAGAGACCTCTGCTGTGTAGTGGCAGCCATCATTCATCCCCAGCTGATAGAAAAACATTGGGGAGGGGGGGGCGGTTTGGTACTGGCCAGCTTCTTACAGACAAGGTTTCTGGCTGGGATTACTTTTATGAGAACGGGAAGAGAGCCTTAGTGACAGTGCCCATGTCCAGCCCGCTCACGGCACCTGTGCTCCAGCCGCCAAGCTCGTGTTCCTAGGATCTGGATCTCAGGGGCTGAGGTGTGTGGCCCTGCTTGAGCCGAGTGGGGAGGAGAGTCCGTGTGCTTTTTTAGAGGGCCTCCTGGAGCCTCTGCCTGTCGTGGCCAACAAGACTTCCCGGGGCAGGGGCAGCCCCAGGGCTCTCAAGAGCTGTGAGCTGAGGGGGGGTCCTCTACCTGTTGGCCCCATTGCTCCCCAGGACAGCTCTGACCTACAGAGCTGCCTGCTGTCCCTCTTCTCCTTCCTCCGCCATGAGGCCTTCTCCTGTGTGACCCTGGCCTTCACCTCCACATGTTCCTGGGGCCTCCCTGGGCAACTGCCACCAGTTTGGTTACTAATGTTCTCCCGGGATTGTGTTTTTTGTTTGCGGGGAGGGAGGTTGAAGTCTCAATTGCATGGTTTTAGTCTTTTGCTTTGGAAACCTAGTCAACAGTAATAACTCCCCTTCCCCATCCTTTTTCTCCTGAAAACAGAACATGAATGGCTCCCAGAGCAGCGTCGACTCCTCCCAGACACACTGAGGCAGACCCATCGGTTCCATTCCATTTCCATTCCTGCAGCTTAGGTAGGGCTCTTCCCTCCACCCGAGGCCGACCATGCCAACGGCTTCTCCCGGAAAGGGCTGGGCGGCGTAGAAGAGGGGTCTGCTGGTCAAAGTGAACCTCTGCTCCCAACAGCACCTGGGCGGCCAAGACCCCAGCACGCCTTTCCTGTGTGTGCACAGAATCTAGGCTTCTGTGGCCACCTCCATCCCATGCTCTCCCCACTGTCCAGGCTGTGTGGCCTCACGGACCCTTCATAAGACTTGGTGAGGACAATGAGCCGTGGAGGAGGTGAGAGAAGGCCCTGAGGAGGGGACGGACATTGGACACCTCGTGCTGTTTTTTTGTTTCATGTCTGTGACCTTGGCCTGGAATGTTCCCAGCTGGGAAAATGACATTGGTCTCAGAATCCTAAAATTGAAGGGGCCTAGGTCCCAGTTGCTGACAGTTCAGGGACGTAGGACACTTCATAAGGCTTGTTGGTGCATCTTTGCCTGGGATGTTGACCTGTGAAGACAAGACGAGTTGCTGGGGTGGAGCTGGCCAGAGAGCCAATCTGGAGGTGCAGACAGAAGTCCCTGGGCTGGACTCGCTCATCAGCTAAGCAGTGACCCTCTCCGTGTCCACACACTGTCCCAGGCCTGTGCTCAGCCACTGAAGATGTTGGACAGTCTGGTGGTGTTGGCAAGAGGAAATGGCCCCGGGGCCTCACCCTTCCCGGGAGCTGCGTGGTCCCTCTGCCGCAGGCCTGGATCAGAGGCACCTGAGTGAGACATGGCTTCCCTGGGGCTGCTTTGCTTTGAAATTTTTCTGGCAGAACATGTGACCTGAACATCATACCTTCCCTTCAGGAATTTAGATGTTTGGGTTTTGTGCCCCTGGGGGCTAGAGCTCTGGAAGAATGTGGGGAGTCAGGCATTCCCATGAGATGGGGGGCGCAGAGGAACCCCAGTAAACGGCTGGGAGCAAGCGCTCAGATCATTGCAAGACAGCCCCCGGGAGACAGCATGGAGAACAAGGATCCAGCCTCCTTCCTTCTGGACATTCATCACTTCCCGTGTTTCCCAGGTGGGGACAGTGGCCCAAGCTAGGCCCCACTCTGGGCCTCTTCCTCCAAGAGGCTATGTTCATGGCCTCCTGCAGGAGTCAGCTCATTCCCGCACGTTTTCATGGAGCATCTGCTGTATGCCGAGCATGGTGTGGGTTCCTCGGGGAATGTCCTCTCTTGCCTTAGTGGCACCTGTGACATTTTTGAGGGGCATTTCAAGCAGGAATTGGGGAACATGTGATTCTAAATACCTGTAGTTTCTATCTCCTTGTTGCCTCCAAGTAAAGGGTGTCCTGCGGTCCAGAAGAAACGGTTTGGAGACAGTTTTTGTCCAAATGACCTTTGAGGATCTTTCTAAAAGCTGGTGCCAAAGGTCATGTTCCTTTCCTGCCCTCTGCTTTTGAGCCTGACATCCTCACCCTGCCTGGCCTGTGAGCTAGCTGAGAGCAGGAGTGGGCAGGCTGAGACAGAGGGAGTGGGGAGTGGAGAGAACCTCTATTTTTACTTGAGAGGAGCTTTTAGAGAGTGTACGTTTCTCTGATTGGGATTACTTGGGAAGTGGAACATGCTTCAGATACCATACAATAAAATGGGAGGTTTTCACACCAAATCACTCAACCCCTGCCCCTTACTTGGCAGTCTGCCTGAGAGGATCTGTATGTAACATTCTGTACCACTGAAGATGGGTTATTTTCCCTCTTTCTCGCTCTCTTGTGTCCAGCTGACGCGAGTGTGTGCTTGTAGGGTGGGCGTATATTTAGGCAGAGGGGCCTGTGGTTCTGCTCTTGAGGAAGACTTCACTGTGTCCCACTTTCTGGAACTCTCTTCCTGGTTGTCAGAGCTAGCTCTGGTTTTTGACTCTTACAGCCGATTTGAGTGGGGTTGCATGAAGGTGCACACCCCTCGCCTCTGACAGCCTGAAGTAGGTACAGACAAATGAGGCTTTGCCTCCCACAGAACATAGTTGTAAGGGCCTGGGTGGGGCATAGGCATGAATATGGATGGGGAGGGAGCCTTGGGAGGAGCCGAATGCTGCTGAGGTCACCTCTGAGTAGGTGTTGGATGGAGGGTGTATGGGAGCTGCAGGCACGGAGCACTTGCTACTTTATTGCCTCTCACTCCCCCTCACCTCCCCACCCCAAAATATCTGGGACCAATTTTTTTTTAACTTTGCATATTTGTTTTTGGGTAGGTGGACCCCTCTCCTTTTTCTGTCCTGAGACCCTGGACAAAACTCTTCATCTGGGGGGAGAAGAAAAACTGTTTGAACCACACCAATGATGCTTTCGTTTGTAATACTTGAAAGTTATTTTTTTATTATTTTGATAGCAAATGTGCTATTTATTTATTTAATGTGTATAAAGGAGCTTGAACATAGACAATTTCTTATATTGGGTTGTTGTTTGTCGGTTGGTTTGGGGCCTTTTACGTGCGACTTAAGACTTCTCTGCATTCTGTATATTTGTC
Source organism: Myotis davidii (assembly GCF_000327345.1). Classification (NCBI taxonomy): domain Eukaryota; kingdom Metazoa; phylum Chordata; class Mammalia; order Chiroptera; family Vespertilionidae; genus Myotis; species Myotis davidii. Next base: position 2,277,712 of record NW_006297018.1, on the reverse strand, counting down.
TGAATTAATTATCTGGGATGAAGCTGTGCTGGCTTTCACACAGGGGCTGCCTTTCAGAAATTTGTATATTTTGCAGTTGCCAAAACAATAAAATACCCAATTGAAATACACTATAGTACACTTCTGGTCTTTTTTGGGGGGGGGGGGGTGGAGAATAATATACCTGTAGAATAATATTATACCTGTAGTTTAGGGAGAGGGAGAGAGATGGAAACATCAATGATGAGAGAAAAATCATTGATCGGCTGCCTTTTGCACGCTCACACTGGGGATCAAGCCTGCAACCCAAGCATGTGTCCAGATAGACTGATGCTCTATCCACTGAGCCAAACCAACGAGGGCAAGAAGAATCTTTGACACTTTTGGTCAGTACACTAAGTTTCTACCCCTCAGTTCTTGACCTCCCTCTGCATTGCTTCCTTTAAACAGGACATGCAGATACTGATGGCCTAGTGCCAGCTTTTGGGAAACAATAAGCTGTGTCAACTTTAAAATAACAATGAGAAACTTGATTTCTTATAACAGTGCAGGTTTACAGGAAAGAGCAGCTAGTACAGAGTTCCCATGTGCTCTCCCCGTCCCTGCACAGTCTCCCTTATTATTAACATATTTCACTAATGTGGTGCACCTGTTCTGGTTGATGAGCCAATATTGATACATGTCTATTAGAATCCATAGTTTACACTAGGGTTCGCCCTGTGTTGTACGGTTCTATGGGTTTTGACAAATGCATACTGATATGTATCCACCATTACGGTATACAGTATGCCCATCGGTTTTTATTCCTTTTATTCCATCCCCTGCCTCCCCAGCCCTTACAAACAGCAGCAGTTCTCACACAGCAGCCGGGCTGGTCTGGGTCTGCATTCCTCCCCCCAGGCACTTGCCTCCTGTAGGCCAGTGCGGCTGATCAGAGTCTCCAGTCAGACTGATTCTCATCTCACTTTGCCCTGGGCTCACTTTCCACTTTTCTCACCAGCATGGTTAGGAATATCTTAACTTGGAATTATTTAATAAATGGTACCACTACAAGAATTGCTCAACTATCTGGGAAGAAAAAGCTAATGAGGTCATAGCATTGTAAGATCTATCTTGACCTATATGATTTTTAACATTTTTTTATTGATTTGAAAGAAAGGAGAGAAACATCGATTTGTTGTTGCACTTATTTATGCATTCATTGGTTACTTCTTGTATGTGCCCTGACCGGGGATTAAACCCACAACCTTGGTGTACCAGAACAATGCTCTAACCAACTGAGCTACCTGGCCAAGGCTAGGCATATATATGTGTATATATACAGATAGATATATATTTTTTTTAAAACCAAACTATTAAAAAGGAGAAAAAATATTGGTAAATGTTTAAATTTTTGATGGACAGCGATCAAGATTAAAAGCAATAAAAGAAACTATAGCCCTAGCTGGTTTGGCTCAGTGGATAGAATGTCGGTCTGTGGATGGAAGGGTCCCGGGTTCGATTCTGGTTAAGGGCACATTTTTGGGTTGCTGGCTCGATCCCCAATAGGGGATCATTGATGTTTCTATCCCCCTTTCCCTTCCTCTCTGAAATCAATAAAAAAATATTTAAAAAGATAAAAAGAAAATAAACTACAAAGGAAAAGATTTCACAATGTAAATATTTTAAGTTCAAAGTCATCAAAAGTCAAGCAAAAGGGGAAAAAAATACTAAGAAACATTTGCAACAAATTTGTCACCACCACCACCACTCATTATCCTAAAATATATATTGGAGACCCATCTGAAGCGATAAAACATCGAGATTTTCCTAGATACCTGGACAAAGGCTTTTATTCGATCCTTATCACAAACTTTTTGATGTTTTAAAGAATAAAGATGAAACAGTGAAAGTTTGGTGGAATTAAGTCCTAAAGATTGTTTTCTAAACTTCATTTTGAGCTCACATTTTCAACACAACGTGAGTGGGTTCAAATCTAGTTTTTCTTGGAGTGTGAGCAGGTCTTCACAGTCAATGTATTTATGGCCCGGGTAATCTATAAAGACACTGATTTCAACCACAGGTTCTGACATACTCCTAAGATGATATTGGAAGAACCCCTGTAAAGACAAGAGAAGCACCTCAAAACATGGTACTCTGGCCACTTACGACTAAAGAGGGACCTTTGCCCACTCTCTGAGAGAAGTCTGGATCTATTTAATAGTGTGGGTGTCGGTAGAAGCCTCATCTCCTTTGTACCCACAGGGATCATTAGCCACATTCGATTCCATGTACAGGATAAAATGAAGATTAGGGGCAGACTGGGTTGGTAGACTGTTAGAAAGAAACCTAGTGGTGGTGGGGATGGAGGTGGAAGAGTGTCTCCCATATACAAAATATTTTATTGCATTGCCCATAAGTGCTCAATGAAAGCTGTCCACTTTTAGTTCTTTGAGGACTAAACTTGAGCTGCAGGCCTCAGAGGAATTCTGTCTCAGATATGTAGGATTAACTGAGCAAAAGATGTCTCACTGGGATACGCTGACAAATACACTCGGTGTGAACAAAGGGACAGAAGAGGCACCCAAGGCCTGGGTGGGACCAGATTCTTTCCCATTAAGTCCTGACTGTGTAGTAGTAGAATCCAGGGGCTGGGGAAAAGAGAGGCACCAGCCAGGTGTGATGAATCAGTGAAACAACCCCAGGCCTTGGAGATGGGCGGTTCACATTTCACCTCTCTGTCCCACCACATTCCAAATGTGTGGACTTAAACAAGTTACTTCATATTTTTAAACTTGTTGCCTATTTATAAAATGGGGGAAATCCATACTGTATTTTTATTACAAGATGCATCATCAATTTATTAGTTTTATACAAAACAGGACAAACCATGTGCACATCAAATGCAAGACCAAATTCAATTTTAAATGTGTTGAATGTAGACAAAAATTTTCCTTAGAAGTCAAGAAATAACACAATTATTTTTCAGGCTTTTTGTGAGGACTAAATCTTACAAAGGAAGAGCTCTTGACAGTTCCTGGCACAGAGTAAGCTCCGAAATGATAGATATTAATCTAAAAATGTGTGCCACGAGCTTTAAATGCCAAGTAGGTAATGTACTTTGCAGGTGTAGAGGCCAGGAGAACTCAAGGATTCTGCTGGATTGTTCTCAGTCATAACTGGGGGAAAGCCTCAGGCCTGTCAGACTGTCTATCACACAGCCTGAGAGGCACAGAGCTGGGCAAGGCCCTGCTGGATGGATCATCAACCACAGGAATTGGATTGAGTCACATGCTAATTAGCAAAAAGTTTTTGTGTTCCTGGGGCTACAGAGAGATCTCTGCAACCAAATGAATAAAAGGTTTCTTTACCAGATAGCCAGTATCTAAGGTTCTGTATTTTCCCTTTCCCAATCTCTTCCAAATAGGGCCTGGAGGAAATAGGGCCCAGCATGTTGGGACACCCTATTCCTGGGTTACATGAAGACTTTCCCACGGGTACACTGGCATAGATAGTTTTAGAGGAATAGGTTTCCAGAGCCTCAGCCTCTACACTCACTCTTTCTAAAACAGTCTGGAAAGTTTGCTTATATGCACAATAGTTTCTCTGCTTTGCAAACAGAAGGCAATGCCCTCACCCACCCCAAAGTGCTTACTAAAGTGCATTGCCCCCAGAGTGAAAACACCTCTAGGTCACCCAACAAAGAGAAGCTCCTTTAGTGATTAGCCCAGGGACTATAACCCCAGGGATTTCTTTCCTCCACTACCTTTTTGTTAAAGGTTGGAATGTTCTGAATTTAGAGCAACTGAAGCAGTATAAGTTAGTGCAGCAGTTTCCCACCATTTTGATCTCAAAATTATTTTGCACTCTTTTTTTCCCCCAAGATAGTTTTTTTTTTTTTATTATTGAGGTATAATTGACACATAACATTATATTGGTTTCAGATGCACAACGTGATGACTTGATATTTAAATATAAGAATTTAAGGACTCTAAAGAGCCCTTACTTATGTGGGTTATTTTGTCCATATTTAGTGTGTTTGAAATAAAAACTGCAAAGCCCCTCACATTAGTTAATATATTTTATGCAAAATAACTACTTTACAAAGTTGAAAATATTTAGTGAGAATCGCATAGTTTTTACTAGTGGCCCGGTGCATGGATTTGTGCCCACTGAAAGGAAATTAATTAGAAGAAATATTTTAATATTGCTGTTCGCCCTTTCCCTATAATAGAAGTGTCAACCAAATTCACAATCAATAATGACAGATCAAAACACATACTTGTGATTGGCACCAGTGAGAGCTTTATATGTATCACACATGTGCAAAGCAACTTAGCCTTTTATATATATATAGAATAAACTTGCTTAATTAGACCTGCTTTCTGATTTAGCTAAACTTTTTCCAGCCCAGTGAAGCATTCCAACTTCTCTTTCAGGTAATTGTCAGCAACACAGCAGTAAATATCAACATGAAGCAGATTATTATTGTAGATCATGCAGGAAGAACAAAGGGTAAAATATTTAATTGCAGCAGTGTTTGACTATATTCTGAGCAGTGAGAAAACCTGAAGTCATTTTCAAGGTCCACCATTTCTTACTTATTTTCAGTTGGGTCAATTTTCTAAACTTTCTAAATCTCCATTTTCCAGCCAATGAAAAGAAAATAGGTTCCATTGAGTCTCCTATCTACCTACTCCAAGACTTCTGTGAGGATCAAATAAGATGAGGCAGGGAAAAACATTTCACAGACATTTGGCTAAAGTGTGAAATGTTTCCACCTGGCTATAAAGCAAGTTGTGTTCTTGGGCTGAGAAACTGCAAGGGGGCTAGTTGTCACTAGGGAGAGGAAGCTGGATGTTGCTATGTGATGCTATTACTCAAGCGGACACTTAGCATATTAGCCCTTTATATATATACTAGAGGCCTGGTGCATGAAATTCGTGCACTTGGAGGGGTGGGGGGCATTCCCCAGCCTGGCCTGTGCCCTCTCACAGTGCAGGAGCCCCATGATCGATTTCCCCAAAGAGGTAGGCCCCGCCCACCCATCGGGGCTCCTCATGGATTGCCCCAAAGAGGTAGGCTGGAGCTGGGGGATCCCCCGGCCTCACCGTGCAGAGGCAGAGCCGCTGGGACCCGCCTCTGTGGCTCCACAAACACACAGCCCCGCCAACCCGCACCCACTTGCTGCACACACAACCTCCTGATGGATTATGACGGCGTGAGGGGCATCACGGCATGAGAACATGAGGGTGTGACAATTATTTGCATATTAGCTCTTTATTATATAGAATAGATAAGTCTCTCTAGTGGCAGATTCTCATATCTGATTCTGTATTCAACCTATTGTGATATTATTGCTCAGGTGGAAATATATGAAAAAAATTCAGCCTCACACAGATATGTAGTTGAAAAGGGGGGAGTATGTTAATATCTTTTTCAGATAATTGTGAATATTTCTCTCTGATTCTATATCCAAACTGGACAAATTATAGTTTCTTAAAGAATAGTTGTGGTGTCAAATCTGAAGCTATATCAATGAAGTTTTTGTACTTTGTTATAGTAAAATCCATTTTGTCAATCTTGCTCTTTGAATTGATTTTTTTAAAAATAACATTGTATTTTAATATATTTTTATTGATTTCAGCGAGTAAGGGAGAGGGAGAGAGAGAGAGATAGAAACATCAATGATGAGAGATAATCATTGATCGGGGCCCAGCCCTACAAGGCAAGATAGAGGAGAGGGAGGAGAGTATGTTTCTGCTTTGTCCTTTCAGGCTGCCTGTTGCACGGCCCCTACTGGGGATCAAGCCCACAACTTGGGCATGTGCCCTTGACCGGAATCAAACTGAGGATTCTTCAGTCCACAGGCCACTGCTCTATTGACTGAGCCAAACTAGGGCTTGAATTGATTTTATTTTTTTACCAACATAAGTTATTTGGAAAATATTAGTTCACTGGAGTTATTGTAACCGGACAATCAATGGGTCTTGTGCTGCCTGTACAATTGAGCCAATTAAGCAGAGACAGAGTTGAATCATATATGAGTGTTTATTCCAATACTGCCGGCTGTATGGGAGAGCAGCAGGCCATTCACAGAAATCTGCTCTGCAGCCCCCCATAAGCCAGCTGCTTATATTGGGTAAGACAAGGATTACATGAGGAAGTAGGGATTACAGGCATGGGGAAGTAGACTATGTAGGCTGGGGTAGGACTCCATCGGTTGGGCAACAAGGTGGTTAATCTGTCCATGATAATAGGCAGGTCTTGAATGAGAATGGATCACATTCCAAGGTTGACTCCCAGGTCCTGAGGGCATACAATTTCCAGCCTAACCTGGCTGGAAGACATTCTAACTTGAATATCTTTAACCAGAATAAGGCTATCATGGTTAATAGAGCATGATTAATATTTCATAACCATAGCTACTCCCCAATATTCTATTTTCCCCCAAACATTATGAAGATCTTCCAAATGTTGACACATTTCATAACACAATATTTAAAAATCATATTGATTAATATCTCTTTGATCTCATCAGAAAATTCTTGAAGTATTGAAAAGTTATCAATTTTATAGTGACAACCACATGTTTTCTACAATTCTAATAAAAAATATGTTTTTATTGATTTTAGACAGAGAGGAAGGGAGAGAGAGAGGATAGAAACACTGATGAGAGAGAAATTTCCTCCTGTACTGTTGTGGCAGAATGCATGGGAAAATGATCAGCTAGCACCCTGAGGGAGGAAAGTTTAACCTTTATTTTGCAGATCGGCTTGTCCAGGGGAATTCTGGGTCCAAAGCCTGAACTGAACTTGTGGGGAGGCTCTGGCCTATGTATCTCCTCCTGCGGTGGGCCCCTGAGGGTTCCCGCAGCTCCGCCCAAGACAGTCAGAGTGGGGAACTGTCGCAAGGCTCCCATTTTCCTTTTCATACATGCCTGTTGGTTTCTGAGAGCAAGGCAACAGGATTGCTAAATGGGGTCTTCAAGGAAGCTATAGGGGAGCTGTTTCTATTGTAGAAACCCAGGTCATCTCAAAAAGAATTATAGAAAGCTGCAATGGGACTTAGAAAAGAAACCAGCAGCCTTTAGTTTTGCTATATAACTTTCAATTAAAAAATATAACAGAAAAAAATATGTCTTAAAGTAGGCACATTTAATTTGTTCATATATATATTGAAATAATTTTGAAATAGAAGCTTGTTTATGTCAAATAAATTCAACTGTATTAAAATAAAAAAAGAAAGAAACCAGAAGCTAGCATAGAGTTCCTCCAAGGGTGTTTCCCCTTCTCAATGACAATTTGGAAGAAGTTAATTTTTTTTTTAAATTAAATCTTTATTGTTCAGATTATTACATTTGTTCCTCTTTTTTCCCCCCATAACTCCCCTCCTCCCAGTTCCCGCCCCACCCTCCGCCCTCACTCCCCACCCACTGTCCTCATCCATAGGTGCACG
>NW_006297018.1:2266968-2269535 GCF_000327345.1 Myotis davidii | reverse complement strand
AGTTCTTGAGAGACCTAGAAAGTGTGGTTCTGAACTCAATATCCTCCATTGACAGTTTTGTCCTGTTTCTTTGTCTCCGCATTTTTTATGCTTTCTTGGTGCAGCCCCTAGTGGTCTTTGTGTGCAGTCTTGTTGTAGTTAAGCCTTGATGTCGGGGGTGATTTGACCTCCAGGCTAACTGGCTATGAGAGTCCTTAATTTTTTTTTTGAGAAGTTAAATTTATTATACAAAAGGAAGCCCATAAGGCTCTTATAGATATTGGGGCTACTTTATCTGTTCCTAACCACACCCAACTCAAGTTGCCTTTTCCTTCAGAGTAAAGCTTCTTAATCAATGCCTGACTTAAATCAGAACCTGTTTTCTTTCAGCTAGAAGTGTTATGGGACCATACTATCTTGCAGCAAGGGCCTGTTTTTGCTGTTCCGAAGAGAACGGACAAAGGGTTATATCTAAGCCTTTATGGCTCTCAGAGGTGACCCTAAGCTGTCTGTGACTAAAAAAATGTACCCAAATGGAAAGAGACATTCTGAAAATGGATAAATGAATTTGTCAGTCTTTTGCCAACATTTGACAAACCGATTGTTGAGGTATTTAGGCTCTGCAGCTCTGCCCAAGTCAGTCAAAGTGGGGCAATAAGACTACAGTTTTAAACAGATACTGAACTAGGTTGCAAGCCCCCTTCCCTATTTTCCCTTTCACCCTCACTTTTAAAATACATACCTTCAACAAAGTACAAAACATTTCTATCAACAGTTTCAAATCCACATTACAGACTTTCTGCAATAAAAAGCCAAAAGCAGGTGAACTTAAGACTTGTCTAGCCACTATTGGCCCCTTCTAGCTCCCAAAATATTTGACTGATATGCTATTTGACATATAGACAGAATTTGCTAGAAATTTAATACTTATTATTTCAGTAAGATATGAAGCCCGGGTTTGCATCAGTGTTGTGAAAGCCTGAGATTCCATCAGTGTTGTTAATCCTCACCTCTACAAAGTTTTCTATTGATTTGTAGAAAGAGTGGAAGGGAGAGGGAGACAGAGAGAGAAACATTGATGTGAGAGATGCTTTGATTGGTCGCCTCCCACACATGCCCTGACCTGGAGTCAGGATTGAACATGCAAGTACGTGCCCTTAACCAGAGTCAAACCTGGGACCTTTCAGTCTGCAGGCTGACACTCTATTCGCTGAGCCAAACTGGCTAGGACAAATGGGGGATGGGGTGGGGGGAAAAGAATGAAAAGGAAAACTGGGGGCGGGGGGGGGCTTGCACCCTAGTTCAGTATCTGTTTAAAACTGTAGTCTTACTTCCCCACTCTGACTGAGTTGGACGGAGCTGCAGAGCCTAACCCCAGGGCCCCACTACAGCTGGCTTGGGTGGAGCTGTGGAGCATGCCCCCAAGGTCCAGCCAAGACTGACTTGGGCCGAGCTGCAGGGACCCTCAGAGGCTCACCACAGGAAGAGATTTTTAGGTCAGATCCTCCCCAGAGTTCAGTTCAGGCTTTGGATCCAGAATTCCCCTGGACTAGCAGATCTGTGAAATAAAGGTTAAACTTTCCTTCCTCAGAGTGCTGGCTGATCATTCTCCCGTGCATTCTGCCACAAGTTAAGGTTAAGCTTGACCTTGTTGGGAAGATACCAATCTAGGAGGTGACTACCCACCATGACTGCTTTCAGTTAAAGTTTAACTTCAGACCATCCTTTGTGGTTACTTTAGGTCTGAGGTTGCAAGACTGCCATGCAAGCCTTCCCTGAGCTTGTCAGGTCAGCATGTGGTTCCTTTCATCTACATCTTTATAATAGGACACACAAAACCAGATTACAATTGTGGTTTTATTAACCAAGTCTTTGACTGCAATGTCAAGAGGGACTTGTTAGGATTCTGGATGTCACCAGAGAGACTTAAGGAATTGAGATTGACTTTGAAGCCCATAAGTACCCCTTAGAAAAACTGGCCTGGTACCTTGCTTATTCACATGGTTCATGGACATCTTTTCAGGTAAGAATGAAGGTTGCTTTCCTGGGAGATGGCAAAGAAAGGACCTCAAGACATTTTGGGACCTTAAGAACTTGAGGAATCCACCCAAACCTATAGGCATTGCAGGAAAAGCTGGATGGCAACTGTGTGGCTTGACTTCTGTGGCCTGAGGGGCTGACTAAAGCTCAATCTGAAGATTTCATGTGAATGAAATTACAGCAAAGCAAATTTTACAAAGTGCTGGGGTCCAACCCCAGCAGGGCCAGGGGTCCCCAAAGGTGTGGACAGAGTCGGCGAAGAGGGAATGACAGGGAGACAGCGTTCAGTTGATCAGCAGCCTTGCCAGGATCTCTAGCCACAATCTCCAGCCAAGTTCTGTGTCCATGTTCTCTTGCTAGGTTCTCCAGCCACATTATCCAGGTTCTCCAGCCAGGTTCTGTAGCCATGTTCTCTCGCTAGGTTCTCCGGCCAGGTTCAGTCGCCAGGTTCTGTAGCCGGCTTCTGCAGCCAGGTTCTGTCTAGGTTCTCCAACCAAGTTCTGTAGCCAGGTTCTGTCCAGGATCTTTTGCCATGTTCTGTCTCTAGG
>NW_006297018.1:2255734-2266943 GCF_000327345.1 Myotis davidii | reverse complement strand
ATCTCCATTCCAGGGAGTAAAGATTATGTACTTAAGCATGATTGTTCATAGTTAAAGTGATTACCCACCTGGCACTTAGTTAAGAGGTTTTATTACCTCCCTAACTTTAGGGGAAAATCCCTACCTGGGGAAACAACCTTTCTCGAAGAGGTGACCTTGGTTAAAACACAGCGCCAAGAAGGTGAGCAAACATATTAACAGTATTCCATATATGCCACGTCCCTTGAAACAGCAAGGATGGACCGGCTCCCGGCAACAAAGCTTATGCAATCAATTGCTATTCTTACTGTGTTTATACAAATAATCAAGTTAAATTAAAACTGGATCTAATACAGTCTCCTTCATAAAAATGAGAGTGATTTTTTAGGGAGGAAAAATGTATTTCAATGGAAATCACAACACCCAATTGTGATTATTGGATTCTAGTGCAGTTGATCATTTCTAAAGTTTTATTTTTACCTATAAACTGATTTCTGAATTCTTTTAGTTGCCTTTAATCCTTCACCCCATCCTTTGATTTGGGATTATTGAGAACTATTGATGCAATTGAGAGGAATTGGCTTGACAGGTAGGCAGACAGGGCAGGGGGCCAGTGGAAAACAAAGACAGGTGGAACATAGGACCTGGCAGACACGGCAGTTTGAGCAAGCCTAATCACAGGAACCAACCATGCAGTAATAACTGAATGTTTTTGGACTCAGAGTGGGAGGCATGTGAAATCAAGGGAGGGCCTGCAACAGCAAGGTGAACTGACGCATAGGAACAGAGAAAGTTCAGGTCTGTTACTGGGCAAGAACAATGAGGGAATCAATCAGGTGGTGACACAGGTAGATATAGAGCAGGCTTGTAACACATATATACCTCTAGACCAGCTGTGGGCAAACTACAGCCCGTGGGCCGGATCTGGCCCGTTTGAAATGAATAAAACTATTGAAAAAAAAGACTGTACCCTTTTATGTAATGATGTTTACTTTGAATTTATATTAGTTCACACAAACACTTCATCCATGCTTTTGTTCTGGCCCTCCGGTCCAGTTTAAGAACCCATTGTGGCCCCTGAGTCAAAAGTTTGCCCGCCCCTGCTCTAGACCAACTAGCTTTACTAGAAACCCATTATTTGGACCCTCTCCCTAGGCAGTGAGTCTGAGTCTGAAGTAAGGAAGCAATCATCTCAGGTAGAAACTATAGTTTAACTTTAGCCCTGCTGTTTGGCTTCTGTACTTATTTGCTTTGTTTAACAATAGAAAAGTTATTTTGATTTTCTGAATTATATAAATCACCCCATTCAATTGAATACCCTATTGATTGTACCGTGACTATCCCATTGGTTGTGGTCATACTGGTCTTAGAAAGCACATTTTCCTTTACCTGGGAAGAACAGCACAATTATCCCAAAGTCAGAGGGCTCCTGTTGACTCAGTGTTCTGGTGACCCCAAAACTGTAATTTAGATAACATGAAACTGCTTCTGCTTCTGTAAACTGCTTTTTGCAAATCAGGTTCCTCATTCTAGACCAGAGGGATCTAGATAATGTGTTTCTGTCAATTCAGTGATCCAGAGACCCAAAACTATAATTTAGATAACATGCTGCTTCTGCTTTTGTAAACTGCTTTTTTGTGAACCATGTTCCTCATTCCAAACCTTCGGATGTAATCAATACCTTTGTGATCTTTGCCTATATAAATCTGGTATTGCGGCCATCTTATCACTATGAGATTTGGGGAAGGGCCCCTCATAGTCCAGGATTGCAATAAATGTGACTCTTTAATTCGACTTCTTGAGGCATCCTTCTGTGATTCATGGGGTACATTACAACAAATCTACTTGTAATAAATTTTCACACTTTTGCTTAAATCTTCTGGTCCACAGTTTATGCCCAGATTTCAAGATCCCCAACAGACCACACCAGGGAGCCAGCCGTGTCCCATGCAAAAGCATAAGAGTCTTTATTCAAGCCCGGGCTTGGCTCCCCTACCCTCCTTACTGACACAGCAGCAAGTGGCAGAGAGAGAGAGCTATCCCTGTGGGAAGAGGGGTTTTATAGAGGGTTGGAGTAAGGGGAGGAGAAAGGAGTGTGGGCCCTGCCGATTGGCCAGGAGCAAGTCGGTGTCTTGTTACACAGGATGTGGTCATATCTATGGTGCGCACTTCCCTGGATTGTCATTGGTTAGTTTAAAGAAGTCCTGGATGTGGCTAGCAGAGGCTTGGGCTTCTGGGAAGAAGCCTTGCTGGGCACATGGCTAATGGCAGCTGCCCAATAATGGAGGATCCAAGGTAAGATGGAGGGCATAGCCCTTACCCTGGGGCAAGATGGAGGGCGTAGTCCTCGCCCTTTCATGTCAACCATATAGAATTTACCTGAACATCTGATGACATCATCAAAGATATTGAAACTGCAGATAAAAAGGATCTATCAAATTGTCACTGCTTGCTTTCATTCTAGCAAAAGAAATGTTAAGACTTCTCCAGATTGACAGTCTTACAGACTCAGAAACTGATTTATAATTTGCTATGATTATTAACCTTCATTTTTTCTTCTGTTTTCATAGGCATACTCCTTATTAAATAACTGGTTATTTGTTTACACAATATAGGTCTATCTACATTGCTACCTCCAGAAGTGAGACTCCATGTCAAAATGATGACACCTAAGGAATTCCAGCCCATCCCTACTTTAGAAAAACCAACCAATGGCCTCTCTATTCCAGTCTCAAATCCCATTCCCTTGTCTCCCTTAGATCTGGCAGGGATAGAGACTTCCATACCCTAACATAGGCAGGGACTATGATTATTATAAGCAGGAATCAGTTATTAAAGATAGACCATACTCCCTCATCAATCCTAAAAGATTTTAGGGATACAAAAAAAAGATTTTAGGGTTGGAAATCTTTGAGGGGGAAATTTTATAGAATAGTAAAAAGTTAGGAAGATTCTAGATGCAAAATAGGGAAGCTGAGACAGTTAAACAGCAGTTTGTGTCCACCTAGCAAATCCTATCTTCCCTAAATGAAGGACACTTAAAAGTAAATGGCTTGTGCCATAACCGGTTTGGCTCAGTGGGTAGAGCGTTGGCCTGCGGACTAAAAGGTCCCAGGTTCAATTCCTGTCAAGGGCATGTACCTTGGTTGTGGGCACATCCTCAGTGGGGGGTGTGCAGAGGGCAGCTGATCGATGTTTCTGACTCTCTATCCCTCTCCCTTCCTCTCTGTAAAAATCAATAATATATATATATTTTTAAAAAGTAAATGGCTTGTACTTCTCCTCTCCAACCAGAGAGTAAATAGCTTAAATCACTCTATTCAGGGAGACAGATAACAGAAATCCAATTAAGGCCATTTGCCAACCACACCAAGGACAGACAACTTAAGAGCATAAATCTCATTTTGGTACATCAGCATAAAGCTGATGAATATTCTACTGATCCACCCCAAGACCTCCCCTAAATGTCCAGCTTTTAAAGCCTCTGAAAATGAAGATCCCAGCACACTCTCCCTCCAGAGAGCACACCTGTGCCATTCCCTTCCAACTCCCCTCCTCCTACTCCCTACACATATCCCCTAACGTGTTAAGGACCCCAGGAGACTTGGAACCAGGGGAGCAATGAGCAGAGGCAGCTCATCCCAGACTAACCTCCTGAACCTGTCTCCAAGGCCCCCTTTTCTCTGACTTCCTAATGAGCCAAAGCAACCCAGTCTAGACTCTCCTATTGCTTCCTCTAGGCCCTTGTTTCACTCTCTTAATTATATTTTGCTATGGTCAATAAATTCTTGCTTGCTTTTCTACACTTTGTCTCTGGATTGAAATCTTTCCCTCAAGAAGACAAGAACCAAGGTCTCTTCATCCTCTCTCCCCCATAACAAGGCAGATTTAATTATTCAAACAATTTTTATTATGAAACTCAACAAAAACAATGTCTATGGAGTTGGCTTTTCCCCTTGCCCACTTTAAATCAGCAGTTTAATAATGATTAGAAAAGACAGAACCCTTTTTTGTGTTTCTGACAAAAGTAGAAAGAGTGAAAACATAATTATGGAAGATTTCTCTCAGATGTTTGGGGCGAGCCTGCAGGATGAATGTACTCTTATGGCAATGCCCTGAAAACAGGGTATTTTTTTTTAAAACATCAGATTCAGTTACTTTCTGTCCAGCTTAGAGGGGTTTATTTTAATTATTCCAGTGAGGCTTTTGCAGTATGACTTGGAAGGGGGTTATTCTCGCCAAAAAGATTCTGCTGAATGCCTGTCATATGCAGGTCATTGTTCTAAGTATTAGAGCTAGCAAACGTTGTAAGACTTGGAACATCCTTTTGTTACCCATGGGGAGAGGTCTTCAGACCCATCTGTTGCTTGTGGAAGTGGAATTCTTGCTATATCCCAAGAAAAAGAATTTCCTGAGACTCACATGGGAGAATGAGTGATTTTTATTTGTGTGGAATTAAATCCCTGAGTTTCCAAGGTCCCCTCTCTCTCAGTCTCACCATAGAAGAAATGTAGCAGTGGCTTTAATAAGGCTAGAATTTGAGCCAGTGTCCTGAGTTCCTGTTCCATATTGGAGAAGTCCAATATATCCTTAGGCTAGCTTAGCTTGTGTTCCCTGCTGTAGTCCATCAGTCCATTTCCTGTGGGGTCTGCAGGACCACAGGGCTATGGAGGAAACAAGAGAGCCCCATGAGCCAAGAACAACAAAAAAGACAATGCTTTATTTTAGGGGATTATGTATTCCCAAATTTTTGCAGGCTTGCAGTGGCCACACCAATTCTGGCTAACTACCTCTGTTCCCAGGGGTGACTAAAGGCATCTTTCCTATTCACCCCAACTTCACTTTGCATATGTCTATCTCCCCTTTGTTGGATCCCTTCCCCCAGTGATCTACAGGGAATGGGCTGGTGGCTCCCTGGGGAGTGTGAAATTGCAGCTTCCTGGGAAAGCAGTCCAAATGACATGTCTGGCCTCCCTTTGCTCCTTTCCTATTACTAATTGGCTAATTAGAGTGGTAGCGCTTTTATAGCAAGCAATCTAATAGATTCATTAGAGATGCTCAGGTTCTTAAAGTTCCAAAACGGCCAAGGTAGCCATGAGGAGAAGAAAGCTAGAGCTTCAGAGAGTCTTATTTAAGAAAAAGACTCATTGAAAAAAAAAAAAAGAAGAGATATTTAAATATCACATTGTAGTGATTAGAAATGGAGCTGTTGCTGGTCCCAGGTACCTGGTCCCAAAATGGTTAATTTAGTTTCTTTTGTCTAGCTCCATGATTTTAGGAAACTCAATCCAAGATTGTTTTACTTTTTTGTGTGCTTTGTTTTTAAATCCCAAACTGCATCAGTGGATGAAGTTAGTGAGGAATGACAAATACAGAGAGAGGTACGAGAGGGGGAAGGAAGTAACCCTATTGTGACAGCTTCAGAGAAACCCTCCCTCCCATCTGAAAGGAAGCAAGGACTGGCTGTTCTGAACAGGCTGGCCTTTGGGTGCTCTCACTCTTATCTCATTTGCACATCTGAGCCATCAGCTGAAGGCAGCTGTCTTCCTGGGCTGGGAACACTTTCCTCCTGGGGCCTGTTTTCTTTCTAACTCACTTTGAATCTCCTCAGCTGAAGTGGAAAGGTGTGAGACAAATTGTTAGTCATCATTTTATAACTTCAGGGCTTTTGAGTTAAATGTGTTAGCTCTTTGTTTCCTCAGCTCATGGAGAGGGCAGCGTGGCCTTGGCTCAGCTGTTTGAGCCTTTCTGGGTCTCAAATGGCAAAGGAAGAGCATGACACCAAATCACCTATAGAGTAAGAAAGCACTATACACAAGGAGACTGAATGAAGTCCACTTAGTGAGGATCAAGCTCTCAGTCTTTCAAGCAGAAGAACCACCACTGGCCACAGGAAGATGAGTTTGGTCAAAGTGGAAGGGACCTTCTGGAGAGACTATGGTTTTTCTAGGGCAATCAGGCTGCTTCCTCTGTTTTGGAAAGATATTAAGTATATTGCAACCCGGGCCAGCCCTGAGAGTGAACACAGTGCCCAGGAAAAGCTATACTCAGCAGGCACTCTGGGTCAGTTGGACCCTAAAACATAACTTAGTTCAGTCAAGCACCTGGGTTTTTTTCCACAAAAATAAATCTGTTCTGTGGCAAGCAGATGATATATGCACAAGGAATTCTTTGTCTTTTAAATTCATAGCTCACAAAAGATTACGGTGGATTCGAAGCTGTAAAGGGCAGTTAAGGACAAAAGCATATCGGGGCCCTCGCCACATCACTACAGTGCTATGTGGGGAGGTGAGACGAACTGAGTTAAATCAGGTTCTTCTGTTTGTTTGTCCATGTGCTCATTCATTCATTCATTCAGAATCTACGGAACTCCTATTGTTATGCCCAGATTTCAAGATCCCCAAGAAAACCACACCAGGGAGCCAGTCCGATGCAAAAGCAGGAAGTCCTTTATTGAGCTAGCTAACTCGACCCCGCCCCCCGGTCGACCCAGCGATCTCGGAAGCAGAGTGTCACCCGTGAGAAAATCAGGGCTTTAATAGGGGGGTGGAGTGAGGGGAGGGGAGCTGACTGTGGGCCCTGCCGATTGGCCAGGCGCAAGTCGGGTCTCGTTACACAGGATGTGGTCATCTCTATGGCGCGCAGGTTCCTTGATTGTCATTGGTTAGTTTAAAGAAATCCCGGCTTCCGGGAAGAAGATACTTTCCTGAGCACATGGTGACTGCCCCAACATGGAGGATCCGGGGTAAGACGGAGGGCATAGCCCTCGCCCTTTCACTATTATGCTCCAGGATTGTGCTAAATGCTAGGAGGAATTTTACAGGTGATAAGAAAAACATTAATTCTTATCAAAGAGACAGATAACATCACAATATGAGCTTTTTAGTCTTAGAAGCCTAGGTTGTATGAACTGCGATCTTCCAGGTCCTCACGTTCAACTCTACTGTCAAAGTGGGGCTGCCTTTTGGTGCTGGCTGTCTACCCTGCTAGAGTCACACTCCTTAGAGTCTCCTGCTTAGAGGGTGACTTTGCCAAGTGACTTGCACCAGGAAACATGGGAAGTATTTCCCAGAAAGGACCGAAGTAGTTTACATGCAGGTTAAACCACAGAATTCAATCCTTTAGTCTCAGAGCAGACAATCACCTTCCACGGTGACAATGAGAAGTTCTCAGGGGCTCTCTAGAACATTAGAGGAAATTATGTCTGGTTTTTTGTTTTTTTTTTTGTTTGTTTGTTTTGATATCCTCACCTGAGGATATTTTTCCATTTATTTTAATTTTTTTCTCCAGTGATTTTTAGAGAGTGGAAGGGAAGGGGAGAGTAACACATAGAGAGAAACATCGATGTGAGAGATACACGTTGATTGGTTGCCTCCCAAACCAGGGCCGGGGATCAAATCTGCAACCAAGGTACGTGCCCTTGACCAGAATTGAACCTGGGACCCTTCAGTCTGCAGGCCGATGCTCTATCCACTGAGGCAACTGGCTAGGGCAAAAGTGCATCTGTTTTTGCAAAGCTGGCTGTCAAACAAACCTCCAGAGATAGCAAGGAATAGTCCATGTCCCCCGGAGACTGGAAGGGTGACCTTTCCCTATGAGTCTGAAGTGCAATAAGTCCCAAACAAAGGAAGAGAGAGGGCCAGGGCCATTTTATGTAGATAAACCAAAGGCAATATTTGCTTGTTTTCATTCACTGTGAAAGGAGTTTTTAGGGGTAAAATAGGCAGGTTTAGGAAGCTTTAGGAATTAGAGGGTCCATGGGGGAGGATCACAGAGCTGCAAAGCTGGGAGCTGCAGAAGGTATACATCTACAGAATAAAGGAAAGGAAGCCACTTATTCAGAGAAAGAAGAAGAAGGCCAAAGGGAATAGAAGAACAAAAGGGAGAAAAAGAGGGGAACCTCACTTGGGATTTGAGCTCTGAAGCAGCTATAGTGACCAATCAGAAGGATATCAGGACACAAAGAACTGCAATCTTTATAAACCTTCAGAAAAAGGGACTTGGTGGGACTCTCTCCTCCTCCCCACATGGGAGTCTGTGCTTGTTTCTCAATAAATTACCATCTTTTCCTATGCCACCTTTTTGTCTGTGGCTTCATTCTTCGAATCCATCTGGACAAGAACCTGGGAAGCCACCTTTGCATCCTGCCCAGGGAAAAACAACACATTCCAGTTTATTTTCCTCATTTCAACTGCAAGTAGAACAGAGATATCTAAATAATTGTCTTCATGCTCTGCTTTGCATCATGGTTGGGCCAGTATTTCTGTCGGATGGAAAACTCCAGTTCAGTCTCTGAAGGAGAAAACATTGTCAGCTAAGTGAAAATGAGGCAATACCTCTTTTATTTTGGGGGCCAAACCTTGATTTGAAATGGTAAGGCTTTGTGTCTCAGGCAGCCTGATTTAATTGCCAAACAAAGCTCTCTTCTTGTGGGAAAGAAAGAAGAGGACTCCAACAATTAGCCCTCTCAAAATGTAGGTCTGTAAAAACAATCGGGAGGAAGTAGGCAGTCACATCCACCCGCCCATTGCTTTTGGCTAGTCCAGGAGAAGGCAAAACAAAGGAAAACATCCAGTTGGTTCAAGAGTTCAGCTCTCCCTTCATTAAGAGAAAATCCATCTTTCTTTTCCCTGGTTAGCCCAGACCTCTTTTCTCAGACCTCCACTGCTGTGATGTTGTACCTTCCAGACCCCTCCTAATCAAACCACTTCTGGTTTTGAAGGGGGATCTTATACCTCTTCAGTGGTCTAAAGTATTAGAAGTGTTCTTTTTTTAAAAAAATATATTTTATTGATTTTTTACAGAGAGGAAGGGAGAGAGGTAGAGAGTCAGAAACATCGACGAGAGAGAAACATCGATCAGCCGCCTCCTGCACATCCCCAGTGCACCCCCTGCACAACCCAGGTACATGCCCTTGACCAGAATTGAACCTGGGACCTTTCAGTCCACAGGCCGACACTCTATCCCCTGAGCCAAACCAGTTTCGGCTAGAAGTGTTCTTTGAATAAGAACTAGAGGCAAGAATTTAACTGGATTTTCTTACCAGGGTAAAAATGAAGAAATGGTCCCAAAGAATAAAGAAAAGTAATTTTTGAATGCCTGGTATGGGCTAGATGTTTACTCTTAGAACACTGTATTGAATCTTCACCACAAGTTTATTTTTGCCATTTATATTGTTAAAAACAAGACAACAGTCCCAAAATGGAGTCACTTAGGTTAAGTCCCATGTCACCAAATTGAGACTTAATCATAGTTTTGGCTCTCCCAGAAATGGGACATTAAATCTGTGAATCAGGAATCACTTGATCAGCAGATCCCTTCCATCTGCTAAAGGAAAGTGACCTTGCAGTATCTAACCACTGTTTCACCCAATACAACTTCCTATTCCCACTGTAAAGCCTTCCATTTTGTACAGCTGCTTGGGGCTCCTTTCTATCTGATGGATTAGATGCTGTGGACCAATTTGAATTGATTTTTGCTCTAAAACCTTAAAGTTTTAATATGTTTTAGTTTGTCTTTTAACAATTTATATGAGAAAACTCCACCTCAGAGGTTAAATGATGTGTCTTATATCACACAGAATGTTATGGATAGAAGGGGAATTAAACCAGGTAACTGTAGTTACCAGGTGGCCAGGAAGCCATTGTCTTTGCTGTTTTGCTTGGCCCAACTTGATTAGAGAAAATCAATGAGTCTCCAGAAAGAGAAGAAACCAAATGGGAGCAATTTTTTTAAATGGGAAATCCAACCTTTTCTTTCATTTTTAAAAAAATATATATTTTATTGATTTTTTACAGAGAGGAAGGGAGAGGGATAGAGAGTTAGAAACATCGATGAGAGAGAAACATCCATCAGCTGCCTCCTGCACACCCCCTACAGGGGATGTGCCCGAAACCAAGGTACATGCCCTTGACCGGAATCGAACCTGGGACCCTTCAGTCTGCAGGCTGATGCTCTATCCACTGAGCCAAACTGGTTAGGGCCTTTTCTTTCATTTTTATTGATGCACTTTCCCTTGGAAATATATTCACTTCATTTTCCTGGGCTAGTGTAAAAGTATAAGATGTGAATTTATCTAGCGTGGAAATGCCATTCTAAAGATTGACTCTCATGGGAGTGCATTTAATCAGTCACCTTGAGAACATTAGTTGAATATCTATCACAAGGAAAGCTTTATGTTGGATGCTTTAAGTTTCTGTTCTTATGTTTACAATTCACCAATAAAGAGTGAATCCACTGAAACCCTACGCCCCCACACTCCACCCCAATAAAAGCAGAACCCAGGTCCGAGGGTGCTCTCTCCCTACCCATGACCTGGCTGTGCATCTCCTGGCCTGCCTTATACTCCCCTTGGCCTGTAAGTAATAACCCTTTTCCTTCAAAGTTTCCTAATGGTTATTGCTGAAGGGTATCTTGCAATGGTAATAAGAACCATAAGGCTGGGTCCAGTTGTAACCTTGGTTTAGAAAGGGGAGAGGTCCATGGGAAGCTCACCGGGGACCAGGGAGTCCTCAGGCATTTATAGCCAATTGCATGACTATAATAGACTGAGCTGAGCAAAAGACAGTGATGCCTTGTGTTATGACTGACACTGGCTACCACATTATGATGTCACTAAGAGGTAGGAATTTTTTAGCTCTGTTATAATGTAATGGGACCAACTTTGTCTATGTGGTCTGCCATTGACTCAAGCGTCATTATTCAACACATGGCTGTATTGTATAGTATAGTATGTCTCTATTTATATTTACTTGTATATATGCCATTTTTATATATTATATGGCAATACACAGAAAAAGACTAGAAGGAATGTTAATAGAGATAAATTAGTTTTGGAGGTGAAGTGCGTGGGGATAATAAAGGAGGGCCATGTTTTAGTCTATAAACTACATTTGGATCTTTTATAATAAAAACATTTGCACCTATTACATATATAATCCTATCTAATAAAAGATAAAAGGGTAATCAACCGTACCTCCACTATGCTTCCCATTGGCTAATCAGTGAGATATGCAAATTAACTGCCAATCAAGATGGCGGCTGGCAGCTATGCAGCTGAAGCGAACATGAGGCTTGCTTGCTCCAGTGATGGAGGAAGCCAAGGTTCCCCGCCTGCCGCGGCCCAGCTCTGAGCCCGAAAGCAACAATGTTTCAATTATAGAAGCTAAACAAAACCCAGATACCTGCTTTCAGCCAGCCTCGGCCTCAGAGCTGGGAGCGCCAGGGACGG
>NW_006297018.1:2248937-2255639 GCF_000327345.1 Myotis davidii | reverse complement strand
AGAACAATCAGGAATGACTAATCACTATGACACACACTGACCACCAGGGGGCAGAGGCTCAATGCAGGAGCTGCCCCCTTGGTGGTCAGTGTGCTCCCACATGGGGGAGCTCTGCTCAGCCACAAGCCAGGCTGATGGCTGCCAGTACAGCGGTGGTGGTGGGAGCCTCTCCTGCCTCCTCAGCAGCGCTAAGGATGTCTGACTGCAGTATAGGCCTGCTCCCCGCTGGCAAGTGGACATCCCCCAAGGGCTGCCAGGCTGCCAGAGGGATGTCTGATTGCCAGCTTAGGCCCAATCCCCTAGGGAGCAGGCCTAAGCCAGCAGGTGGTCATCCCCTGAGGGGTCCCGGACTGTGAGAGGGCACAGGCCAGGGTGAGGGATCCCCCTGCCGAGTGCACAAATTTTTGTGCACCGGGCCTCTAGTTAAAAATAATAAAATCTTAACTGCTCCTTTATAATATCTTGACTTTTAGTTTTCTTCCTATGCATCTTCTATTAAAGCTTGGCTGCCTATGGAATGGTGAAAAAAATTACTCTCTCTTTTAGAAATCTAAAGTGTAAAATTAACTAATTGGGCAATTGCTTTGAAGTGAACTGGCTACCAGATGAAGTTGCAAACAAGTCATTTAGGTCAATGGCTGTGGGTGGCAGGATGTAGCCCCTTAATGTAGCTGATTTGTTCCAGGCAAGAGTGACAGTGTCATCATCCAACAGCCAGGTGGGTGAGGTGTGTCTGTGACACAAAGTGTTAGCTCAGAATGAGCTTCCCCTAGCCTTGGTTCCAGGATTCTTCCACTGTAGTGGCTGGCGTAAGGAGGGGAAGAAAAGGTGATGTCACAGGTGGGGGCAGCAGAGAGGGTAGTTGGTGCTCCACCAAGACAAGAGAAAGAGCACACTTCACTTGGGACAGGAATAGTGTCTTTTAATTCATGCATTTTCAGATGGTTAGTTTTTCCTCTTTACCCCCATTTGTTTATCCACTCAAGCCAATCAATCAAAATGTGCTCTTTCCTACTTAGGAATAAAACAATGGATTTTCTAGAAGGGACCCTAGGTCACCTAGTCCAACCCCTGACTGGCAGGGCAGTATGTGGATACTTAGAGAGGTGACCAATACCCAAATGCAAACCTGGTGCTTGCCCCCAGCACCCTGGAGTCCAGAGAGGCACTTGTACTGCTTTTCCACTTCTCTCTTTTTAAAAATATACTTTTATTGATTTTAGAGAGGAAGGGAAAGGGAGAGATAGAAACATCCATGATGAGAGAGAATCACTGATCGACCGCCTCCTGCAGGCCCCACACTGGGGATCGAGCCTGCAACCCAGGCATATGCCCTGACCATGGGATCGAACCATGACCTCCTGGTTCTTAGGTCAACGCTCAACCACTAGCCACACTAGCTGGGCTCTGATTCTCTTGGAAGCAGCTCCTAATGATACTTGGCCAAAAGAAACCACATTAACCTGAAACAAAGACAGGCCTCAAAGAGGTTTTCTTGTTCTGTTTGGCACTTTCTCAGACCAGAGTCAGATGTGTGTTGTATAAAATACATTTTTTGTGTCTATACTGTGGTTTTGTGCCAGTACAGACCAAATGAAAATGTTGTTTTCTGTTAACCTAACATTTTTTTCCCTCAGTCTTGTCAGGCCCCATTCATAGCATTCCAGTTTCTATTTCTTTCTAATCTCCAGGTAAATGAAATGAAATTGATTTGACTTTTTAAAAACACAATCAATTTTAATGCAAAAATGCAGGATGAGATTATTTCAACAGGCGTCTCTCTTATCTCACTATGTAAACTTGAAAGAAATAGTCATTTTAAAAAAGTTTAGTTTTGTCTAGTGTGCAGAACTCTGCCAGGCCAAGCAAACGTTGGTGCCCAGTGGGCAGACTGTGCTGTGCGCCAGTTGGCTGTGTGAATTCCATGAGGTGAAGGCTGGTGTTCTGAATGACATCAGCCTGGCTGGCAGTGCTCCAAGTCCTGGGCCCGGAGGGGAGGCTTGGGGAGGCGAGATGCTAACACTGATGGAAAAGTAGTGCTGCTGCTTCCCTGGGCTTCACATGTGTGGGAAAATGTGACAACAACATGCGGTAATAATGATAATAATGCGCAGGCAGGTGATCTGTGAGGCCTTGGCATTTACCTTCTGTTCTTTCCCATACTCTTTGTGTTTCTAAAAACATTAGCAATGTCTTTTAGTGGAAAGAACCCCAGGCTAGGAGTTAGGACAGCAGACTGCAGTCTCTGACTTGCCACTAATGAGCTGGTTTGGGGTAAACCACTTACACTCTGAAAAATTGTTATTCTGTCCACTGCCCCCGTGTGGTCTAATCTCTGGGTTTCCTTCTATCTCAGATTTTAGGGCCCATATTCTTGGCATTTACTGTTTTTGTTCTCAGCATCAGAAGTGCGATGCTTTCCGGGAGGAGATTTTATTCTCTTCCTGGATGGCTTGATCCATTATTCCTTGAACCAGAGGACACAAATTGGAGTTGCTGTTTTTTCAGTACAGTTTCAGTCACCTGAGACTGTGAGTGTTACAGGTGAGTCAACCTGTTTTAAGTTTTTCGTTCCTGATTAAAAAAAAAAGAGATAAGATTTGATAACAGGGAGGAGAAGGTTTTGTCTGTACCCACCTGGTCCCAGGGTTGTGATAATGCAATTGTGTCTGCAATGTCTTCTTATATTCCATTTCTCAGACAAGCTGTCCTGCAACTCAGAGGTTGCAACCACCACACCTCTTTTTTTCACATGATGGCTGCATGTTGTAAGAGGGCTGACTTTATTAATTGCCCTGGAAAGCTTTAAAAATGAGGTGGGGCTCCTAACTGCCAGGCACAGTTAATGTGATGGAGATTTGTCATCCTGACATTCCATTTGGAACTATTCAGTGAATGGAAATTTGTAGTCAGAGATGAGGGGGTCTTTCAGACACTGGTAAAACAAATTCACCCAAGAGGCGGGTAAAACGAAGAAACCCAATTATTGCTGTGTTAGGTTCTGTGCAGAGAATTTCGTGATCTCTACTCTGGTGATTCCCCAGAGAGTTTGATAGTTTAGCTTCTTTTTAGAGGTTTTCTACACAAAGTGGTTCCGAATAGATTTCCATACGTCCTTGCTGCCCATTTCTGAAAGCAATATTCAACCTACATGGTGCCCTTTTATTTAAGAAATTTCCAGAAAACAACTTCACAGTGAAGGAAGTCTTTCCACCATTAAGATTTCATCTTTTTTGTTTGGGACTATCCAAGGCATTGGGAAGAGGTTAGACACGGAGAAATAAGACCCTGTAATTCCTCAGACAAAGGACTCTCCGTGAGCCATTGATCTGAAAATTCATCTGCTGGACCCAGCCTCTGGGGAGAGTGTGTGATAATAACCATTGATTACTTAGGAACCTGAGAGCAGGCAGTTCCGAAGTTGTGTGGGCTGAGCTTTTGGATCCTTAACTCCAGGAAAAACAAACAAGCTGCCCAGTCATTTACTTCATAGTCACTAATAAAGGTAGTGGGATCCTCACAGTCATATTCATATGCTTGTTTTTAAACTATAATGGCAGGAGGCAGAATAACTGACTTGACCACCAAAGCAACTCATTAGAACAGCTGGCAGGCGGTGAAGGACTCTGTTGTAGGTGTAAGTATGTGTCCAGCATGGCCTGGGACAGGAAAAGACAGAAATAACATAAAAATCCATGAATAGGAGACTGTTTAGGTAGATTATGGAACATCATATACCATGGAATTTATGTGTCATAAGTCATCTTTCCCGACACACCTGCAATGAGGAATTATCTGCACGTGATTTATTATGGGAGTGTCCCAGAGAACCTGATAAAGGAGGGGGAGGCAGAAGTGGGGAAGAAAAAGAAAGAAGTCAGGGAGTGATTTTTGTATAAAGTTCCGGCACCTGCCTGGTCCTTTTGGGAAACTCTGGAGTATAAACTGTACCAACTGGGGGACAGGAGCTGGGTTTTAATAATCACCTGGCAGGTCCTCCTGCTTCTCAGTGCTTTCGGGCCAGGGGCTCGAGAGGCCCAATGTCAGGCCTCAGGAGAGACGTGCAGGTGCAGGCAGCTAAAGAAAAGCACACATATGCCAGGGGTTGACTCACACTGGTAAAGGGATTGCAGGGGTTCTGGTTAGAGTGTCTGCTTTGTTATGCAACTAACAGAAAGAATGATGTGAGAGTGCAAAGTCCTTCCTTTGGAAGTTTATGATCATCATTAAGCTATCCCCCGCCACCCCCCAAACAAACAAATACAAAAACCCAAACAAGTTGCCAAGTAACATTTCCTGGGGTATGTCCCAACACCAATCAATTCTTCAGCACCAGCTGGGTATCCAATGATTCAACTCAATTCTGACACTAGCTACCGGGAATCAGTGTCAGATCCCAGGAGTTAAAGGGCTCAGTTTCACTTCAGATAACAGTCACAAGTCCCAGGTTGCCAATTGTACTCTGGAGGACTGGCTACATGTTGGGGTTCCCAAGACCTCTTCTTGAGTTTGGTAATTTGCTAGAATGGCTCACAGAGCTCAGGAAGGCATTTTACTTACATTTACAGGCTTATTATAAAGGATATAGCTCAGGAACAGCCAAGTGGAAGAGATGCATGGGGCAAGGTATGTGGCAAGGGGTGCAGAGCTTCCCTGCCCTCTCTGTGTACACCACACTCTCAACACCTCCACATGCTCACCTACCTAGAAGCTCATCCAATCTCATTGTCCAAGAGTTTTTATAAAGTTTAATGTCCACCACCCTCACCCTAGGTCTGTAGATGGAGCTGAAAGCCCCAACCCTCTGATCACTTGGTCTTTCTGATGACCAGCCCCATCCTCAGGATACCTAGGGGCCCCACCTCTATTATCTCAACATAAATTCAAGGATAATAAAAAAAAGGGATCCTTATGAATACAAAAAGATACTCCTACTGCTCAGGAATTTCCAAGACTTTTAGGAGCTCTGTGCCAGGAATAGGACAAAGAGCAACTATATTGCTTATTATATTATACACATATAGTTTGATATCATTTTTATTTTATTTTAAAATATATTTTTATTGATTTGAGAAAGTAAGGGAGAGGGGGAGAGAGATAGAAACATCAATGATGGGAGAGAATCATTGATCTGCTGCCTCTTGCCCACCCTTTACTGGGGATCGAGCCCTTAACCCAGGCATGTGTTCCCATCAGGAATTAAACCGTGACTTCTTGGTTCGCATCACTGTCAACCAGTGAGCCACACCTGCTGGGCTGATACCATTTTTTTTTTTAAGTAAAAAGAAACATGTGCATGTAAAGAAAAAGCCTGGAAGGAAAAGGACCCAACTTTTGTGTTACCTCAGAAGGGATTAGGGTTGGGGAAGAGAGGTGGAGAAGTAGGTAGAGGCATTAATTTTTTTTTTTTTAGGTAGAGGCATTCAGAGTTTATGAGCAAACATATTATGCTTTATCATAGGAATAAAAAATAACACAATGTACAAGGTCTCTGCCATGAACCAGAGCTCGTGCCTCTGTAGTTGGGCTTTTCGGTCTGCAGTTCTGACAATCAGACGGGCCATACTGAGTGAAAGGAGAGTAGTGCTACTTGGAGAATATGTGATGTTTCCCTGCAAGGAACAGTGCTTTGAAGTCTACAATTATGTTCAATACTGGACTGGAAATTATGGCTTCGGTGGTTTTCATTCCAGATGCCTGGTTGCCATTTTAGGCTGTCTTAGGAAAACAGGCTTTCAGTCAAGTGCCTCCCCTCCATGCTTGAATCCCTGTCCATTGGATGTGCATTAGCTTAGCCTCTGCTCTCTGTGGGAGGCTGTTTTGGTGGAGAAACTACCCATACTCTGCCTTGAGCCTAGATTAGTAGTCCTGGAAGAACCCTTAATTTGTAGGTAGAAGAAATTACCCATTTTGGTAGACATTATAGATCTAGGTTGACATTATCCATTACCTTGGCCTGTAAACAGCCAGGAAGTAGCATGAAATGTTCAGCAAAAATGGTCTTTCCTGTTATCACAAAGCCTGAAGTCTTGTTGTATATGGTGTTGCATTTAACTTGGGGCAAAGAGCACTGCATGGAGAACGTCTCTACATTATTGGAACTGCAATTTTGCATCAGACTAACTTTTGTTTCAGTTTATCCATCCATCCATCCATCCATCCATCCATCCATCCATCCATCCATTTTTCTAATAATGATTGAGAAACTCTCACAAATCAGGCATTGCAGCAAGCATAATTCCTCGTCTCCTGGCATTTATCTGTAGTAAACACCACCTTTACCTGCAGACTTTAGTATATGTTAGAAACCACTGTAAGCCCTCTGTTAGGGTTATGTTTTTACCTAGCCCAGAGTTTATTGTTACTTTCACCTCTCAGTAGTATTACATCCTATCTAATAAAGAGGGAATATGCTAATTGACCCTCACACTATCACAAAGATGGTGGTGCCCACAGCCAATAAGGAGGGAATATGCTAATTGACTGCCATGTCTTCAAAGATGATGGTGCCTACAGCCACAAGATGGCGGGCAGGGGAGAGCAGTTGTGGGCGATCAGGCCAGCAGGGGAGGGCAGTTTGGGGAGACCAGGCTGGCAGGGGAGGACAGTTGGGGGCAAGCAGGCCTGCAGGGGAGGACAGTTAGGGGTGACCAAGCCTGCAGGGGAGGGGAGTTGGGAGGGACAAGGCCTGCAGGGGGGGGC
>NW_006297018.1:2246964-2248889 GCF_000327345.1 Myotis davidii | reverse complement strand
TGCCTGTGTTGTCTGGGATTGGGCCTAAACTGGCAGTCAGACATCTCCTGAGGAGTCCCAGATTGGAGAGGGTACAGGCTTGGCTGAGGGACACCCCCTCAGTGCATGGATTTTGTGCACCGGGCCTCTAGTCTACAATAATAAAAGGGTAATATGCTACTTAGACCACATGTCTTCTGGACATCATTCTGGACGTCCTTCTTGACAAAGCTGGGATCAGAGGGAAGCCAGCCCAGGTCCCAGGTGCCTGTGGGTGGCTGGAGGAGGGAAGCAGTCCAGGTCCTGGGTGCTGGAGGGAAGCCGGTGCCGGCAGCCAGGGGAAGGAAGGCCTACTCTTGCAAGAATTTTTGTGCATCGGCCTCTAGTCAGATAATAATTACCTTGTATTCAATGCTCATTATATTATACTAGAGGCTCGAAGCATGAAATTTGTGCAAGGGCCTTGGCCCCTGCTGCCATGGCAGTCACCTCTGCCTTGGTCTCCGCCTGCTGTGGCAGCTGCAGGCCTCTGTCAGCTCTGCCTCAGCCCCCACCTGTCGCCACTATGGCCAGGGGCCTCTGCTGCCTCTGCCTTGGCCCCTGCCCACTGTGGCTTTGTCCGGAAGGAAGGACATCTGGTCTAAGTAGCATATCATGCTTTTATTATTATATTATATTATATTATATTATATTATATTATATTATATTATATTAATTACATATTTGCAAATGTTAAATACACTCTAATTAATTTAATCCTTACAATGATCCTAAGAAATGTGTAGTTTTGTCTACATTTTAATTTTTTATTGTGAAATACAACCATACATAAAGAAAAGTGTACAAAAATAAAGTATGACTCTGAAATTTATCAAAAAGCAGTGACATATATAATGAGGTAAAAAATAGAACATTGCCAGTCCCCAGAAGTCATCTTTTTGCCCCATTTTAATTGCCATTCCCTCTTTACCTTCTAAAAGTAACCATCATCCTGATATATATGATAATGACTTCTGCTTTTCTTTCCTCATTTCTTTTATAAAAATTAAATCTTTATTGTTGAAAGTATTACATGTGCCCTCCTTTATCCCCCCATTGACTCCTCTAACCCCAGGCCTTCACCCTATTGTCTGTGGTCATGGGTTCTGCATTTATGCATACAAGTTCTTTGGTTGATCTCTTCCCACCCACCTACCTCTGACTTTCCTCTGACTTTCCACAGTCTGTTCCATGCTTCTATATCCCTGGATCTATTTTGTTCATTAGTTAATTTTGTTCATTAGATTCCACATATAATGAGATCACATAGTATTTGCCTTTCTCTGACTGGCTTATTTCACTTAGCATAATAATCTCCAGGTCCATTGATGCTGTGGCAAAAGGTAAGAGTTTCTCCTTTTTTATAGCTGTGTAGTATTCCATTGTGTAAATGTGCCACAGCTTTATTTTATTTTTATTTATTTATTTTTCTATTGAAGAACAAGTACAGACTCTCAAGTGGAGAGGGGGAAAGGGTTCCACTGAGTTCCCTTTCCCTCTTCCACAGCTTATTTTTAAATTGCTTAAAATATTACAAAGAGTATTATATATGTCTCCTTTTCCCCCTTCCCCCCTTGACCTTCCCCTGGCCTCCCCTATCCCCCAGTGTCTTGTGTCCACTGGTTATGCTTATATGCATGCATACAAGTCCTTTGATTGATCTCTTACCCCCCTGCCCCTCAACCCTCCCCGGCCTTTCTGTTGTAGTTTGACAATCTATTCAATGCTGCTCTGCCTCTGTATCTACTTTTGTTCATCAGTTTATAATGGTCTTTATTATCCATAAATGAGTGAGATCATGTGGTATTTTTCTTTCACTGACTGGCTTATTTCACTTAGTATAATGCTCTCCAGCTCCATCCATGCTGTTGCAAATGGTAAGAATTCCTTCTTTTTTATAGCAGCAT
>NW_006297018.1:2244738-2246455 GCF_000327345.1 Myotis davidii | reverse complement strand
AGTCCCATTTGTTTATTTTCTCTTTAGTTTCCATTGCCCTAGGAGCTGTATTGGTGAAGAAATTGCTTCGGCATGTGTCTGAGATTTTGTTGCCTTTGGATTCCTCTAGTATTTTCACTAGCTGGATTTCCTCTAGCTTTTTATACACTCTCTACTGATGGGCACTTGGGCTGCTCCCAGATCTTGGCTATTGTAAATAACACTGCTATGAACATAGGGGCGCCTATAATCTTTCTGATTGATATTTTGGGATTCTTAAGGGTATATTACCAGAAGTAGGATCACTGGGTCAAAAGGCAGATTCATGTTTAAGTTTTTGAGGAAACTGCACACTGTTTTCAACAATGGCTGCACCAGTCTGCAATTCTGCTAGCAGTGTACAGGGTTCCCTTTTCTCTACATCCTCTCCAGCACTTATTGTTTGTTGGTTTATTTATGGTAGCCATTCTGACAGGTGTGCGGTGATACCTCATTGTGTTCTTTTTAAATTAATTTTTTTTTTATTGATTTCAAGGAGAAAGGGAAAGGGAGAGAGAGATAGAAAAATCAATGATGAGAGAGAATCACTGATTAGCTGCCCCTTCACACCCCCTACTGGAGATTGGGCCCACAACAAGGGCATGTGCCCTTGACCAGAATTGAACCCAGACCCTTCAGTCCACAGACTGATGCTTTATCCACTGAGCCAAATCATCAAGGGCCCTCATTGTGGTTTTAATTTGCATCTCTTTGATGATTAGTGATTTTGAGCTTTTTTTCTTTTCTAATTTTAAAAAATCTTTATTCCTGAGAGTATTGCAGATATCCTCCCTTTCCCCTCCCATTTCCCCTTCCACCCAGTTCCTGCTCCATCCCAGGCTTTCTTTATTTTCTCTTAATAATATTTGACACTCTTCTGTTAGAAATCTTACACATGGTGTATACCATTTATTCTTAAGTCTTTGATTTTTTAACTTTTTATTTTGAAGTAATTTCAAACTCATAGAAAAACTATAAAAATAGTACAGAGAAATCTTTTATTTCCTGGAACCAGATTCAACACCTGAGAAATGTTTTGCCACATTTGCATTGGAATTCTGTATCTTTTTTTCTTCAGTGTATTTATAGGTATGTGTTATTTTTTTGTTTTCTAAATCACTTGAGAGTAAATAAGTCAGTCCCCTTTACTCCTCAAGATTTCCATGTGTATTTTCTAAGAACAAAAAAAGTCCATTAATATAACCACTAGAGACCCAGTGCACGAAATTTGTGTATGGGTAGGGTCCCTAGCAATCAGGGCCAATTGGGGCCTTCCAGCTGCCAGCTGCCGGCCAGGGCCTTCCTTTGTTCCACGCCATCCCCTGGTGGTCAGTGCATGTCATAGTGAGCGATTGAACTTGCGGTCTCCTGGTCGAACTCTTGAGGGGACACTTTGCATGTTAGCCATATATATATGCAAAGTGTATATATACATATACATATATATGTATAATATATATATAATACATATATATATTAGTAGATAGTGTAGTTATCAAATTCAGAAAACTTAGTCTTGATATAATATTTTTATCTAATGTAGTCCCTCTTCCAATTTCATCAGTTGTCCTACTAACATCCTTCCAGTACAGGATCAGTTCGGGAATACATATTGCACTTAGATGTCATTTTGTATTAGTCTTCTTTAAAATAATAATAATAGTAATATATATATATATATATATATACATATGTGGGC
>NW_006297018.1:2243315-2244574 GCF_000327345.1 Myotis davidii | reverse complement strand
CCTGCCTGATTGCTCTTAACCACTCTGCCTGCCAGCCTACTCTCCCCCAACTGTCCCCCCACCACCAGCTTGATCACCCCCAACTGCCCCTCCCTGCTGGCCTGCTCGCCTGCTCACATCCAACTACCTCCCCCGCCGGCCTGATCGTCCCTAATTGTGCTTTGTCCAGAAGGTCTCCTGGTCTAATTAGCATATTACCCTTTTATTAGTATAGATATACATACTAGAGGTCTGGTGCATGACATTTGTGCACTCAAGGGGGGGCATCCCTCAGCCCAGCCTGTGCCCTCTTGTAGTCTGGGAGCTCTTGGGGGGTTTCTGACTGATGGTTTAGGTCTGTTCCCCACTGGGAGCGGACCTAAGCCGTCAGTTGGACATCCTTAGTACTGCCACAGAGGTGGGAGAAGCTCCTATCACCACCTCTGAACTCACAGCTGTGAGCCTGGTTTTTGGCTGAATAGTGCTCCCTTGTGGGAGCACACTGACCACCAAGAGGCAGCTCCTGCATTGAGCGTCTGCCCCCTGTTGGTCAGTGCGCATCATAACGACCAGTCATTCTGCCATTTGGTTGATTTGCATATTAGCCTTTTATTATGTAGGATATATATTTTAATATTTTTATTGATTTCAGAGAGGAAGGGAGAGGGAGAGATAGACACATCAATGATGAAAGAGAATTATTGATTGGCTGCCTCCTGCACATCCCCCTTTGGGATCGAGCCCACAACCGGGCATCTGCCCTGCTCGGGAATCGAACTGTGACCTCCTGTTTCATAGGTTGATGCTCAACCACTGAGCCATGCCGGCTGGGCTGTATTAGTCTTCTTTAATTTGGCACAGTTCCTCAGTTCTTTGTCTTTCATGATATTGACAATTTTGAAGACTATGGGCCAGTTATATTATTGAATGTTTCTCAGTTTGACTTTGTCTCATATTTCCTCAGGATTAGATCCAGATTTTCCATCCCTGGCTGGAATTACATGAGCAATGTGTGTCTCTCTCAGGGTATTGCATCTGAAGGCACATGATGCCTATCTGCCTCTCATTGGTAATGATTCTGATCATCTGCCCAGGGTATGGCAGTTTTTCCACTGTATACATACTATTTTCCCCATGGAAGGTAATAAGTGATCTGTGGGAAAACAATGAGGCCTTGATAATATCCTGCATTTCATCATATTTGCCCCATAATTTTAGTGTCTGTTAATGATTCTTGTCCAAACCAACCTTTACTATAATGATTACAAAAGGATGATTTT
>NW_006297018.1:2232911-2243279 GCF_000327345.1 Myotis davidii | reverse complement strand
CACATTTATCACTTAGCATTCTATCATCAAGAAGAACCCTCCTTTATCCCTCATTTATTTGTTTTCTGTTTATTATTTTATGGATTCATGGATTCTTTATTATATTCAGGAGCTTATTACTGTCCTTTTTCTTTTGATGCTCAAATTGTTCCAGATTTGGGTAGTGGGAACATATTCAAGCTGGCTTCTATATCCTTTGACATGTTGCCCTCATTTGTGCCTTCCCCAGTCTCAGTTCTGGGATCAGCCACATCCCCAACTAATCCTTGTTCCTCGATCTGGATGGAGATGCATGCATTACTATTAGGATGTGATTGCTTCTGGGCTCTTTCAGTGGTCAGGGCTGGGATAAATATCGGTGTATACACAATATAAGTATACATACACACTTATATATGTGTATATTTGTACATACATACACATATATAAAGCTATGCAATATCTATACTATATCTGTATATATAATTATATTATTTGAAACATAAGTTTATATTGATACCTTTAATTCCAGTAGAACCCACAGGATTCTACTGTGCCATCACCCAGGACTGTCAACATAATTTGCAGGTCCAATGTAAAATGAAATAAATGTGGGACTGCTTATTCAAAATGTGTCCAGAATTTCAAGACAGCAACGGAGAGCATAAAACCAAGCAATGGGCCCTTCTGAAGCATGGGGCCATGTCAACTGCCTAGGTCTCACACAGGTGAAGAGGGCTCTGCCTTCATCATCCCTTATATTAAGCTTTTCCATAGTGAGACTGCTCACTGGCAATATTAACTCAAAGCGCTACTCAGGGCTTTACATCATCTACTCATGGCAATACCTTGTGGGGGCCATGTGCAAAATGAAAATACAAACCATTTGTTCACAAAGCAAAAAAAAAAAAAGATCATTAAAGATACTTAAATATAAAGTTTTTTCTTCTGTGGTTTCTTGATTTACAGTGTTGTTGTTTTTTTTAAATTTGGCATTTAGTATCATTCTAAATAAAGAAAAATTAAAGTTATGTAATTAGTGTGAATTCTACTGATTACCTTTATATTGTGGAATGCCAATTTTAAATGCAAATATAAGGGCATTTACCCATAAGCAGAATCCTCAAAGTCACACAATTAGTTTTTCCTAACTTGTACATGCATATGGATTTTGTTCTTACCAAAATAATGGAATCATATGAAACTAACTGAACTATTTTAATTTCACTTCTTGATATGTTCACATTTTTACTGACACTCTCTTTTTTCTTTTTCTTAGTTATATATATTTTTTATTGATTTGAGAGAGGAAGGGATAGGGAGAGATAGAAAAAAGATGATGAGAGAGAATCATTGATTGGCTGCCTCCTGCATGACCCCCACATGAGGCTGAGCCCGCATTCCGGGCATGTGCCTGACCACCGGGATGGAACAGTGACCTCCTGGTTCATAGTTTGATGCTCAAACACTGAGCCACACAGGTTGGGCTACCAACACTCTTTTATTGATGAGTAAGGAAGGACCAAAAGGAAGGGGAACTCTCGGTTGACCTCTTTTTCCTTTGTTTCTATGCCATCATTTTCAGCATGTGTGGTTGGCTAATAGAGGTGGGGTAAGAAAGGTCATGTTAGGGCTCCTTGGATGTTCGGGTTTCCTAGGATACCATTGTCTTCGGTCTTCAGTTACAGCAAGTTCAGGGTCAAAGCATGTGCTCACCTACCGTGTTGTAGACATAACATTTTCTTTGCATTCTTTTTGAGCCTCACTGAATTCCCATGCATCATAGCATCAGACTTCACTTGCAAAACATCAATTTAAAGATAAAATTATTATGAATTTCAAGATGGTGTCACAGAGCATTAAGCCAAGTGCAGTGTCCTTCTTAGCACAGGGTCTTCCCTGGAGACTGCATAGTTCACAGGTCTCCTGTTTTTTAAAGATTTCCTTAAGACTCTGCTCTTCCACTCTTTATTCCCAATGTAATGAAGCCGCAGCCGAGCTCCAGGAGTAGCTTTGTGTGAATAGGTGCATAGTTCTCTGCATAATTTGAAGTTCCTCTAGGTCCTGGTAATGCTAAAGACATGTCTGGTTTTTTTTCACTCCTTGAAGATCTTAGACTTTTTTTTTTTGGCAGTTTTATGAAAAATTTTAAATTCTAGTGGCTATTGTTATTCCTCAGACTAAAAGCTTTTTTTTGTGTGTGTGTTTTAAATGTCATAGTAAAAATTACCTTTCCCCTGCCCCAACAAAAGACTTTAATCAAAAACATTTGTTTGGGCTGGATAATACATTCACAAAGATCAAGCACAAAGAGGTTAAGGATATCATTAAGTGCTAGCTGGTTGCTCAGTGGTTAGAGCATTCGCCTGCAGACCAAAGGGTGGTGGGTTCGACTCCCAGTCAAAGGCACCCACCTCATTTGAAGGCTTGGCCCCTGGTCCCAGTCAAGGTGTATGCAGGAGGGAATCAATCAATGTGACTCTCACATTGATGTTTCTCTCTTTCTGTCACTCTCCCTCCTTCCACTCTCTCTAAAAAAAATCTATGGAAAAAATATCCTCCAGTGAGGATTAACAACAACAATAAAAAAGGTATTAAAATTTTTAATTGTTTATTGCTGTTATATAGAAATAATAGTTGCTTTTAAAAATTATCTTTATACCTTGGGATCTTGTGAAATTCATCAAACTATCTCTAATAGTGTTGGGGAGCACAGGAGACTTGGTTGGAAAGTTTGTAAGGAGGACATTCTGAGATCAGGGAAGAGTGCTCAAGGCAGCCTGCCCTGTTTATTGGAATTCCGATTTAGGGGAATGCTGAAGGTGGTGCCCCTAATTATTCCTTGACCTTTCCAAACAAGTCTGTGAACGTGCAGACCCCTGGGTGTTTATTAGAAACCTTATGCTTAACCTTTGGGTGTCCTTACTTAAAGGACACTGCAAACGCATGTGTCCTCCCAAGATTACTTACCCCACTGATTGTATCTTAAAGATAAACTTTATCTCAAACTGCTGTTACAATAAAAGCCTAATGAGGCAGCTAATTGAGGCTGTCTGGTTCCGTTAGCCAGAAAGTCCCTTAGCCCTCTCTTTCACAGCAAACATTGTGTCAGAGTAATCATTCATTCGTTGCTCAAGGTCTGCTGGTCAGCTCTGGCATAATAGTTTATTTGTAATTTTCTTTTCTTTTTACTTAAGTTGATTATCTGGTCAGAGAATTATGACAGTTTTATTTCTTCCTTTCAATTCTTATCTTTTATCCATCTTTCTTGTGTTATTGTTGTTAGGCCCTCCAGGACAGTGTTGAATAGAAGTGGTGATGGTGGACATTCTTTTCTTTTCTTTTTTTTTTTTAAATATATTTTATTGATTTTTTACAGAGAGGAAGGGAGAGAGATAGAGAGTCAGAAACATCAATGAGAGAGAAACAATGATCAGCTGCCTCCTGCACATCTCCTACCAGGGATGTGCGTGCAACCCAGGTACATGCCCTTGATCGGAATCGAACCTTGGACCTTTCAGTCCCCAGGCCGACGCTCTATCCACTGAGCCAAACCGGTTTTGGCGATGGTGAACATTCTTGACTCATTCCTGATCTCAGAAGGAAAGCTTTTAACTTTTCACCCATAACATTATGATTTTTGTAGATGCTTAAAACAATGACAAGGAATTATCTTCTATTCCTAATCTCCTATAAGTTTTGAAAAAAAACCCAGAACGAATGGTGTATAAATGTTGAATTTTATCAAATGCCGTTTCCGCATCTGTTGAGATCTCATGTGATTCTGACATTGATTTTTGAATAGAAGCCAGCCTGGCATGCCTGAAATGAGCCTAACTTGGCTGAGATGTATGAAATTTTTTATATATTGTTTGATTTGGCTTATGCTTACTTTGTTTTGTGCATGTACGTGTCTGTGTTCATGAGTAAAATGGGTCTGACATTTTCCATTTTTGTAATGTTTTTCAGAGGTTTTGGATCATGGGTAGTCTGGTCTCAAACATGATCCAAAAGTTAGAGATTGTGTAAGAGTGGCATTATTTTTTCTCTGAGTGTTCAGTAGAATTCCCAATGAATCTATCTGGACCAGGAGCTTTTTTTTTTTTTTTTTTTTTTTTTGGTGGTGGTGGTGGGGCAGAGGGAGGAGGGGCAGGTTTTAAATTATGGATTTAAATCACTAGTCATATTTTCTACTTTATCATGCCAGGTTTGGTAAGTTTTATTTCTCTGGTAATTTGATTGTACATCCACATTTTCATAGAGTTGTTTGTAATACCTTCTTGGCATATATTTATTTTATTTACATATGTCCCCCTTTTTCCCCCATTGACCCCCACATCCCCTGCCCCCTCCTCCCACCCCAGGCTCTCACTGACCAACTGTCTTTTATCTTCTTGGACATAGCAAGCATTTAACAGTTTGTATTTGTTAACTGGAGTTACTAAGCCCATTTCTACTGCTTATTGCTTCTGCAGATTTTTAATCATGTTGTTTTGTCTCCTCATATGCCTTGTTATTTTTTATTGTGTGCAGGACATTATTCTTATAAAATTATTTGTAGAAATAATTCATATGATGCTATATTTTTCCAGAGAAGATTTACATTTTTTTTCTTCTGGGTGCCCGAGGGCACAGACACTCTGTAATGACTTCCATTCACTTTCAGTCATTGAGCTCATTTGAAATGAAGCAGCAGTTCCATAGGGTTACCTTACTTTTATCGTGTAGTCCTGTGAGGTTCCCATCCAAAGTGAGGGGCATTCACCATGCCCCACTCCCATGTCTGTCCCTGTGCTCCAATCCACAGAATCACTGCTCACCCTCTCCACCAACGCCTCTCAAATGAGCAAACACCTCCAGGAGGAAAGCATTTCTCAACACGGACAGGCTCATATCTCTGGACCTTCAGCTTCCCTCGATGGCATTTCTTCATTGTATTTTTAGCTCCCTAATATTCTTCTCAGCTGCCCTACATATTCTGAGGAGGAACTTTGAAATTACTTGTTCTCCATTATGAGGAGTGGAAGTCTTATTATTTTTATTTTATAGATGAAAATACTGAGACTGAGAGAGCACAAATAACTCTCCCTAAATAAAGGGAAGGCTGAATTACAGATTCAGTGGTCTACGGTGATTTAGACTTGTTTTAGAAAGTAACACACAACATTTTCTTTTTCTTTTGAAGACTGCAGGGTCTGTTTCATCTGTGGTGATGAGGTCATGTTGAAAGTGCAGGGGACAAAGCCTTTGCCGGAGGCAAGACACTGCAGTTAAGGAGTTGGGAGTGACTTAGTGTGGGGAAATGGGAGGAGAAATAGGTTTAGTGGAGAGAGGAGGTAGTAATGCCTAGCCATCCCTAGGGGCAGATATTAGGTGGTTTGTAGTTCTGGCTACCGGCTGGGTCATTTATACTTAGACAACTTCAGAAGTTAGCATGTCAAATGCATAAGTGAGGAGGGGCACCTAGAGTGATTACTGGCAAATTTATAGTCTACTTTTTGAAATGGATGTTGAGAGAATTAGGAACATGGGACAAGAGTCCTGTCTTTTAGCCTCTAGTATGCTACCACTTGGGCAGGTTACTTTCCTTCTCCGAGTCAATATCATCATCTCTAGAGAAGATGATAATTCATATTTTTCCCATTGCATATGAAAAGTGCAGTGTGGCTGATATTACTCATTATTGTACCATGAAACTAGAGCAGTGTTTTTGAGGTAACGGATTGGCATCTCAAAGATTAAAGTCCTTCAATGGTTTCCTATTGTTCTTCAGCTAAATGACAAACCCTGCAATCACAGCTCACCATGAACTGGGTGGTCTGGCCCTTACCCACCTCCCCTGCTTCACCTTAGTCCATACTCCTCCAGTCACATTGACTTTCTGTAGCTCCCTTGCCCTTGCTGTGCCCCCTTCCTTTGTAAGGCCTTTGTCCTTGCTGTTGTCTCTGGCTAGAAATATCCCCCTTCCCTTCCAGCCCATTAGTTTATGATGCATCTACTGTCACATCCTCAGGGGAGTGTCTAGTGATGCATCTCTAGGGGAGTCTTTCCAACCTCAGACTAGTTCAGATCCCTGTGAGATGCATTCCTTGGATCACATGCTTCTCTTCCGTGGGACTCCTTTACATTACAATGTTGTACTTTACATTTATTGGTGTAATTATTTGCTTCCTGCCTGCTCTCTCACTAGACTTATGCACCTGGGGGGTAGGAACCATGATGAGTTTTGGTCACCACTCTCTCCTTAGCCACTAGTCCACTGTCTAGGGATAGTAAGCACCCAATAAACATTTGTCAAATAAATGAAGGAAGGAAAGGAGTCTTGTTAATTTCATTCTAACTATAGATTTTGTCTGTTTATTAACTTGCTTTCTGAAAAGTGGGTTGGGGCAAGAAGCATTAGGGACAGATGATTTAAACTGTGACAAAAGTGAAAGATGGTTTTCAAATGTCCTTGGCTACAAGTGATTAGTATTCAACCACTTCCGCTGTCTGGAACCTGGTTTCAAGTGCCAAGAGAAAACGTGTTTAGAATTTAAACCAATTCTCCTGGAAACACCAGTGGCAATGCAATTGCTGAAATATCCAAATGAGGCTATGGATAAGAAATCTTTGCTCTTTATTTGTTCATTTACAAAAACAACACTGCATTGTAGTGAGGACCTACCAGGTAGGGAGAGGGGCACTGGTATTTCAGGAACTGGGGAGACCTCTCCTGACACTCGCTGATCAGCCAAGGGAGAGGCAGACTGGCTGTGAGGGCCGCCGTTTCTGGGGCTGGTGCACTCACGGTCAGCACTGTCTCTGACACCTCAGATACAGGAGGGTTGAGAACGGAAAATGAGTTTAGCCTTTTACTAGTAGTTTATCTTCTGGTGAGTGTGTGACAGCTGGGAAGCCCTTTAAGCCACTGAAGGACTCTGAAGGAAGCCTGCTGGGAGCCTGGAAGCCAAGAGGCAAGAAGTCAAACTTCAAACGTGACCATGAAATAACAGTGTTCAGGGAAGGGCGTGCATCTAAAAGTTCTTTGATAGTAACAAAGCCACTTTCTGGCAGGTTGCATAACTGGCTGATTAAGAACAATGTTTGAATCAGCCATATCTGTGCTCCTGACATCAGGTGTGCCAGGGTTCTCCCCACACCCATGCCTTCTCCAACACCAGCTGGGTGGCCAGTGAGTCAGTTCAATTCTGACACTATCTGCCTGGGTTAACGCAGACCCCGTAGGCTGAGGACTCAGTCCTAGAAGATCCTCTACTTCAGACACCAGTGGCAAGTCCAGGTTGTCACCTGCACTTCTGACCCACTGGCCGTGAAGTTGGGGAGTTTGTCTCCTCGGATATGATAATTTGCTAAAACGACTTACAGAACTCGGAGAAAATAGTTTACTTGCTATTACTGGTATATTATGGAGGTTGCATCTCAGGAACACCCAGGTGGAAGAGATGAATAGGGGACGATTTGTGGGGAGGGGTGGGGAGTGTCCATGCCCTGTCTGGGTGGCTCATATTCCCAGCACCTCCACGTATTTACCAACCCGGAAGCTCAGCCTATCTCCTTGATTAAGAGTCCATAGAGCTCAATCTGCAGCTCCACGCCCCTTCCCGGAGGTTCTGAGTGGGGCTGAAAGTTCAAACCCTCTCATCACCTGGTGTTTCTGGTGACCAGCCTCATCTCGAGGCTACCTAGGGACACTACCTGTTTCACCTCATTAGCATAAACTCAGGTTTGATCAAAAGGGGCTCCTTCTGAAAAACAAAAGACAGTCCTATTACGCAGGATTTTCCTAGGGGCTCTGCCCCAGGAATGGGGACAAAGATAATATATACATATTATTCTGCAAATATCCTGTAGTTTTGTGACCTCAAACAAGATGTTCAACCCCTTAGTTTATGAGTCTCTAAATCAGGTCATTGTGTGAAATGAATGAGGCAGTGTATGCACAACCGGTAACAGAAGGTGCGTGTTCAATAAAAGCAATTGGGACACTATTACCCCAAACCACCTGGGAACTGGGGTTGGGGGTGGGTCTTTGGGGGCAACTTTCTGCTCCCACATTTGGGCATGCTTTTATATTTTTAAAACTAAATTTAGGTGAACTTGGGCAACCTCGGAGGGGAGAAGTGTTGCAACAGTGCAATAGGGTATCAGAGAGGTGGCCGTGGAAGTGCGAGAGGCTTTCCTTTATTTGCCGAGAAAATATTGACCATGTCTGCCACCTGTGGGAATCTGTGCCTAGCACTGAGAATACAGTGGTGGGCAAGGTACACAATGGCTCCTGCCCTCATATTGCTTACAAGCTAGCAGGACAGACAGATGTGAAGCAGTAATTATGTGCTTAATTAACATTGTGTGTGCACTCAGCATCTTACAAAGAAGTACAAAGTGCTCTGAGTTCAAGGGACTGAAGGGCTATAAAAGGTTGGTTTGCTTTAGTGAATGGCTGTGGGGAGGGTGGCTGATCAGAGATGAAAAATATTCCTCTTTTTCTTTCCTTCTTTCTTTCTTTCCTTCTTTCCTTCCTTCCTTCCTTCTCTCTCTCTCTCTCTCTCTCTCTCTCTCTCTCTCTCTCTCTCTCTCTCTCTCTCTCTCTCTCTCTCTCTCTCTCTCTCTCTCTCTCTCTCTCTCTCTCTCTCTCTCTCTCTCTCTCTCTCTCGTTCTTTCTTTCTTTCTATTGTTGATAGTATTACAGATAGCTCTCATTTTCCTCCCCTTTTCCCATCCTCCTCCCAGTTCCTGCCCCTGATGTCACTTTAGGGCTGGCAGGTAATAGTCTCCCTGTTTCCCCCCCTTGAAGTCACACTGTCTACAGGAGGTGGTGGTCATTCTGATGGCCCCATTAGGACATAGGG
The DNA here is from genome assembly GCF_000327345.1 of Myotis davidii. Taxonomy (NCBI): domain Eukaryota; kingdom Metazoa; phylum Chordata; class Mammalia; order Chiroptera; family Vespertilionidae; genus Myotis; species Myotis davidii. The sequence continues at coordinate 2,234,448 of NW_006297018.1, read as the reverse complement.
TGCTGGGGTTCTTAACTAAAGCCTAAATGATAGATCAGATTTATGGCCAGTGTAATGAAATAGGTCTATCGGGTCCCTGACTACTCTCTGCTTTGACTGAATGCTGTTGGACTTGTTCCAAACCCTGGATTTGTGCGTGCCAGCTGCTCTGTGGACAGATTTCATTTCCGCTCCCTTGATAACAGGGTCAGATGGAGGAGATAGGATTTCAGATTTGGATAACAAGCCTGAGGACCTGAGCGGTTCTCAGACAGAGAACAGTGGTGAGAAAATATTTCCCAGTCTCCTGAAGTGTTCGAATGTCTTCTACTACAAAGTGCAATCAAGGTTGCAGGCATTTTCTTGGTGACCACAAGTGGACTCCCTGTGCCCTGTCACCTACTCCCTTACATGTGTGATACAGGTGATCATGACTGTTATCAAAGTTAAAGACAAGACTGGAAGCAGGTGCCAACTGAAAGTAATAAAATGATGCTGAAGAGTTCCCTGCTTCCCTTCAGGGACCTAAGAACTGGCTGCCCAGTGGGTGAAAAGCTTTGCATTCTGATTGGGCCTCTCAGGCTTCTGTGAGCATCTGCTCGTGGAAAGATTGCTCCCCACTTTCCAAGGGGTTTCAGCCACCAGCTGACCTACAATTATGTGGGTCTTCACAGTGTACAATGCCCTCCAAATCCTGAAGGAGGCACCAGAAAACCTTTGTCTATTAGCAGTCTGTCAGTCAGTCACTCCATTGCATGGGGCCTCATGAGGAAAACATGGAGAATGGGCTAGAGTATGTGGGATGCATTGTGTCCCCTCACAAATATGTTGAAGTCCTAACCCCCAGTGCCTCTGAATGTGACCTTATTTGGAGACGGGCTCTTAGCAGGGGTAATAAAGTTAAAATGAGGTCATTAGATCTGGCTCTAATCCTATATGACTGATGTCCTTGTATAAAGGGGAAATTTAGAGACACATAGAGGGAAGACAGCATGAACAGACATAAGGGGAAGATGGTGTCTACATGCCAAGGAGACTGGCCTCAGAAGGAACAAATCCTTCTGAACACCTTGATTTTGGACTTCCAGCCTCCAGAACTGTGTGACAATAAGTTTCTGTTGCCTAAGCCACCTGGTCTGTGGCCCTTTGTCACAGCAACCCTAGCAAACTAACACGAACTTCTCCTCTGCCATGGACCCCTTTGGTGGTCTAAGACTGACTCTGGGCAGCTTCTCAGAAAAATAATTAAATGTAAAAAATAAAATATATTGGATTATAAAGGAAAGACCATTTATTGAAATACGGTTATCAAAATACCAAACATAAACATTTGTGGCATAGTGCATACTAGTATGAGTACTTCATTTTTTATTTTATTTATTTATTTTTATTGATTAAGTTATTACATATGTGTCCTTATCCCCACATTACTCCCCATCCTCCCCCCCACACTTATGCCCTCACCCCCCTGTTGTCTGTGTCCATTGGTTAGGCCTATATGCTAGCATATAAGTCCTTTGGTTGATCCCTCCGCCTTACCCCCACACTCCCCTACCTT
>NW_006297018.1:2217640-2229102 GCF_000327345.1 Myotis davidii | reverse complement strand
AATGGTGTTGGATTTTGTTAAATGCTTTTTCTGCATCAATTGATATGACTATGTGATTTTTATCTCTCAGTTTGTTTATGTGATGTATCACGTTTATTGATTTGTGATATTTTACCATCCTTCCACCCCCGGGATAAATCCTACTTGGTCATGGTGTATGATCTTTTGATGTACTGCTGGATCTGATTTGCTAGCATTTTGTTGAGGATTTTGGCATCTATGTTCATGAGGGATATTGGCCTTTAATTCTCTTTCATTGTGTTGTCTTTATCTGGTTTTGGTATTAGGGTGATGCTGGCTTCATAGTATGTGCTTGGAAGTGTTCCTTCCTCTTGAAGTTTTTCAAATAGTCTGATGAGGATAGGTTTTAGTTCTTTCTTGAATGTTTGGTAAAATTCCCTTGTGAAGCCGTCTGGCCCTGGGCTATTGTTTGCTGGAAGCTTTTTGATGACTGCTTCAATTTCTTCCATAGTTATTGGCTTATTGAGATTTTTAGAATTTTCCTGATTGAGTTTTGGAAGGTTGTAAATTTCTAGGAATATGTCCTTTGGAATGTTGTATTTTTCTAGGAGTATGTCCATTTCCTCCAGGTTGTCTAGTTTGTTAGAATAGAGCTGTCCATAGTATTTTTTAACAATCATTTGTATTTCTGTGGGGTCTGTTGTTATTTCGCCTCTATTGTTTCTGATTTTGTTTATTTGGGTCCTCTCTCTTTGCTTCTTGGTGAGTCTGGCTAGGGGTTTGTCAATCTTGTTTATTCTTTCAAAGAACCAGCTCTTGGTTTCATTGATTTTCTGTATTGTTTTTTTGGCCTCTATGTCAATCATTTCTGCTCTGATCATTATTATCTACTTCCTTCTGGATATTGTAGACTTTTCTTGTTGCTCTCTTTCTAATTCTTTGAGTTGTAGAGTTAGATGATTGATTACCATTTTTTCTTGTTTTTTTGAGGTAGGCCTATAGAACTATAAACTTTTCTCTCAGGACTGCTTTCATTATGTCCCATAGATTTTGGTTTGTTGTGTTTTTATTGGCATTAGTTTCCAGGATGTTTTTAATTTCTTCTTGGATCTCTTTGGTAACCCAATCATTGTTTAATAGCATGCTTCTCAGCTTCCAAGTGTTTGAATTTTTTGGGTTGTTTTTATTGTAGTTTATTTCTAATATTATGCCATTGTGGTCTGAGAAAATGCTTGATATGATTCAATCTTCTTGAATTTGGGAAGACTCTGCTTGTGACCCAATATGTGGTCTATTTTTGAGAATGTCCCATGTGCACTTGAGAAGAACGTATATTCTGTGGCTTTGGGGTGAAATGTTCTGAAGATGTCAATTAAGTTCATTTGATCTAGTGAGTCATTTAGGCTTGCTGTTTCTTTGCTGATTTTTTGTCTAGAGGATTTATCCAGTGATGTCAGTGGTCTCTTAAAGTCCCCTATGATTGTATTGTTGTCGCTCTCTTTCTTGATATCTTCCAGGAGTTTTTTTTTATGTATTTGGGTGCTCTTGCATTGGGTGCATATATGTTTATCAGGGTTATATCCTCTTGTTGTATCGATCCCTCTAGTATTATGAAGTGGCCTTCCTTATCTCTTGTTATGGCCTTCACTTTGAGGTCTATTTTGTCCAATATAAGTATTGCTACCCCAGCTTTTCTTTCATTTCCATTTGCCTGAAAGATATTTTTCCATCCCTTCACTTTCAGTCTGTGTGAGTACCTTATTCTGAGGTGGGTCTCTTGTAGACAGCAAATATATGGGTCATGTTCTTTTATCCATTCAGCCACTCGATGTCTTTTGATTGGAGTATTTAGTCCATTTATGTTTAAAGTTATTATTGAAAGGTACTTGTTTGTAGCCATTTTTTATTTTCTGTGCCTGTTTTCTTTCTGAGCTTTTTATTTCTTCTTTTTACACCAGACCCTTTAGCATTTCTTGCATTGTTGGCTTGGTGGTGATAAACTCCCTTAGCCTTTTTTTTTGTCTGTGAAGCTTCTTATTTCCCTTTCAATTTTGAATGATAGCCCTGCTGGATAGAGTATTCTTGGATTCAGTCCCTTGCTTTGCATCCCTTTGTAAATTTCCATCCATTCTTTTCTGGCCTGATGTGTTTCTGTTGAGAAATCATTTGATAACCTAATGGGAGAACCCTTGTATGTAACTTTCTGTCTCACTCTTGCAGCCTTTAAGATTCTCTCTTTGTCCTGAACACTTGCTATGGTACTTATGATGTGTCTTGGTGTGGGTCTTTTCAGGTTCATCTTGTTTGGTACTCTCTGGGCTTGTGTGACTTTTTTCTTCCCTACCTCAGGGAAGTTTTTTGACATCATTTCTTCAAATAGGTTTTCTAACCCTTGTTCCTCTTCCTGTTGTTCTGGCACCCCTATTATTCATATGTTGCTTCATTTTATGTTGTCCCATAGCTCCCTTAGGCTCTCCTCCTGTCTTTTAATTTTTTTCTCCAATTGCAGTTCAGTTTGGGTGTGTTTTGCTTCCTGTCTTCTAATTTGCTAATCTGGTACTCTGCTTCTCCTGGTCTACTTTTGAAACTTTCCATGGTGTTTTTTACTGCAGCTATATAACTCTTCATTTCTTCTTGGTTCTTACCTAAGTTATTGATTTTTTTCCTCCATCTGGTTTATGAACTCTAGGACCCCTATTCTGAATTCTTTTTCTGACATATTGCACACCTGTGTTTCACTTAGCTGCTTTTCTGGCATTTCCTCCTTTTCTTTCTTTTGAGGGTTTCTTTGTCTACCCATTTGTGGCCTCACTGACTGATCTAGATGTCGAGTCGTGCAGGGGCTGCTCCTTGCGTGTCAGTGGCTTCTGATGGCCTTGCCATAGGCAATGAGTCAGTGCCGGGAGATGCTAGACACAGAGCTCTGGGTCCATGCAGCCAGGGGAATGCACTTTCAGTAGCCACCTAGTATGTGTACTTTAATAATGGATTTCAGGATGTGAGGGCGAACTGGCTTGCGCATCCCCATTGATCACCCCATTGATCACTGAGGTTGATTCAGCTGATCTGGCTGGGTAGACAGGTATCCCCTTCCTCCCACACTGCTTCATTGCACCCCTGTCCCTCCAGAAGCTATGTGCTGGGCCAAAGAGGACAACATTCCCTGATAGAGGAAAGGACTGTTCTTTGGTCAAGGGTATATGAGTAGCTTGCTCCCTGGCTAGAGCCTCCAAACAAGCTCTCAAGGTCCATTTGTAGGAGAATGTAGGATAGTCAAGCTTCCAAATGAGGTGCTGCATGTGGCAGTTTGCCTTAAAAAAAATTATATAGCAAGATGTAGTGACAAGTCTAAATACAAATGTAAATTCCAAGTACAGATGAAGGGTGAATGGTATCTGCCATAACCATAATATGAGACAGGCATATCAGGATTTCTGTTGGTGGCAGACACAGATGCCACTGATGTGGTATGTTGCCCACATTCTTAGTTACAGTGCTAAATATCTGTTGTTGGTTCGCAGAAGCAGCGATTTCTTTTTCATCATCAAGTGTGCATCTTCCCGAATTCTATTCACTCCTACACTGGGTGATGTCTAGGGGACTGTTGAGATGTGTAAGTAGGTGACTCTGGATTGCTTCCACTCTGAGCCTGATGTCTGTGGCTGCTTGCCTGGGTCCCACTAATCCTCCAGTTTGGGCCTTCAGGGCTTGGTGCCAGGGCCTGGTGTTCATGGCCACACCTCCTCTTCTCTGGGCCCTTGTTATCATAGCACTGGCCTACTTGGCTTCTGGAGGTTGCTCCTTTCTCAGTCGAAGGTGTCACTGCTCTGGAAGATTTCTCTGCATAGTTGGTCTGTGACTCAGCGAGAAGGTGTTGAGAAGGAGTCACATGTCAAATTCTTCAGAGGAGCCACCTCCATAGCTGCTGCATGACTCAGCTGAGCCCTTCCTGAGGTCCCACACAGGCAGGAAATAGCTGATTGTCTATCCCAGGAACTCCATCCTACTTACCCCTGTGCTGGAGCCAGCTGTCCCTGAATCATGGACCTCAAGTCAGCTGTCAGATGGTCTCTACTCATGTGGCCCTCTTCCAGCTCCAGTCTCTCCAAGAAGACTTACATGAGCTCATCTAACTAATGCAAATACCCATACACTCTTACTCCACCCCACCCACCACAGGTTCTTATGTCACAGAAAGAAAAATCTTTCTTCAGATTCTGTGTTTTGAATGGAGGAGTTACACCGTAATGGAAACATTCTCTTTATGAGACAAGGGAGAATCCTGTTCTTTAAATAAATGCAGAGGTTACATTATCTCAGTTTGGAAGGAATATTACAGTATTCCATCTATTTTAAGACTTTCTTTTTTATTCATGCTTGAATACCTTGGAATATGTGTCTTACAATTCCTGGTGTCTTGTATTTGAAGAAATAGGATGTGTAAAGAGAGTCTTCTTGGTTATTAAATTATCAGGGACTGGAGCTGAAACACAGATGGTCAGCTATATGCCAGGGGAGGAAAAGATCACCCCAGGGCCAAGGTCCCACTGTACAATACTTGACCTCCCAGTTCTGCCTGTTGCTAGGCACCCAGGGCTTTCCACCCTGATAACCTTCTGTACCTGGCCTAGATGTTGTCTCTAGTTTGACCGGATGCTCAATAAATGCTTGCTTATTGAATGAATAGGTGCACAGCAGCCATTGCAAGGTGACAATATGGTGGAGTGGTTAAAACCAAACATTTAGACTCAGACAGAGTAGAATTCTGGGCCTGAATTTATCACCTCCTAGATCAGTGGTTCTCAACCTTCCTGATGCCACGACCCTTTAATACAGTCCCTCATGTGGTGACCCCCAATTTCACTGTTACAAATTGAACATAATTAAGGCATAGTGATTAATCACAATATGTAATTATATATGTGTTTTCTGATGGTCTTAGGCGACCCCTGTGAAAGGGTTGTTCGACCCCCAAAGGGGTCGCGACCCACAGGTTGAGAACTGCTGTCCTAGATGGTCTTTTGCAGATCTCTGTTCCTCACCTGTGAAATGGGATAACAGTACTGCTGTTGTAGAGCTATTGTGAAAATTAAGTGAGGAAATGCATGAATCTCCTAGCAGTCTCTGTTAAACAGTAATTGTGTAATAAATTTCAGCTCTTACTACTATTCATTACTAGATCATGAATCTACATAAGATCATAATAATGCAATAATTGCTTTTATTGTGAAATGCTTTATCCTTCAAATGAAGCTGTACCATTATACAGTTGATATTTATTCATATTTAAATTTGGTGTTCATATGTATGCAAACACTTTAAATAGCTAAATACCTTCTTTTTAAAATAGAAATACTTGTTTAACATTATAATGTTATCTTGTGAACATTAATAGTCAAATATTTTAACATGCATATACATATTTTTAGACAGTAAGAAGGACTGAAATGTTCTTTTCTGTGTAGCTGGTCAGGGGTTTCTCTCAACCTTGGAAAATGGTAGCTGCGTTTATAAAAGTGGTCTGAACAGATTTTATTTTTCCCTCTTCAACATATTATAAATCAGCGATTTTCAACCTTTTTCATCTCATGGCACAAATAAGCTAATTACTAAAATGCTGCAGCACACCAAAAAATATATTTTTTGCTGATCTGACAAAAATAATAGGTATACTTTTGATTCATTCGCACCAGATGGCTATTGTTGCGTTGACTGTTATTATTTTTTAAATTTGACAATCTGAAGGAAAAGAGGTCAATGACCCTGACTAACTAATTGGGTACTGCATATTTTAAAAATTATTGTGGCACACCAGTTGAAAATTGCTGCTATAAATTCATTTGAAAAAGCAAGTATCTTGTTTCCTTTTTTTTTTCTCCTCTTTTTCAGAAATTGGGTTGCTGTCTGAGCACTTGGAGGGGAGAGGATCTTGTGTGTCTGCATGTCATGTTTGAGGGGAGTGTCTCCAGTGACCTCCTGGAATGTCTGTCAGTAAAGCGCTGAGTCACACAGAACCTCCCACCAGACAGCATGAGGCAGCAATTAGAAACTAACCATTAACTGCAGGGCAGGAAGAGATGAGTACAGTTTCCAGCTGTTTGACAAGTAAACACTAGTGATATTTACCATACCTAAATGGAACTAGAGTCACATACATATCAAGGCCCTTGTGCAAGGGAGGTGGGTTATGAAGATTACCTACCTAGTCTTTGTGCTCTTGACCCTGGCAGGATGCAGAGTGTGTAGAAAAGGTTATTTAGAAATGCCTCTTGGAAGAATCTGGGCTTTGCAGGAAAGAACAGACAGATATGGGAGACAAAGAATTCCTGAGCTTGTCCACACTGTCCCCATCACACATTAGCCACATTTAACTATGTAACTAGCTATCTTCCTGTTGTGGTATCTTTGCTCAGTTGCCTCACCTATCTAAATCACCCTTCCCTGGAGAAATTCTACTTGTCTCTCAAGACCCATTTCCAGTGTCACTTCCTCTGTGATGCCTTCCTTATCTTTACCAGACAGAATTACTATTTTTTTTTTACTCTGTGGTAACAGCCTTTTATTATAATGCATATGAATTAGCTATATCTAAAATATACAGGCATACCCTGGGACCACCCCAATAATGCAAATATTGCAATAAAGCAAGTCACATGCATTTTTTGGTTTTCCAGTGCCTATAAAATTAAAAGTTATGTTTATTCTATAGTCTATTAAGTGTACAATAGCAGTATGTCTAAAAAAGAACATACCTTCACTAAAAATACTCTATTGCTAAAAAAAAAAAAGCATAGTCTGAGCCTAATTTGAAAATGGTGCTGATAGAATTGCTGGATGCAGATATTGCCACAAAATTTCAATTTGTAAAAATGCACTATCTGTGAAGCACAATAAAGTAAGGTATGCTTGTTTATTATTATCAGATATTTATATATAGGATTTATAAAATATATCTACATATATTTTTAGCCTGTTAATGAGATGGAATATATGAATTGCTTTTTGAATGTTGAACTAGCCTTGTATTCCTGGAATAAATTCCATTTGGTTGTGGTGTATAGTTCTTTTTGTACATTGTTGGATTCAATTTGCTATTATTTTGTTGAGGATTTTTGCATCTATATTCGTGAGAGATATTAGTCTATAGATTTCATAGAATGTCTTTGTCTTGTTTTGGTACTAGGAGAATGTTGACAGAATGAGTTAGGAAGTGTCTCCCCTGCTTCTCTTTTCTAGGACAGGTGGCAGGTAATTGACATAATTTACTCCTTAAAATTTTGGGAAAATTCTTCAGTGGAACTATGTGGGCTTGGTGATTTCTGTTTTGGAAGGTTATTAATATTCCCTTAGCATAATAATCACAGTTATTTTAAATTCCAGGTCTGATAATTCCCAAATCTTTGCCCTATCTCAGTCTGGCTCTGTTAATGGCTTTGTCTCCTCAGACTGTGTGTTTGCCTTTCATCATGCCTTTTTGTTGAAAGTCAGATATGATGTACCAGAAAAAAAGAACTGCGGTAGATAAGACTTTGGTGTGAGGGCTAAGCTGTGTTTACTCTTTTTAAAACATCTTTATTGTTGAGAGTATTACAGATTTTCCTCCTTTTCCTCCCCATTGCCCCACTTCACCTGGTTTCCACCCTGTCCCAGGCCTTTATCACCCTATTGTCTGTGTCCATAGATAATGTATATTCTACATAATAAAAGCCTAATATGCAAATTGTTTGACCGGGAGTTTGACCGTTCACTATGATGTGCGTTGACCACCAGAGGGCAGTGTGGAACATGGCAGGCATCGGCAATGCGGTGCTGGCAGCAGGTGGCAGTGGAGACACTGCCGTGGGACCATGGTGGGATGGTAAAGCAGGTGAGCAGGTGGTGCCAGGCCAAGGCAGGTGCGAGCGGGGGCTCAATCGCCTTTGGATCACCCTACAGACAGCAACCAGTGGCAGAGGTGGGGGGCAGGGCTGCCACCTGGCTCCCAGGCACTGAGGGAGCTGATTGGAGGGCCCAACCCCGATCGATTGCCCCAAAGGTGGGATGGTGGAGCAGGTGAGGGGGTGGCGCCAGGCCAAGGTAGGGCGCCAGGCAGGGCTGCAGGGCTACAAGACTGGGGGCGAGGGCTGGGGCCTGATTTCCCACAGGCCACCTCGAGGGACCCTACCCATGCATGAATTCATGCACTGGGCCTCTAGTATGCATATAAGATCTTTGGTTAATCTCTTCCCACTTCCCCCTGAGATTCATCAGTCTGTTCTATGTTTTCATGCCTTGGTTCTATTTTACTCATCAGTTTATTTTGTTCTTTAGATTCCTTGTTCATCAGATTCCTTGTTCATCTTGACTACTCTAGATATCTCATATAAGTATTTGTCTTTTGGTGACTGGCTTATTTCACTTAGTTAATGTCCTTAAGTTTAGTACATATTATGGCATATGACAGGATTTCCTTTTTTTTTTTTTTGTTACTTTGAAGGGGCATTTATTCAAATAGTGGTTTGTTAAAAAATCACATTATTTTATAGACAATTTTCTTTTGGTTGTATGAACTCTTTTTATAATACATCTTTTAAGGCTTATTTCATTATTGGTCTTTCGCTATTGCTTAGAAAAGTATCTATCCAGGATGGTGTTAACTAAGCCCAAAGAAGGTGCCAAATGCATACTTGTCAATTAATTAACCTATACAAAATGCAATATAGCTATTCTTTGTTTTTTCATCATAGATCTTCATAAGAGTTTGGGGGAAAACTGAGGGTCTGCGTGGGGTCCAGAGCATGCCACACTCTATCCCTCCCTCCTTCTTCACCTACACTGACCTGGAGCTGTACTTCTTGAGGATAGTGTCCAAAAGGCCAACAAGCTCTTCAGCATTGATGAACTTCTGTGCGCTGAGGGTGTACTGTACATCTTCTCACAGAAGTCTGCAATCTCCATCCACTCCTGAACGAAGACGCAGAGCTGCTCTGATAGGTAGGAAAGGAGTTCTTCCACATGAGGAGTGGTTCCACCCAGGGTGCCATGGCCAGTCACCACCTTCTTTAGCCCATTATGCAAGGAAGTATAGATAGTGTGGATAGTCCTTCCTGCTTTTTTGCTGAAGAAATGCTGGCCCCCTAGTTTCTGCCCCAGGTAGGTGAGGCTGTGGTAGACCTTGGCTGCAGCCAGGTGGGCCAAGGCCGCCAGCACCAACAGCCAGCTGCCCCCCCCACCCCCACGCTCTTGTTGGCCTCTCATTCCTTCTCCACATTGTTGTTGGCCTTGTCATAAGAGAAGACACCCAGGTGAGAGAAGAATGTCTCCAGCACAGCCTGTTCCACTGGGACCAGGGAGGCCAGCTGGATAGACTTCCCCATGCGAGCTGTGCTCCAGCTACACCCATGTGGCTCAGCTCTCCCTTGCACTTCCAGGTTCTCAAGCTGGAATTTTCTTTTTTTTAGGCTGAATCATATTCCATTGTGTTCCACACTTTCTTTACTCATTAATTCTTTGATGGACATTTAAGGTTGCTTCTACCTTTTGGTTATTGTGGATAATACAGCTATGAACATGGGTGTGCATATGTCTCTTTGAGATCCTGTTTTCAATTCTATTGGATATAATACACAAAAGTGGGATTGTTGGATCAATGATAGTTCTTTTTAATTTTTTGAGGAACCTCCATACAAACCACATGATGAATCTCTATGTCTTTGTCTTTAAGACTCTGAACTCCTCAAAGGTGATATTTTGTCTTATTCACCTTACTTCCTCCATCATTTGACATAGTGCCTGACACCCAATAGGTAATCAATAAGTATTTGTATTTACTAAATAAGTAGTAGATTCTAGAGACATCATTAGCTCACAAGATCAATCTTAGCAGTGAAGTTTTGCCCAATGTTGCTTTCTCTGTGTGTATGCAATGTGTATTAGCATGTACTAATTTGAAATATCAATTTGGCATTTCCAGAAAGAAACTCACCAATACTCTTCTGAATGGCAATAGCTTCAGAACAGCTCTGAAACTAGAAAGAAACAAAGCATCACATCTCATGCTTTCTTATTATTAACTGCCACCCAGAAGTCTACCAGTCTTGTGATACAGAGTGGAAGTTATAAGTTCTGTGCAATTGGATATGATTTCCTCCTGGATTTGAGTTCTGGATTCCTTCCAGATTCTTTCTTGTATTTGAGTTCTGGAAGCCTTGGCTTCTTGAGAGGATTATGCCACCAGTAGTAGAGAGAAGCTATTGCCAATGAGAGGAGGGTAATTACTTAGGATTAACAACAGGACACGAATTTGTGGGTCTCATTCATGGTATTTGCTCTTACAACATCCAGGAAGGTGGGAAGACCATTGAGAGAGATGGCTGTGTGATGCACCATGGAGGCTGGGCCCTAGCAATTGAAGCAACCATCTTGTTCCAGATTCCTCTATCCAAACTTGGCATGGAAGCCCCGGGCTACCAATCTTCAATGGGCCATATGAGTGTAAACAGGAAATGAGTATTTTGCTTTGGGTGCCTTTTTTATAACCCTGGGGAAGTGCTGAACAGGAAGAAACATCCACAATTGGACTTTTCACTATCTCAGTGGAATGGTGACTTGGAGTTGACTTTGATTTAAGGAAATAAAGTAATGTAATGATTCATGTACAGCTAGATTGCAAGATGAAGATTTATTCCTAGCACATATGTAATACATCCAGCACAGTTCTTGGATGCTTAAGGGACTTGATAAGGATTATTTTCCTTCACCCTTACTTGTAGGTAATGGCTAATGCATATCCTTTGATAATTTGAAATACATCCTTACAAATATTGAGTGTTGACCACATTTGGGGTGGGAGGATTGACTTGTTTTAAATGCAACTGGGAAGCATGTTATTTCTTAGGCAGTGCCCTAGAGCAGTGGGGTGTGACTGGATAAAAAAGGTGAAGGGTCCTGGCCAGTATGGCCAAGTTCCATCCACCAGGAATTCCCAAGCACAAGGAAGTTGCCGGATTCACAGGTTTGATTCCAGGTCAAGTTGTCAGGTGCCCAGGTTGTGGGCTTGATCCCTAGTAGGGGGAGTGCAGGAGGCAGCCAATCAGTATTTCTCTTTCATCAATGTTTCTCTCTCTCTTCCTCTTTCTGAAATCAATGAAGACATAAACATTAAAAAATCCTGAATAAGAAATTTAAATCATTTTCATTGCCACTTTTAAAACTTGACTTTAATTTCTCCGTGTATTTGTATCTCCTCCTCCAGCTTATAATTTTGAAGAAAGGAGAGAAGATGTGAGCAGGGACTACTCAGCTGTAGTTATGGTGTTGAAGAAAGAATTTGGTTTTCTGGAGCACAGCCCGTGATAGCAGAAGGACGCCTGGCCAGACGCAGGTTGTGTTTGGCCGGAGAGTCACTGTCCCTATCAAGTAACATTGAAACTACATTTGCCAGAGAAAGAGAAAGACCCAAGGAAAACTGCGAAACTGGTGGGACCCCGCGAGCAGCGTCACAATGTAACTGTGCGTGTGTG
>NW_006297018.1:2211228-2214974 GCF_000327345.1 Myotis davidii | reverse complement strand
CCCCCCCGCCCCCCCCCCCACATTCCCCCAGAGGCCGAGGGAAAAAGAGGAATTCTTATGTAAACAAAATTGTGCTAATCTGGGTTTTCAGATAGTTTACTTAATGTAATAACTAATAGATTAAGGAAAACTCCTTTTTTTCAAAAGCACTGCTTGCACAAATGGTGAGTGACAACCTGACCCAGTGAGCACCAAATCTGCCCTAAAGAACAGCTCTGCTCAAAGGTCTTGTGAGGGAATTGTCATGAGTAATGGGGGCAAGCCACAGAGGAAATAGAGTTCCAGTTTACCACTCACTCTATCTAGATAAGGGAAGCTACACCACAGCTCAGTCCTTTTGTTATGATTACATGACAGGAAATAAGAGATCATGTTATTCCAGTGCAAAGAACTGGGCTGAGGGTCACTTGCTTTGCCAGCTGCTCTAATAAATGGTTAATAACTGATCAATCTCACAAGATCCTCATAAGGCGGGTTAGTGACTGGATTGTCACTTTGCTTTCTCTGCTTCCTCCTGGGAGAGGGACAGAGAAGTGTGTTAGTTTTATTACTTATATAAAGCTAACATACTTGTGATTTTTCCACACCCATTTTCCTTTCAGGTAGGAAGACAAAGCCAAACAAACGAACAAACCAATCTTGGTTTTAAAGAACTCTTTCTGGGCTTCTGAACTGAAGAAGTCATCTATGGAATTCAGAAAAAACCTGGGACTGTTAGAAGGATTTTGGACATCACATCTATCTAGTAGCTTCTTTATGGATAGGAAGGAAGTTCAAGCTGATGTGGCATTGCCATGTGCCCCAGTGACATGTAGAACAGAGTAGAGACTAAAATGGTTCTCCTGATGGCTGGTCCAGCACACGTTGATAAAACCAAGCATATGAGTGGCTTTATAAAGCACCAATATTCTGTTTTCCAACAACTATTTACTTATGATCTCTTTTTAAAAATCCAGTTTAATGTCCATAAGGACTTATGGACCACTATAATCTTACAAGAGTAAATAAATGTGTAATATATCTTGTAGGCAATAGATTGTTTCATTTACAAAACCAGCAGAAACCTAATGCAAAAAAAGAAGGAGGAGGAGGATAAGGAGAAGGATAAGAAGGAGGAGAGGAGAAGGAGGAAGAGAAAAATAAAAGTATAGGCTGGTTTCCTTTATAGAGAAATAAAAATTCTAATAAAAATGTGAGCAAATGGTAGAATATAACAATATTCCCCCACCATGCACTGATGGTTGAATATTAAACGTTTTATTAATTTAAATATCACATAGATGGATCCAATACAAAAAGCTCATTACTGTAATAAATGCTGAAATAGTAAATTTATTTACTCTTGATTAAAATGTAGAAATCAAGAAAATGAGAAATAAGTCATTATAGTGAGTTCTAGCCAAGGGAATAGGAAGAGAAGTGGAGTGTCCCATTTCTGGGCTGAGGCCTGTAAGACACAGTGCACTCCCTGCTCTGTTTTCACTTGCTGCTGGCTGGATTCCAGTGAAAATGAGGCTCTGGGAGATGGCAGAACCACACGATGGAAGGATGCTGGGTCCTTGAATTACCTCACAGAGAAGCTGTGAGCAAAAAGCACATGCTTTGATCAGGTTTATACGCAAAAAGTTTACCTGTGTTACGATTGAGACATTATGCATTTTGTGTCAGCTTAGCCCTTTGCTATGCCAGCACATCAATCCTTTACTACAATAGTTACATGAGTCAATTCCTTATCCTATCTATCTATCTATCTATCTATCTATCTATCTATCTATCTATTGATCTATCTGCATCTTATTTGTTCTATTCTCTGGAGAACCCTAAGATAACCAGGATGTAGATGGCTACCAAGGGTAGCCCTAAAAAAGGGACAATTTTAATGTTCTGACAACAGAGTGGCTTAAAATAGCTCCCTCTCTTCCTCCCTCCCTTCTGCCATGATTACATACTTGCACTACCTTGGTCATGACAGAAGCTTGCATCATCCAGACTAGGAATCTGAGGGTCTAAAAACTGGTGCCACAGCCTGACAGGTGATGAAATCCTTGCAATAGCTTTTCAGTGGAAAGCTACTGAGGAGATAGCATCACATTTTGTTTGGGATACCACTGACTTCATATAGAGTCTGGTCAACATCCTTGACTTGCATCTCCCCAAAGTTTTCAGAAGGGAAAATAACTTTGTGAATACACCTCATTGTAATTAAGAAAAGACCAGGAAGTGTAATTTATACTCCTTTAATTTATTTAGATAGTAAAAATAGGAACTAAATGTGTGATCACCTTTTTTAAAAAAATTGCTGCCTACAATTTGACTTAGTTCTAAACTTTCTATGTGTTGTGTTGTAAGTAAATCTATTAACACTTACTTGTGAGAGTAAGATTTATTATTTAATCATCACTATACATCCAGGCAGGACGATGTCTTTGCCTTCCTGATCAACTTAAAGTTTTCTTGTTTCTGAAATCTCCGAGAAAATCATTTCATAAGCATAAATATTTTAATGTATCTCTAAAAATAATTTTTATAAAACAATCAGAATAAACTGATTATACCTTTAAAATTACCAAAAGCTTCTTTATAATCAAAAATCCAATTAGTGTACAAATTTATAATTGTCACATGTATATTCTAGACAAAGGGAACCTTGTATGAACCAATTTTCCCCCCAAATGATAAAGCATCATCAAAATCTTTCCATGGTATTATATACTCTCTATAGTATTATATTTAATAGCTGACTAGTAATTCTCTGTATAATTACATTATAATTTATTTAACCCACATTATATTAATGGATATTTAAGTTTGTTTTGAACTTCTTTTTTTCTGTGAAGAATACCACATATGCTATTTATAATCATAGATGAATCATTGAGCAAATGCTTAATCATATCCTTAAGATATTGAAAGTGAAAGTGAAATAGCTAGATAAAAGGTTAGGAGTTCATAAGCTGTAAGTAATAGAGTGGCCAAATACATGGTAAGAGGTTCATATGGGCTTGTTACTATCATGAAAGTAGAAGCCTGACATGGAGGTAGGGGGTTCCAGGAATGGTTCCAGCTCCAATGAAGTCAGGCTCTTCCTTTTAAAAAAAATTTTTCTTTTTATTGATTTCAGAGAGGAAGGGAGAGGCAGGGAGAGATATAAACATCAATAATGAGAGAGAATCATTGATTGGCTGCCTCCTGCATACCCTCTACTGGGGATTGAGCCTGCAACCCAGGCATATACCTTTGACCAGAATCAAACCTGTGACCCTTCAGTCCGCAGGCCAATGCTCTATCCACTGAGCCAAGCTGGCTACGGCTTTTTTTTCTTTCTACTTCACCATCTTTAGTGTTTTGGTGATGTCTCCTGTGACAGGTAATGACAGATGCCACAGCTCAACCCATTATGTACTCACATGGCAGAGCCCAGCAGGAAGGAAAGGGCCCTGGGCAAGGAACTTTCCCTTGCATTGTCCCCTCTGTTATTAAGGACCAAAAGCTAACCAAAAACCTACCAACAGACTTTGTCTTGCATCACATTAGCCAGACCTGGCTCACCTGCCCATCCTAGGCCAGTCAGTGTTAAAGGGGAATGGAATTGCTCTGACTGACTTACTTCAAGGACAAATCTCTGGGAGCTTGGCGCAAACTGCCCAAACCAAGTCAGATTCCTTAAACAACAGACCCGGGAGATAGGCTAATAGCCTCCAACAGTGAATGCTTTTGGGGACTGTGTATAAAACCCATGTTCCTCA
>NW_006297018.1:2203644-2211213 GCF_000327345.1 Myotis davidii | reverse complement strand
CACCAGGAAACTTTATCAGTGCTCAGTGTCTACTTTCTTATTTACCACTGCAAACAGAGTATTGGCATGTAGTAGCTGCTTACAAAGTATTAATTGAACAAAGTAAAAGGTTGAAAGAATAATATAATCACTTCTCGTGTACCGCAAATTCAATAACTGTTAATATATGGTCATACCTGCTTTATCTACAAATGTATAGAATATCTACACATATTCTATATGATACTTTCCTCCTAACTACTTTACATACACCTCCTAAAATACTGACATTGTTCTACATACCTGCAAAACCATGATGTCATCCAAAACAATGAAGAATTCTTCAATATCTTCTAAGATTCAGCTATATTCAAATTTATCCATTCATCTCCCAAATCCTATTTAATAAAAGCCTAATATGCTAGTGTCCAGTCAACCAGTAGGCCGTTCAATCAATCAAAGCGTAATATGCTAATGATGTGCTAAGGCCACTCAACCACTCACTATGATGTGCACTGACCACCAGGGGGAAGATGCTCAGACTGGTAGGTGAGCTTGCTACTGGGGTCCAGCCGATTGGGACTGAACAAGATGGGCCAGACATACCCTGGAGCCTTCCCGTGGTCCCTCCCTGGCTGACCAACCTCCCACATCCCTCCTCAGCCCCAATCATGCCCCAATGGGGTCCCTTGGTCTGGCCTGCACCCTCTCGCAATCTGGGGCCCCTCGGGGGATATCAGAGAGCCAATTTCAGCCCGATCCCACAGGCCAGTCTGAGGGATCCCACTGGTGCACAAATTAGTGCACCAAGCCTCTAGTCCTATCTAATAAAGGGGAAATATGCTAATTGTCCTCATGCCATCACAAAGATGGTGGCGCCCACAGCCAATAAGGAGGGAATATGCTAATTGATTGTCCTGCCCTCAAAGGTGGTGGCACCCACAGCCACAAGATGGCAGCATCCAGTCCCCTCAGCCTTGCTGGGGCAGCAGGCATGCAGCAAGGCTGGGCCTGCACGCAGGTGGGCTTGGCCTTGCCGTATGCCTGCCTCTGGAGTCCCCAAGTCCCATCAGCCCCCCCAGCCGCCTAAGGTCGGCCTGAGGTGCAGGCGAGCCTCAGCTGTCAGCTGCCCAGCTGCCCAGGGCAGGCCTGAGGCACAGGAAAGCCTCAGATGGCAGCTGCCCAGCCACCCAGAGCCGCTTGAGGCTCAGGTAACCAGAGCCAGCCGAGGCTTGTCCTGCCGGCAGTGGCAGCAGCAGAGGTGTGATGGGGGCTTTGCCTTCCCCTGATCCCAGGTTGCCTCCCACCCCTGAGTGCTCCCAGACTGTGAGAGGGGGTGGGTTGGGCTGAGGGAGCCCCCCCTCCAGTGAATTTTTATGCACTGGGCCTCTAGTATATATATAATATTGAATTGTGTTTTTGTCTCTCTCTAATCACTTTTATGACAGAATAGTCCCCCACTATTTTTTTTCCACAGTAGTAACCTTTTGAAGATACCAGGCCAGTTGTCTTATAAAATGTTCCATATTCTAGATCTGAACGATTATTCTTTGAGGTGTCATTTAACTTATTTTCTAGCATCAGTAATGATAGATTTGGTAAATTTCATACTTCAAGAATAGAGTCCATTCTATAAGGAACCATCAATACAAATTTGCATATATATAATAGACCTCACATGCTTATAAATGATGGACTCTCTCTGCATAATTATAAAAACAGTCTATAATGCTAATATTTGAGAATAACAGAATAGATTATAGCAAAACACAGAAAAATAAGTGACTTAAAAGTCAATACTAGAGAGCTTCACCATGCCACAGTGATATTCCCCACTGGCAATCTTTTTTCTTAGATACCATTATTCTTGAATTGTATGACCATGAACTCTATTTTTTTCCCCCCTCAGTTCAAGAGTTCTCACTGAAAACTTGAAATTCTCACTAGAAAAATAAAAACTTATGTTGCTTTATTGTGCAGAACCGTCTTTTCCTTCTAGGCCATCATGAGCGGATTTTACTTTTTTCAACCAAAGTATTGCCCTAAACAAGAATGTCATTCATTCCAATGCTCCATCCATAATGAAGTAGCCCCAGAAGATTTAAAATTCCAGTTAAAAATATTACAATAATTTTGAATAATTAACATAGGCATATGTTTAAAAATGTTAAATGTACAAAAGAGCTTATAATATAAAATAAGTCTCCCTCCAAATCCTGTCTCTGAGTTTATTTTCCCAGATGTAACTATAGTTACTATTTTTAATGTACCTTTTCTAAGATATTTTATGTATATCCAAATATATTTAAAATCTTTTTTTAAAAAATATATTTTATTGATTTTTTACAGAGAGGAAGGGAGAGAGAGAGAGAGTTAGAAACATCGATGAGAGAGAAACATCGATCAGCTGCCTCCTGCACACCTCCCACTGGGGATGTGCCCGCAACCCAGGTACATGCCCTTGACCGGAATCGAACCTGGGACCTTTCAGTCCGCGGGCCGACGCTCTATCCACTGAGCCAAACCAGTTTCGGCTAAAATCTTAATTTTATACATAAATATAGTTTACTATACATCCTTTTCTATATCTTGCTATTTGTTTTTGTTTGTTAATCCTCACCCAAGGATATTTTTCCATTGATTTTTAGAAAGATTGGAAGAGAGAGGGAAAGACAGAGAGAAATATCTATATGCGAGAGCTCCGATGAGGGCCTGGGCCAGGGAGAAGCCTATAACCTTGGTACGTGCCCTTGACAGAATCAAACCCAGGACCCTTCAGTCCACAAGCTGATGCTCTATCCACTGAGCAAAACCAGCTAGGGCTCTTGTTATTTTGTTGTTGTTGTTACTATGGATTATTCCATATGTGCACAAGTAGAGCTATTTTTCTATTTTTAGCGACTGCATAGTATTCTATTCTATTGTTTGTATGTATAGTAATTTAAAAAAATATGTTTTTTTCATTTTTAGAGAGAGAGAGAGAGAGAGAGAGAGAGAGAGGGAGAGAGAAAGATTGATATGGGAGAAAAACATTGATTGGTTGCACCCTGACAGGGGTGGAACCAAACCTGAAACCTGGGCAGTGCCCTGACCGAGAATGGAACCAGTGACCTTTAGTGCATGGGACGATGCTCAACCAACTGAGCCATACCAGCCAGGGCTGTATGTATAGTAACTTATCTAATGAGTTCTCTATTGATTATGTTATTTGTGATCTTTTACTATTGTTACAAAGAGTGCTTTATTGAATATCCCTGTGTATATATCTTTGCCAGGTTATGTTGGGAGACAATTCTCCATGGGTCTCTCACATTTCTGCATGTCTTGTGAGCAAAGGCATCAGTTTTTGTTTCAGATGATCTTTTCAACAATATTTGTGTATAAGCAGCCTGGAGACAGAGAACAATAGTGTTTCTTTCTGGAGCAAATCCCAGGTTGTTTATTGTCCAGGAGAATAAAGGTAATATCTTCCTCTGGAGTGACGGCTAGGTAGTCTTACCGTCTACTGTAAAAGAATTGGATTCCCTTAGCTTAGGATTCAACTCTGGTAATACACATGTACATACTCCTAGTGCACATGTACATACTACTTGGCAGTCACTTTGTAGCCTCATGAGAACTAGGGTTTGGGGAATGAGTGGAAATGCTGATTCGATGGCAACTGCTATTAGTATGAGTAATAAACTGTCTTTTGTCACTAACCCAAGATTTTGTGCTAGGCATCTATGTAACTGTGTCAGGCTAACTTGTTAGCTATCAAGGGAAAAATCTCAGATCTGTCATTGATTTTGACAGTTTTGATGATGAAGATGGGATGCTGACAGAGATTTGGCCTTCTAGAATGGAAAAGATGGCCTCATGGGCTGAGTAACAGGATTTGATAGTAGTCTATGGGATTAATAGCAGCATGGAAGAGGAAAATCGTTGAGCTTGGTTTATGGACATATCAGCTAAGGATGTAGGTGCAAGATAAAAATGTCCTGCAGCTATTCTACAGACAGGTAGGGGTGGCCTAAAAGACAGTAAGTAGTGAGGCATAATCACCCAATGGCAAAACTTTGGGTGTTGAACCTGGTTGCTTACTTTGTGCTGAAGGAAAAATGACTGGATTTTAAAATATTTGTTGACTCAAAGTGGTAAATGGCTTGGCTAGCTAATCGAGGCCCTGAAAGGAGAGAGATTGGAAGATTAGGGACCAGGAAGTTTGGGGTAGGGATGTGAAGTTGGGCATGCAAAAGTGGAATGGAATGTGAAGATAGTTTTTTATCACATGTTAACACCCACCAGGGAACATCCAAAATGGAAGAGGTATTAATGACTTGGCCAGTTGACATAATTGGCACATGACCAGGGTGGCCCTCGGAGGAGAGATGAAGGATGCGATGGGACCTTCATCATGGACTCCCTCTTATCAAGACTGATGTAGCCTCTGCATCTGCCAAATGGTCAACCTGCCAGCAATAGAAACCAATGCTGAATCCTTGATTGCGATTATACCTGAGGTGGACCAACCAGCTTTTGGTGGTCAGTTTACTACATGGGACCCCTTCTATCATGGAAGGGCCAGAGGTTTGTTCTAATAGGAATATACATGCATTCCAGGTATGGATTTGCCCTTTGCTCTTGCAGGACTTCAAGTAGCATTACTATTTGATGGTCCTAGGGTGCCTGGGTATTCCTATGAACATTTGTGTCCAATTTTTGTATAAATATAATTTTTTTTCCCCATTGCACCAAGAGGGGCGATATCTGGCCAGAGATTAAATAGTTGTGTCTTGCTTGAGATTTGAAGACAACCCAATTTGGTTAAAAATTTATCAGACATGAACAGCAAGTCAGAAGGACATGAGGTCTCCTGCCCATCTCCAAAGCTGTGCTTCACTTCTGCTAGCCGACCTTGGCCAGCCACATTCCCGCCAACAATCACTTGATGTTTTGACTTGAGACAGAGACATTCATTCGTGCTTACGCCTGACCACTATGATTTGTCTGCTGTGGTTCCGAAATGATTAATGTCATTTACTCCACTGTGGAAAATCCCAGGAGACTCACAGATCAGAAGCCTGAAGAAAAGCATGTGGGAGGCCACTGACAATTTGTGCAAAAGGGAAAAATATTATTCCCAGCAGACAGGCCCTCCCTGGGGCTGTGGACTCAGGCCACTTCTCAGAGCTCCAGCGTTGTGGTGAAATGGGAACATGTCATGCACAAACATGAACCTGATTGGCAAAATTTGGAGGCCAAGGCATATTTTCCTAGGCTGCCTCCATGTGCTGTGGGTGCTGTCTTTGCCATCCGAGATCCACATTTGCTCACATCCTAGCACGGTGTCTATCTAGCACAGTAGGTGTTTGATAGATAGTCACGGGAGGAAGTCTTTCAACAAATATTTATCGAGCCCCATATATGGTCTATATGCTGGGGATTTAGTAGTGAACAAAATGGACAAAAATGACTCATTCATTTTTGATGACCCCTGGTAAATGACCTCCCTGACACACTTTCTTCCTCTCTGGTATATTCCATAATCTTTCTGTATTTATATAAATTAATTTGGTTTTCTTTCCCTCAAGGAAAAAACAAACTAAAACCCCCTGAGGAGGCCATGCTTGCTCAGGTCAATAACCATATATTAAGAATCTATCTTCTGACCTTTGCACTCATCTGTCAAAACTCCAACCTGGTTGAATCCAATGATCTGCCTCCTTGGTACTTCAACTGAATTACTGAATGTTGTTGAAGAAACTCACACCATACACTGACTGACTTCACAATAAATCGCATACCTTAATTGAGAGCTAAGGTCCACATAGAAATTCTATTTTATGTCCTTACCAGGCTTCCCATTATCCAAGGTATCTACCCCACGCTTTCATTCTCTTTTACTGATTCCTGCTCTTCTGACTTTCCCACACAGATAATTATATGATGACTTTTAGGGACACATGATCCATTTTTATAATACATTAAGAAGAGTCTTGAAGAAACTAACACTTAATCCTTGTTCAATTCTGTTTTCCTCTCTCTTTTGCTTAGGGCTATAAAAATATGCTATCTTCTTGATTTATATTTTTGAAGTTTTCTTTTTTCCCCCCATTAGCTTTAAGGTAAACTTTAAAATATATATATAGATATATACATGCCCTTGATCAGAATCGAACTCAGGACCTTTCAGTCCGTGACCCGACGCTCTATCCACTGAGCCAAACTGGTTAGGGCTAAGGTTAACTTTTAATAACCCCTCAAAGACATTACTATTTTTCAACAATGACCTTTAAAAATAAATTAGAGCCTGGACAGTGTAGCTCAGTGGTTGGGCATCGAGCTATGAACCAGGAGATCATAGTTGGATTCCTGTTCAGAACAATGCCCAGGTGTGGGCTCGATTCCCCAGTAGGGGATCATTGATGTTTCTCTCTTTCTTTCCCTCTCCCTTCCTCTCTCTGAAATTAAAAAAAAGAAATTAGGAACACAATGATAAAATGCAGTGATCATGGATCTTGAGTTCTTTCAGACCCATGCTTGAATTCTAGTTCTGCGGTGTAACCCTGGGCAAGATATTTAATGTCTCAGTTTCCCAAATTGTACAAATAATTACAATAATACTTGTATTACATTGTTATGAAAACTATACAAGCTAATGTTTATGAGTACATTTAAGTCTAGTGACTAATAAGAAGGAAGGAAAAAAGAAAGGAAGAAAAAAAAAGAAAGAAAATAAAGGAATAAAGGAAGAAATAAATAAAGAGCAAGCCTGTAGTGAGAAATTAATTACATGGGTGACAAATCAAACAGAGTGTGGGTGGGCGGGGGGAGGGGGAGAAGAGAAGAGAAGAGAAATCTGGGGTTCCAGTACTTCAGGGTGTGATATCAGGAACCTAAGTGTGACTCACCTGTAAGGTCATCCTTCAGGGGCACATTAAATAAGGTTTTCCAGTTACTCTTTGACCTGCAGGATGATAAATCCTTCTGGAAAATCCAGCAAGAGGTTTGATATATGCCAGAGAAGGGAGGAAACCTTGTGTAAAGGTAGCATAGTAATGAGCAGGGGCACCTTGGGCGTAAACCTTCTGGAAAAAGGAATATGAGCCCAGGCAAAGCCATAGGTATTTTGATAACCAAGAATACACTACAACTCAATCAGGAAAAAGTGTAACCCTGAGTTTCATGGAGACAAACATTTCTTAGAAGACAAAAACGGCAGCAGGATCTGAATAAAGATGCTGAAAGAGTTAATTAAAACACTGCCTCCCCTTAATGATCAATTTAAAGTAAGATATAAAGCA
Organism: Myotis davidii; assembly: GCF_000327345.1. Taxonomy (NCBI): domain Eukaryota; kingdom Metazoa; phylum Chordata; class Mammalia; order Chiroptera; family Vespertilionidae; genus Myotis; species Myotis davidii. Next base: position 2,203,948 of record NW_006297018.1, on the reverse strand, counting down.
ATAGAGTATAATCAGTATAATGTTTCTAAGGGAATCATTATATTGTCCTATTAAAAAAATAATAGCAAGGTATGTTACACTGACTTATTATTTATATATATATATACTAGAGGCCTGGTGCACAAAAATGTGTGCACTGGGGGGGGTGGGGAGGGGGTCCCTCAGCCCGGCCTGTGCCCTCTCGCAGTCTGGGACCCCTCGGGAGATAAGGACCTGCTGGCTTAGGCCTGATCCCAGGTGGCAGAGGGCAGGCCCCAGCCCTAGGTGCAGCCCCTGGTCAGGCTCAGAGCAGGGCCAATTGGGG
>NW_006297018.1:2200884-2201464 GCF_000327345.1 Myotis davidii | reverse complement strand
TGGTGGTGGATGGGCAGAGGCTCTGGGCTGGGCTCCTCCGGCTTCTCCGCAGCTGCCTTCTTGTTGCTGCAGCAAGGCTTGAAGAGGTGCGTGTCAATGAGGACTTCCCCAAAGCGGCCTTTATAGATAATCCCACAACATATTTTCTGTCTTTTCCAGTACGCGAGATCTAAAAAAGGAAAAAACTGGTGTTCTGCTGGAGCCCGAAGCCACCTCTGTATCTGAGCCATCATCTGACTGGTTATTGTAACTAGGAGACTGGGCTGGGGAGGCACTGGAAGTGGTACTGTGAGCATCAGAATTATGACGTTTAAATTCCTTTTGTAGTTTGCTGATCTGGTTGCTTTTTATCCTGTTTCCAGATAGAGTTTTCACTTTCTTTGGTTTCAGTGTAGTCTTCAGGCTGGGTCCTGCCCTTGCATCTACCACGTGATTCCAGTTTTTTTTGGATCCTGCTGGCAATTTCTTCCATCTTTTCACAAGCAGGACACAGGCATTACAGATGTCTCCTGAACGTGTCTCATGCAACCTGATAAGAAAACAACCAAGCCTTTATTGGTCTCCTTTACATTAAAACATT
>NW_006297018.1:2199676-2200500 GCF_000327345.1 Myotis davidii | reverse complement strand
GCCGATGCCAGACAGTACAGTTTCTCTCCATGTGAGTCTGGGTCCCTAAATTCTCGCCTGGAACTGGAGTTCTGAGTAGTCAGGAGCTTGTATCTCCCTCCCAATTGAAAAAGACAACAGTGTATCTTGTTGCCAGCCTATTTCCGCGCATACCTCTGTACCTCTGCACTTCCACACCTCTGCACCGCCTACCCACTTCAATGCGCTTTTCTCTTTCCTTCTAGTTGTAGAATTTCCACTCAGCCAGCCTTCCCGTGGTTCTGGATGATATCTGTTTTGTCTTTTAGTTGTATTTTTGATGTGGTTGTGCAAGGCAGCAAGTACAAGTGTGTACCTATGCCGCCATCTTGGTTCCTCCTCTACCACTGACTTATTTAACAGTGTATTTGTGTAGCCAAGAGAGATGTACACATTCATCAGTGGTTATCATCAAGATGTAAATATGCACACATCTTTATATCTGTATAATTCCTTTCTTGACCTTCTTTCTGCCCCTCAGCTGCCAACCCAATGAACAAGTCCTGATACATACTAGTGCTGTATACATATATCTCAAAAGTGGCTTAACAATTCCATGTCTAAGGTGCTTCTTTTCTATTAATTATAATGAAGACTCTGTTCCAGAGGTAGATTAACAAAAGTCCTTCCTATAAACTAATAAAAGGACATTTATAAAGGGGTTATTTTATTACCTTTGCTTTGAATATACTATGGGCACTTAGAACTTGTTTTTAAGTAGACACCAATGTTAACTAAAATGCCAACTTAGAATAGTCTGAATTTGTTTAAAAACTTATGGTCAAAGACCCACCCCTTCCTTCCAC
>NW_006297018.1:2196978-2199545 GCF_000327345.1 Myotis davidii | reverse complement strand
TCTTTAGCATCTAGATATACTAGAAGCTATAAAGTTAGGACTCACTTGTCTATGATATACATTATATGCACAGCCAAAAAACCTCCCCAACTGCCACAGTCTTTCTGCAGCAAAGGTTCAGGAATCTGGAGACATAAATGGATAGAGATTAGACAAGAAATATAAATTTGGAAGGCATGGGGAACCAGGTGGAAACCAGCTCTCTAGTGAAGTGGATCCCAGAATCTCCGGACCCACAGCATTTTAATCATATTTTGCCCTTTAGCAAAAACAGATATACATAATGAAAGATAAGGTTGGGTAAACAGTAAAGGACTATCAGGCTATCAGGTTAGGGGAATTGCCCTCAGCTGTTTGGCAGCAGGTAATAATATGCAGATCTTCAGCCCTGCTGAAGCCCCAAGGTCCATCAGCCTTCTGATGAACTTCTTGCATAATTATGACCTACTGGAATTTGCCTCCATCACCCAACAGCCCAAAATGCACCCAACAACCCAAAATGACCTATGGGACAGCAGGTAATCTTGGCTCACTATAGTCACACTGGCATAGAGCCCTGTGCACGTCCCTCTCACCCATCTTCTCTCAAATCAGGGCACAATGCAATGTGCCCTTTTAAAGAGGCCATTTAGCCATTCCGTTTCCAAAAGAGATTTTTTGTTTTTTTTTTGGATTTTAACAAAAAGACATTTACAAAATGTGTTACTTTACTACCTCTACTTGTAACATTTATTGGGTACTTTAGAACATCAGGAAAGATTAGATATGTCAAGAAAGTACTTGCTATGATCAAAAAAGTGTGTATTACTGAATAAAATGTGCGCCCAGAACAGGGAGGAGCAAACTGCAATGGCTGCCAGTCTGCTCTGTCTTGGAGAGATCCGGTGTCTCTGTTTTCCGCAGCCCCGTGCAGGAACAATAGTCACAGCAAAAACCTCTGCGAGAAAGCCACCCTCAAGTTCCGGCCTGATGCCAGATAGTTTAGCTTCTCCCCGTAGATAGTCTGGGTCCCCAGAATCTCACCCAGAACTGGAGCTCCGAGCAATTGGGACCTTGTATCTCCCTCCCAATTGAAAAAGACAACAGTGTATCTTGTTGCCAGCCTATTTCCGCGCATGCCTCTGTACCTCTGCACTTCCACACCTCTGCACCGCCTACCCACTTCAACGCGCTTTTCTCTTTCCTTCTAGTTGTAGAATTTCCACTCAGCCAGCCTTCCCGTGGTTCTGGATGATATCCATTTCATCTTTTAGTTGTATTTTTGACGTGGTTGTGCGAGGTAGCAGGTACAGGTGTGTACCTATGCCACCATCTTGGTTCCTCTCAATCTCAGGTAAGGTTTATCTGTTAAATGAGCTCCAATCAGATCAAGTTTTGCTACCAAGGGAGTATGATAAAACTATTCAAAGCTTGTTTTGGATGATACAATTGCAGATAAGAGATTGAGGGCCTATTATGGACAGTAATAATAAACAGATGAAAGGTGAAAGTTTTGAATAGAAGTCAAAACCTACTAAAAGTCTTATCTTTGGAGAAGACTTTGATAGAAAAATAATTCTAAAACACCCAACATGTGAGGCAGAGTGACAGAGAAGTCTCAAAGAAAGTTGATTATTTTATTTTTTCAAATTTGTAGAAACATGTGAATGCATTGCTAGGAACCCTCCCAAGGCCTTGGAAAAGGTTTGTACAAGCTTAGACTTCATTTTATAATAAAACTGACTGCTTTCAAGGAAACAGAATTATTAAAGCAATGGCTCAGAGCTTGTCTATCTGCCCTTGCTCTCAATAATTACCTATATCCTTTAGTAAAAACTCTTTTATGAATGTCATCTGCTCATATAAAAATAAGATGATACTATACATATGGTTGTATACCTTGCTCTCCAATTCTCATATTGAGCATGTTTCCCCTCTATTGTTTTCTTTTTTAAAATATATTTTAAAATTTTCAGAGAGGAAGGAAGAGGGAGACAGAAATAGAAATATTAATGATGAGAGAGATTCATTGACTGGCTGCCTCCTGCACACCCCACACTGGGGATCGAGCCCGCAACCTGGGCATGTGCCCTGACCAGGAAATGAACCAGCGCCCCTTCAGCCTGGGACATCGCTCAACCACTGAGCCACACTGGCCAGGACCTTAGTGCCATTCTTAATGCCTCCTCCTAAAACCAGACAAGTCCAGGGGCTGCCCAAATTGCTCAAACATCCTAAATACAATAAACTAGAGGCCCGACGCATGAAAATTTGTGCAAGAGTAAGCCTTCCTTCCCCTAGCTGCCAGCACCAACTTCCCTCCAGCACCCAGGACCCGGCTGGCTTCCCTCAGGCTGCCCACAGGCACCTGGGACTTGGGCTGGTTTCCCTCCAGCCCCGGCTTGGTCAGGAAGGATGTCCAGAATGACGTCCGGAAGACACCCGGTCTAATTAGCATATTACCCTTTTATTATTATAGATAACAAAAGTGGGGAGGAGACAGACCCAGTGAAAACCTGGAACTGGATTCTAGTGCCATGCCCATTACCCCTGTGAGATCCAGCTACTCACGGAAAGCACTGTCAGTG
>NW_006297018.1:2196232-2196837 GCF_000327345.1 Myotis davidii | reverse complement strand
GTGTTTGTTTGTCCATTTCCCAAAATAAGAGTATCTGATATGAATTTTAACAAGGTATTTACTAAAATGTCTTTTTTTTTTTACTACCTCTACTTTGACCAGGCACTTCAGAACATATAAAAAGATAGGATTTCAAAAAAGTACTTGGCATTGTCAACTGTTATACAGTAGTGAGGAATAAAATGCACACATCAAACAATGGTTGTAATATGAAAATGTCTTCTAAATATGACCAATCTAACATAAAAACCTTTTTAAAAATTATCTTTATTGTTGAAAGTATTACAGATGCCCCATTTTTGCCCCTTTGACCCCCTTCACCCCACATCCACCCTAGAACCCTTCTTCTGAACTTGAATTTAGCTGTAGTCTAAATTTGAGGGTTTTCACAGATCACCTAGAACTCATTCATGAACCTAGAGGATCACAAAATCTGGATTAAGAATCCCTCTACTAGTGACTTTTTTTTTAAAAAAAAAAACCTGTTGAAATATTTTTCTCTTTTCTTTTAAAAAATATGTTTTTATTGGAGAGAAAGAGAAAGAGAGAGAGAGAGAGAGAGAGAGAGAGAGAGAGAGAGAGAGAGAAACATCAATGATGAGAGA
>NW_006297018.1:2191996-2196199 GCF_000327345.1 Myotis davidii | reverse complement strand
TGAGAGAAAATCATTTATTGGTTGCCTCCTGCACTCCCCGCCCCCCTCCCCTCTCACTGGGGATCGTGATCGAGCCTGCAACCTAGGCATGTGCCCTGGCCAGGAATCAAACTGTGACCTTCCTGTTCATAGGTTGATGCTCAATCACTGAGCCACACTGGCTGGGCTCTACTAACGATTTTTATGTGCTTCTCACTGACCCCATAATTGATTCACTAAAGGAGAAAAGGCCTTTAGTTAACTCTTTTAATGCTTTCCAAGTGGAGCTCTGCTTCAGAGAAGTGCATTTCCAGTTATTGAACTGCTATTAGCCCTGTATCTCCTCCCGGGAGAGGAAAGTGTTTGACTCCCAAGGTTCCTGGCATTTTTGAAAGAACTCCAAGTCACAGCCAACTCTACTTTGGCAAGTCATTCCTTCCTTTTCTTCCTTCTTTCCTTTCCCATGGAACCTATTCCTTCCATCTGTCTTTCAAATTCTGCTTTATGAATAGCAATTCAAGTTTTATTTTCTTCTTGAATGCACGCTCTCTGGAAAAGAGGCTTTTCACCAAGAATGTGGTGTCTGATCGCTATCTTGCCAGTGGGTTAAACAAAGATCTCCATGCCGGGCAAAATTTTTACAAACCCACTCACACATGCCTGCTCTCCTCAAACTTGACTAAAACCAACAACATATTCATGAAAGTATAAGGGCTGAAAAAATTCTTTCCCAAACAATTGAGAAATAACTGTGACATAATTTGATAAAACTATTCCTATTTTGCTTCTGTCTCCCCCTGTTCCCCCCAGAATGCACTAATACAGATAGACAGATGCCTCTATTCAGGTTATTTATCACCCAATGTTAAATAATCTGATGTTTGAAACACTGTTAATAATTTATATGTGCTGAGAACTTTCACAAAGCGATGAGCATAAATATTAACTGCCCCCTGTATGCAGAGTGGCATATAAGAAACTAGGAATTGGAAACAGCCTAAGTGCCCATCAGCAGATGAATAGATTAGAAAACTGTGGTACATCTACACAATGGAATACTATGCTGCTGTAAAAAAGAAGGAATTCTTACCATTTGCAACAGCATGGATGGAACTGGAGAGCATTATGCTAAGTGAAATAAGTCAGTCAATGAAAGAAAAATACCACATGATCTCACTCATTTATGGGTAATAAAGACCATTATAAACTGATGAACAAAAAAATAGATACAGAGGCAGAGCAGCATTGAACAGATTGTCAAACTACAGCGAGGAGGGTTGGGGGGCGGGTAAGAGATCAACTGAAGGACTTGTATGCATGTATATTAGCATAACCAATGGACACAAGACACTGGGGTGTAGGGGAGGCCGGGGGAAGGTCAAGGGGGAAAAAATAAAAAAGGAGACATATGTAATACCCTTTGTAATACTTTAAGCAATAAAACAAAATTTTAAAAAAAGAAACTAGGAAGATCTTAGTTTTTCTTTCAATGTTTTCTTTAAGGGCATAGTGGACAATTACTCTCATCTGGGCTCCCTAATGCCACAAAAAATCAATAGGAAAAAGACATGCACACAATTAGCACTTAGACTCGAGTGTCACAGAGCCAGCCTGGTGGGCAGGACCCAGTAAAGGTCTCAGATGGCAGTTCTCCCGAGAACCATCAGTGGAGCTGAAAATGTCCAGAACATGTCCCCCACCAGAATCTCTGGGGGGTAGGGCTCATGTACCAGTAAATATTTTTCAAGTTGCCCAGGTATTCCAATATGCTGGGCAGATTGAGAACTATAGTTTGATGCAACTGTATAATTCATTAAATAGCTTTTAAGTGTCAGATGTTGTTATGGATTGAATGTTTTGTGCCCTCTCCCCAATTTCATCTGTTGAAATCCTGATCCCCAAAGTGATGGTATTAGGAGGCGGGGCCTTTGGGGGGTGATGAGGTCCTGAGGGTGCAGCCGTGGTGAATGGGATTAGAGCCCTTACAAAAGAGACCGCAGAGAGCTCCCTCAGCCTTCCACCATGTGAGGGCACAGCAAAAACGTAGTCTCATCTATGGAACAGAAGTAAGCTCTCACCAGACATCAAATCTGCCAGTACCTTGGTCTTGGACTTCTAGCCTCCAAGTGAGAAATAAACATTTATTGTTTAAGCCCCCTCGGTCTGTGGTATAGCAGCCCAGAAGACACAGAAAAATACAGATACAGAGCATAGAAAGATGGAGAAATTGTACCAGCACTTGAAGGGGACACAGTCTGGGGGCTTCACAGTCAATAATGGGAAGAGCTCTGTGCATTTGGTCCCTGATTCTCTCCTGTTTCTCATATGCGTGGGGCTTACGTGACCCACTTCTCTAAAAAACAGTTGTTGTGTGCTCAAACTTTGTTAGAAACATAAAACAACCAGGACTTCTGCATGCCTCACAACCATCATTGTACATTTCCATAGGGAATTTTGGTGGCTCTTAAATTTTCCGTGCCACTGCTCTTCTGTATATATCAATATAACCAGTCAAGATTTGGAAGTGGCTACTTTAAAATCATCACGATCCATCCCTTTACTGAACTCCTCAGAGGGCATTCATAGCAGAGCAGTGTCTGACCACAAGCCCCATCATCCCTGCAAATAGCACATATTTTGAAGGATAGCTGGCATTTGCTGCTCTGATGCAAGGTGCTGAGTGCAGCCCAAGTAAGTCATCTACCAGCTGGACATCTGTTTCAGGAGCCAGCTGCTGCCTATTGAGGACAAGGGAGAGTGGAATCGATGGGACACATAATGATCCAGGAGTACTGTAAGCATTGTGTATGCCTGGTCTGGAAGATGAAGCAGAGGGGCCAGGCAGAGGCTCCTGGTGGGCACAGCTTGGGGCAATAGCCCTGAATTACTGTGTCTCAGGTACTTCTGTCTTTGCAGCTGAGGTACACTTTTGGTGGGATCTACGGGTAACTACAAGGTAATGATTATAATATAGGCTGCAAATAAGAGTCTCTTCATTATTTTAAAATTCTTGATATTGAAAACTTTGATTGAATTTGAAACCCTTTTGCCTTAGCACAAGAAATATCCTTTACCACTCTCCCCCCTGTCAGTAATCTTCACCTATTGGACTTCTTTCTTCTTTGGAACCTTCCCTCTGCCTAGAATGCTTTCAGTTACTAGTGAAAGAGAAGGCAGAGGTATGTTTTTAGTGCATAAATTCAATTGTGGTTTAAAATAAGTATTTTAATTTTCCATCCACCTAAGTATGAATAAAATTTCTTGAGGATGGTGAAAAATAAAAAAATAAAATAATTGCATGTTAATAATAATCAACAACTGGTGCTCGCTTCAGCAGCACATGTACTAAAATTGAAATGAAACAGAGAAGATCAGCATGGCTTTTGAGCAAGGATGACACACAGATTCATGAAGCATTCTATATTTTTGCTGGGAGACTGGGTGAAAAAGGTGAAAGAATTGAAAATTATAGATTTGTAGTTACAAAACAGTCATGGGGATGTCAAGTATAGCATAGGAAATACAGGCAATAGTTTTGTAACAGTTATGTATGGTGCCTGCTGGGTACTGGAAATATCAGGAGGAACACTTTGTAAAGTATATGATTGCCTAACCACCTAACCACTATGCTGTACACTCGAAACTAGTACAAAAGAATATTGAATATGAACTGTGATTGAAAAAAATTTTAAAGAATGAGCTTTATTTATTTATTTTTTAAATTAAATCTTTATTGTTCAGATTATTACATTTGTTCCTCTCCGCCCTCCGCCCTCACTCCCCACCCACTGTCCTCATCCATAGGTGCACGTTTTTTGTCTCTTCCCACATCTCCCACACCCGTTGCCCCCCCTCCCCCATGAATAGTCAATCCATTCCCTTTCTATGTCCCTGATTCTATTATGATCACCAGATTATTTGTTCACTTGATTCTTAGATTCACTTGTTGATAGATGCATGCTTGTTGTTCATAATTTGTATCTTTACCTTTCTCTTCTTCTTCCTCTTCTTAAAGGATACCTTTCAGCATTTCATATAATACCGGTTTGGTGGTGATGAATTCCTTTAGCTTTTCCTTATCTGTGAAGCTCTTTATCTGCCCTTCAATTCTGAATGATAGCTTTGCTGGTTAAGTAATCTTGGTTGTAGGTTCTTGGCATTCATCACTTTGAATATCTCTTGCCACTCCCTTCTGGCCTGCAGAGTTTCTGTTGAGAAATCATC
>NW_006297018.1:2172635-2190750 GCF_000327345.1 Myotis davidii | reverse complement strand
CCCCCCCTCAGCCGCCAGCCCGCATGTACTCCGCACCTTAGTATCTCACTTCCGCACTGCTCCTCCTCTGAGTCTCAGTGATATTCTCTTTCCTCCTAGTTGTAGAATTTCCACTCAGCCAGCCTTCCTGTGGTTCTGGATGATGTCCGTTCCGTCTTTTAGGTGTAATTTGAATTGGTTGTTCGAGGCAGCAATCTCCGGCGTTAACCTATGCCGCCATCTTGGTTTCTCCCCAAGAATGAGCTTTAATATTAAAAACATCAACAACTGGACAATGTTTTATGATTTTACAAAATACCTTCATATAGTAGTAGTCTTCAATTAGAGGCAATGTCTCCTACCCCCACCCTACCCCACCAGAGGATAGATTCTCCAGAGCCAGGTCCCTAGAAGCAACCACAGGCAACAAAGCCCACACTAGCCTGTGCCATGCTGGGCTTGAGGTCAAGGGGGATGCTGCCCAAATTTAGGTCACATAGCAAACCTGCCCTGCTGCTGGTTTGGTTCAGGTTGTAAATCCAGAGTCTGGGACCCAGAAACCTTGCTTGCTGTATGACTCAAGAAGTGTTGCATCTCTTTAAACCACAGTTTTCCCAACCATACAGCAGGAAGATTTTCTAATCTGTTTGTGTAAGTCAGGGTTCTCTAGAGAAACAGAGCCAATATGCATATGCATATCTACATATGCATATACATACGTAAATATATACAAACTGTAAGGGATATTTTATATACATACTAGAGGCATAGTGCATGAATTCCTGCACTGGTGGGGTCTTGCTGGCCCACCCCGATGGGGGCCCATTGGGCCGGGCCAGCAGGGAGGAGGGGTTGCAGGTGATTGGCCAGACTGGCCCTGCCCCAGGTCAGGGTGTTGGGGCCAGTGGGGGGGAGGGGCTGCAGGCAGTTGGCCAGCCGGCTCCACCCCTTATTGGGGTGTTGGGGGTTGATTGGAGGCTGGGCTGGCTGAGGATGGGGGGCTGATCAGGGCCTGGATCAGGCTAGTTGGCTGCTGCAGTGCGTATCATAGCCACCAGCTATTCTGGTCGTTCCGCCATTCCGGTCGCTGGACTTTGATATATATAGATTAATTATAAGGTTTGGTCCGTGCCAGTTATGAAGGCTGAGAAGTCTCCAGATCTGCAATTGGCAAGCTGAAGGCTCAGGGCGGCCAATGGTATAGTTCCAATCTGAGTCCAAGTCCTTAAAACAGGAGAAGACTCATGTCCCAGCTGGGAGGCAATCAAGCAAGGGGAGAAAGTTGAGAGAGAGAGAGAGAGAGAGAGAGAGAGAGAGAGAGAGAACAGAAATTATCATTTACTCAGCCTTTTGCTCTGTTGTTCAGGCCTCCAGTAGATTGGATGAGGCCTACCCACAGAACGGAGATGGAGCCATTTGCTTTACTCAGTCTATCCCTTCAAATGGTAATCTCATCACTGCTATAGACTAAGTATTTGTGTCTCCCCAAATTCTTATGTTGAATCCTAATGCCCAATGCAATAGTATTAGGAGGTGGGGCCTTTGGGAGGTGAGTAGCTTATGAGGGTGGAGCCCTCATGAATGAAATTAGTGCCCTTATATAAAAGAGACTCTAGTGAGCCCCTTCTGCCATATGAGGTTACTCCAAAAAATAGCCATCTAAGAGCCAGAAAGCAGGCCCTCACTAGACACTGCCTCTACTGGCACCCTGATCTCGGACTTCCAGCTTCCAGAACTGTGAGAAATAAAAAGGTGCTCTGAATGCGAATCAGACGTATAGTGAAGATACAAGGCCAAAATTTAGTGATGAAAATATTTCTAATTTTTGAGTTGATGACTGTTGTTCAGGAGATATAATGTACACTTATATAGAAGAGTTTGTATTTGAATTTTGAAAAATTAGTTTCATAATATTCATGTTGTTTTGTTTATTTAAAAAGGCCTCTGTTTCATACACCTTAAATTATGCATTCTCTGAGTTCTAAGTTCTTAGATGAAATGTTACCTTTTTAAATTAAAATAAGTGATTACCATAGTGTTCTGGCAAAAGCAGCACAGTACTATGGATTTATGGGATACAGAACAAAAATGTTCTTGCCAGATTGAAATAATCTGTGTGTTTTTTTCATAGTGAAAAAGAACTTTATGATAGACTGTAATATTGTTCAAAGTAATAGCTGCTCCTTTCTGGGCAAGGACTGTAATTCCCACCCCATAATATCAGGTCATTGTATGTTTTCACTGTCCCCCTTTTACTCTGAAGAAAGGCAATGTCAGATAAAGGCTGCCACAAGCTTGGGTTCTGGACATGGAGCTAAGCCTGCAACAGACATAATGTGAGCTAGAAATACACTGTTTGTTGTTGTAGGCCATTGGGATTTTGAGGTTGTTTTCACTAAGCATGACCTAGCCCGCCCTGACCGTTAAATGACCTGAAATTTTCCCTAAACTGTAACTTCTGTTCTCAGGGAGACCTCCCAGCTTAAGAAATAAGATCAACTCAAAGGATAAGGTTGCTTTCCATTGCACTGAGGGTGCATAAAAGAAGGAAATGAGCGTAGCCCGGACTTTGGGGAAGATAAAGCTGACTGGTTACTCTCAGCATATATGTAAGGGTGTGGTTTTGGACTTAGCCTGAGTTCAAATCTTGACTCTACCACTCACCTGCTAGGTAGCCTTAGGGAGTTACTCAATCTTTGTGAGAGTCTGTTTTCCCTTCCACAAACCTGGAATAAAAATATTTATATTAATAGGATTATGTGAAGATTAAATTATATCATATATATAAATCACTTTAGCATAGCATTAAGAGCTCATCACTATGGGTTTACAAGATGCAGGAACTCAGCAATGGTAGTTATTATTAACATTTGTGTATACACACAGAGAGACATTTAAATAATTTAGGCATTCAGTCTGAATGCTGACAAAACATTCACAAAATAGAGAGAAATGTGATAACTTAAATCACTCGCTAGTTAGCATAACTATGCACCATAATTTTGCTCTAATTGCAATATGGCTAGATAGTGATTTAAAATGTTTGACAATTACTAACATTTGAGAAACCAAGTTTATTCAAAACTGTTTTTGGAAAGAGAATATGTTCATAAATGTAAAATTGCTAGAGTCGTATTTAAACCAAGCCACCAAATAATTTCAGCCAACTTTTAAAAATATGCTCTCAGTGTACGGCTCTGAATGGGGTTAACAGCAGGTGAGAAAAAGAAGAAATAAATCACATGTGGTTTCCTATCTCAACTAGTAGCTTAAGTCTGATGATAGAAATAGGCACATGAGCCCTGGCCGGTGTGGTTCAGCAATTAGAGCATCTGTCTGTGCACCGAAGGGCCGTAGGTTGGATTCCCGGTCAAGGGCATGTAGCTTCGTTGCAGGTTTGATTCCCTGCCCTGGTCAGGGCACGTGGGGAGGCAACCAACGGATGTGTTTCTCTCACATCGATGTTTCTCTCTATCTCCCTCCCTTCCACTCTATCTAAAAAATCAATGGGGGGGCGGGGAGGAACAGACATATGAACAACCAATTCTATTATGAGATGTAATGACAGCAATGCTAAGTACCATGCTCATGTTACACCAGTTGAGTGTAACATGATAGTTTGAGGTAGAGGATATATTCGTCTGCTCTGGCTGCCATAAAAAAATACTATAGACTAGATGGCTTAAATGAAAGACATTTATTTTCTCACAGTTCTGGAGGCTGGAAGTCCAAGATCAGAGTCCAGCATGGTTGGTTTCTGGTGAGAGTGCTCTTTCTGGCTTATAGATGGCTGCCTTCTCACTGTATCCTAACATAGCCTTTCCTTAGTGCACTCAATAAGAGAGATTGATCAAACTCTCTGGTGTCTCTTCTTATAAGGGCACCAATCCTGCCCTCATGACCAAATCACCTCCCAAAGGCCCACTCCAAATACCATCACATTGAGGACCAGGGCTTCAACAAATGAATTTTAGGAGGATACAACATTCTGTGCATGACAGATGGCATAGCAAATAGAAACACCAATACGAGAGCTCAACCGTCATTTTATAGAAACATAAGCAACAGCAAGAAAAGTAACAACAAAAACTCATAATGTAACAGGGCTCTTCATTTATTCAAGTAATCCAAACTGCCCACCTGCTGTGATAAGTATATCCATGCTGTGGATAAGAGTGAGAATGTGAGAGTCAGGAGCCTTTATCTTACAACCCCTAAATAAATCAACTGAGAGATGCAGGTTATATCCAAACATCAGGATTAGATGGCAGGGAGTGTATGTTGGGTTGACTTGCTGAGCAGCCTGGTGATCTCCAATACCTGGATCATGTGGCAATTGAGGGGTGGGGACAGGGGAGAGGCCTAGGACTAGCTCAGGGAAGACTTTCCTGTGATATTTAAATTGAGACCTGGAGAGTAGAAGAGTAGAAAAAACTAAATTCCAGACAGGGAAAAGCTATGTGAAGGTGATGAAACAAGGATGAACTTTGTGTCCTTGAGTGACAGAAACAAGACCAGTGAGGCTGGAAAAGGGTGAGAAAGGAAGGGGCTGAGTGAAATGGAGTAAGGTGGGAAAGGCCAGGGCAGATAGGTAAAATTTGGGACATCTGTTTAGTGGTTACCAGGTGTAATGGGAAGTTATTAAAGGAAAGACATAATCCAACTAAATTTTTTTTGTGTGTGTTAATCTTCACCCGAGGATATTTTTTACTTTTTTTTAATTTTATTTTTTATTACAAAGGGTATTACATATGTGTCCATTTTTCCCCCCACCCTAGACAGTCCCCTAGCCTCCCCCACTCCCCAGTGTCCTATGTCCATTGGCTATGCTCACATGCATGCATACAAGTCCCTCGGTTGGAGGATATTTTTTTAAATTTATTTTCAGAGAGAGAGGAAGGAAGGGGGAGAGACACAGAGAGAAACATCGATGAGAGTGACACATAGATTGGCTGCCTCTGGGGTCGAGCCTAAAACCAAGATATGTGCCCTTGACAGGAACTGATGCTAACAGGGCAACAGCAGGCTAATGCTCTATCCACTGAGTCAAGCTGGCTAAGGCTCCAACTAATGTTTTTAAGTTTGTTATGGTTACTCATAGAATTAAACATAGAATTATCAGTGATCCAGCAATTCTACTGCTGGATATATACCCAAAAGAATTGAAAGCAAGGACCCAAACATATTTGCACCTGTATGTTCATAGCAGCATTATTCTCAACAGCCAAAAGATGGAAACAAGCCACATATTCATCAACAGATGTAAGGCTAAACAAAATGTGGTATGTATGTACAATGCACTGTGTTATTCAGCCTTACACAAAAGAAATTCTGACATATAGGTACTATAACATTGATGAACCTTGAAAACATTATGCTAAATAAACCAAGCCAGATATAAGAGGACAAACACTGTCTGATTACACTAATGTGAGGTTTCCAGAGTAGCCAAATTCACAGAAACAGAAAGTAGAATGATGGTTATCAGTGCCTGTGGGTAGGTGGGTAGGGAGAGTGAGGTGTTATTATTATTTAATAGATGCAGAGTTTCAGCTGGAAGAGATGACAAAGTTCTGAAGATGGATGGTGGTGGTGGTGGTTACACAACAATGTACTTATGCTATTGAACTACTTAAAAACGGTTAAAATGGTAAATTTTTGTTACATATATTTTACCACAATAAAAACATTTGTTATGGTTTTTGCATAGGGAATTGGAGGTGGGCAACAAAATAGGGGGCAGGAGAGACCAACTCCTGGGCTCTTGTGTAGCCCTGGTTAGAGAGCAGGGTGGCTTGGATGAGGTTGGAGCAATAGAGACCAGGAGAAGTGATGGATTATCAATTCATTTTCAAGCTTGACTCCATTGGACTAGGTGATGTTCTTGATGAGGGTGATAGTGAGAAAGATAGGGAGGGAAGTGTCAGGGATGGCACCACCCTGGTGTCAGGTATTAGCAATGAGAGATTAAAAATACCATTCTGAAATGGCAAACACTGAAGGAGGTACATACTGCAAGTGGATGGAGGTGGGGAGTTGGGGGTTCAAATGTTCAGGTTTAGATACACTATGTTTGAGATGACTATGAAAGAACCAAGTGCAGCTGTCAAATAGGGATTGGATATATAGGTCTGGAGCTCAGAAGGATATAACAGGTAGGATGTGACAGAAGATAGATACCATTGAAAACCACAGGATCAAAAAGAAAACAAACAAACAAACAAATAAAAGGAAGAAAAAAGAAAACCACAGGATCAGATAAGATTGCCTAAACCAAGAGTGTAGACCAGTGATGGCAAACCTTTGTTTTACTATGGTTGCAAATATCAAAAAATTTCTATATGTGACACAGCACCAGAGTTAAGTTAGGGTTTTTCAAAATACTGACACGCCAAGCTCAAAAGGTTTGTCATCACTGGTGTAGACCAATGAGAAGAAAATGCAATCCAAGAACTGCAATCAGACAGTCTTTGAGGAGAATCGCTGTGGTTTTCTGCTTCAACAATGTTTGGATAGAACCGGCCCTTGACCCCCATCCCAGCCAGCTGCCCATATCTAGCCTTCCGCCACCTCCTCACAGCTCCCTCAGATAGCCCCAAGGCCCCTGCCACAGCTCTAGTGCTGTGCAGCCTACTTTCCTTAGCCACCCACCATGATGACCACGTCTACCTCACAGGTGCACCAGAACTACCACCAGAACTTGGAGGCTGCCATCAACCGACTGATCAACCTGGAGCTCTATGCTTCCTACATCTACCTGTCCATGTCTTACTACTTTGACTGCGATGATGTGGCTTTGAAGAACGTTGCCACATATTTTCGTCACCAATCTCATGAGGAGAGGGAACATGCTGAGAAACTGATGAAGCTGCAGAACCAATGAGGTGGCTGAATCTTCCTTCAGGATATCAAGAAGCCAGCCTGGGATGACTGGGAGAACAGACAGAATGCAATGGAGTCTGTATTACACTTGCAAAAATGTGTGAATCAGTCGCTACTGTACTTGCACACACTGACCACTCACAGAAATGACCCTCATTTGTGTGACTTCATTGAGATTCACTACCTGCATGAGCAGGTGAATCCATCAGAGAATTAGGTAACTATGTAACCAACTTGGGAAGGCTGGGGGCCTCTGAAACTGGCATGGCAGAGAATCTCTTTGACAAGCTCACCCTGAGAGACAGTGATGAGAGCTAAGCCTGAGGCTGCCTTCCCACAGGTGTGGGGGTGACTTGCATGTTGGAGTCACCTTTATCTTTTGTATAACTTGTACCAAATCATCCATCCACTTATGGCTTTCATTTGCACCATTCCTTAAAAAAGTAATTTGATACAAAACAACAACAACAAGAATGCAATGAGCCTGCATCAGATCTGATAGGTTGACCTAAAATTCCAGTGAATCAGCTTGCTTTTCTCTTTATGAGATGTGAGCACTTGATTGAGAATTGCCAGTACCTAGAGACAAAAGAATGGAATCAAGTGCACAGGAAAGACTCTGATGCCTGGTAGTGCCTGTCAGTCACACAGACCTCTGATTCTCTCTGGGTGACTGCGCTGGAGCCCAAGTAGGCTCCGAGTACCACATGTTACTAAATCAAATTAACTTTAGTAATTCCTCTTTGCTTGGGGTGGCTGAACATGAAAAAGAAAGAGAAAAAGGATCAACTATGATGGTGAGAAGAGTGGTATAGAGTAATTAGATCCATGACCTACCTACAAGTATAAAGTCTCTTCCTGTTCTAACCTATGTGTGTTTCAGTCCCTTCTCCCCTTTCTTGTTCAACTAGTCTGATTGAAGCTTTGATCTGAGTAGGCAAAAGAGTTAAATCAGAAGGCAAACACTCTCATCTTTAAGTGAGATGTAATATCAATCTCATACTATAATGATCATAAGAATATCAGCTACTTTACTATCCTATATAATAAAGAGCTAATATGCAAATGGTCATCATGCCCTTGCGCCCTTGCACCCTTGTGTCCTTGTGCCCTCGCACCCTCACGCCCTTGTGCCAGGACCAGGGGACCTGAAGCTGCAACCCCTGCCCCAGCGCTGAAGCCAGGGGGACCTGAGGCTGCACCCCCCTGGTCCCCCCCAGCACCGGGCCAGGAGACTTGAGGCTGCACCCCCTACCTGGCGGAGCTTGATGGGGGACCTGAGGCTGTGCCCCTGCTTTGTGGGGCTTGATGGGGGTGGGGCCAGTCTGGTCTGGGCCTCAAGAGATTTTGAGGCATGCGCTGGTGGGCAGGGACTTGACTCGGGGTCTCGCCGTGCTCCCCAGACTCTGACAGGAGGGAGATTTTCATATACATTTTACTATTTTTTTTCATCTCTGACACTTCTATTATAGAGAAAAGGCAAATAGCAATATTAAAATATTTCCTCTAATTAATTTCCTTTTAATGTGCACAAATTTCATGCACTGGGCCACTAGTGTACTTATAGTTAATGGGAATCCCCCCCCCCCGCCACACACACACACACACACACACACATCTCTCCAGACTTATTTTGTAGTTTACAATTACTTTGAATTTCCTGGGCATGTATTGGTGAGGACCTAGGTAGGAAATAATCATGATTTTTCTGAATATGTAAGAACTTTCTAACAATGAATGTTACTAAAAATTGGTCTTTTAATTGGGGAGAATTTACCACTCACAAACCTGGACTAGGAAGGGGCTATAATAATCTGTGCAGGTGTCTAAACAGGAGTGGGTGTCTGCTGCTGAGAATGATGGTGGCAGGGACACTAGATGGAGAAAGAGCTGAAGGTGCTGCTGAGGTGTGGGAGGTTGTGAAAGGTGGACAGGCTGTGAAGCCCAGGGACTTAAGCCAGGTTTTGAAGCCTGGTTTCGGTGCAGGCTGGAGGGAGAGAAGGTCCTAGCTCCTGAGTCCAAAAGAATGGAGTAGGAAGAAGAGGACCAGCACTGAGAAGACAGATGGGTGGAGGTGGAGAGCCAACAGGCTATGTAGATGCCTGGATTACGCGAAGGGCACTGGGAGATTAGTGATACAAGGAGGTGCCAGATACTGGGGTGCTGCATCCTGAGAGCCTCCTGGGCATAAGAAAAAGGGTGAGGCAACAGACTGTTCCTATGCGGGCCCACACTGCTCTGCTTCCTGTCCAGCACTCGATCTGTGGTTAGAGTGTAGACAGGATCAACGGATCCGCCTGGAGGAGCCCAGGAAAGGTGTGCACGCCTGCATGTTGCTTCCAGCCTTTTCACGTGGTGCTGTAGTCAGAAGATGAACCTGGTGGTTTGTTGGTGCCAGTCTGGTTGTTCATCAAACATGACTCTGTGACTCTGCCAGGAGCATTCTGGGGGCAGAGTGACCGCAGCCTGAAATATGCAAGAGCCGAACCTCTCTGATGGGAGTCACCTGCGTTAGCGGAGTAGGCTCTCCACTCTGCTTCCATCCAGCCTGGCCCTATCAGGTCAGTGTTAGGTCCCAGGCTACCGGGGAGGAGGAGAACTACAGCAGTGTAGTTTGCTCCTTTGAATTTTTGATAAATGAAGAACATGGGAGATGAGTCTGGCTGGTTGTTAGGCCACCATTTGCTTTATCTCCTTGCTAAACAAGGAGGGAGATGGTGGGAGTAGGGGGTGACTTTCTTACTCATTCGTGGTAAGATTGTCTCTTCCTTCAAACAATCAAAGGACAATAAGGGCATGCCATGCCCTGAGGTCAGTCTAAGGAAGGGAAAGCGTGTTTTGATTAGGATTCGATGGTGGAAATGCTGGCCTGGAGCAAGATCAATGATTGCCCTTCTCCTTTTCCTACCATGCTGCCATCTCCCATTCCATGCATTTGTCCCCATGAGAGTGGTGAGATGAGTGTAGAGCAGTGATGGCGAATCTTTTGAGCTTGGCGTGTCAGCATTTTGAAAAACCCTAACTTAACTCTCGTGCCATTTCTCATATAGAAATTTTTTGATCTTTGCAACCATAGTAAAACAAAGATTTATATTTTTGATATTTATTTTATATATTTAAGTGCCATTTAACAAAGAAAAATCAACCAAAAAAATGAGTTCATAGGTTCGCCATCACTGGTGTAGAGTTATGAGATGATGCCTCATTCAGGTAAAGCAGAGCGCCGCTAAATCTAAAGTCAGGCTTTAGAAATGGAACCTTGTTAGAGGGGGCTGCCTCCAAGGATCTGGGAAAGCATCTAAATACCAACGAGGAGGAAAAAGAGCAGTGAAAGTGGGCAGGGACGCAAGTGCCTGTAGAGCACCTTTGTGCCTCCAATCCCTCTTTATCTTGTTCATCACCATGTGACCCTGGGAAAGTGGCAGGAGATCAAGAGTTTTGTCCCAAATAATTGAGATTCAGATCCCAGAAGTGATCTGAATAAGAGCAAAAGCAGGTCAAGTTTGGGTTAAACATGAATACAAGGAAAGAGGGGGGGACAGGGAGAAGATGAGGGGAGGGCAGACTTGAGCAAGCCGTATAATGATATGAAGACTAATTGATAACTATGCATAAAATGGCTATATTCTTTTATTGTACAGAACCAATGGCTCTGTGCAAAAATGATTTGATTTATCTCTATGACTGCCCCAACTAATTAAAAAAAATAATGTCCTTTTCAGATTGTGGCTAAATGAGGTTTGATAAATATACCTGACCATACTGTGAAATTGGATAGCAAGGAAAGGAATAAAAATTAGGTCCTCTTGTTGTATCCTCTGAGTATTATTTCCCCAAACGGAATTGAAATGAGGACAGGGAAGGATTTGATTAAAAAAATAATGAGAAAAATTGAATGAAATTCTGGTGAAGAAATATGATAAAGTTGGAGCTGAAGATTACTAATCTTCACAGTGTGAAACACTGAGAAATATTTATTTTTTAAAATTTGGGTCATTGGATGATTTGCCTCAGGAAGAGTTTCTGAAAAATAAACTCACCTCTTTTCCAAAATATTTGAATATCTATCTGTTTATCCACTTATCTGGCATTTCAGGCACTGTGATAAACACTTTATATATACAATATTTACAAGAACCCCATGAGGTAAGTACTTTGTCTGTGTTCCACAAATTAAGAAATGAGGTTAAAAATAGTTAAGTATTTTGCCTAAGGTTAAAGAGCTAAATGCAGAATAAGATGGGCATATCTGTCTGGTTCTAGAGAATCCTACACACTGAAACAATTTTCTAGGTTGCCTTGCAGTGGCTTGTGTGTCTGCAAAACAAGCAGATAGGGAATTCATCCCAGCCAACACACGTTGACTTCACAGACACAAAGCAGTTTTTATTAAAACATTTAGTTGATGGTGTTTGATATAAGACTTTGTGCACAATGTCTCCTTACTTACCCTGAACTCTAAAAATGTCCTCAAAAAGCCCAGTAAAAAGGTGTGATGTTAAAAATTATCAGCTAAGTTGATAAAAGGAAATCATTTTAGTGGCAAGACCAATGAACTACAAATCTTCATGGTCATTAGAAATGGAACCTCCCTAGAATATGATTTATTCTCTCAATTCAAATATATACACATTTCAAATCATGTCTTCCCCAGACATAACTATGCAGAAAAAAATCAAGTGAACCCCTGTCTTAGATGCCAGTCCTTTGCCAGATATTTGAATTATAAATTGGTTCAACTTCATAGGTTAGCATGTACTCTCGGCCCTTCAAAGAATGTGGTGTTTTGGTGTTGCTGTTCAAATCAACCTGAAGGACCATAAAACATAGTGATTTCAATTTTGCAGAGGCACAATTGACATGCTTTGTCACACACAGTGCATGCTCTGTCCAGTGGATATCTTGGATTGCACATCTAGCTAGTGAAAGAGTGAGGGGAATAGCAAACCCTGTATGCTTTTCAGGTGATAAAAGACTTCTTTGTTAGCAACATATATAACAACTAGAGGCCTGGTGCACAAAATTCGTGCAGGGGGTGTGTGTCCCTCAGCCCAGCCTGCATCCTCTCCAATCTGGGACCCCTCGAGGGATGTCCGACTGCCTGTTTAGGCCTCTCACAATCCAGGACTGCTAGCTCCCAACTGTTTGCCTGCCTGTCTGCCTGATTGCTCCTAACCGCTTCTGTCTGCCAGCCTGATCACCCTTAACCTCTCCCCTGCCAGCCTGATCAATGCCTAACTGCTACCCTGTTGGCCCAATTGCCCCTAACTGCCCTCCCCTACTGGCCTGGTCACCCCTAACTGCCCTCCCTTGCCAGCCTGTTCCCTCCCAACTACCCTCCCCTCCTGGCCTGATCACCCACAACTGCCCTCCCCTGCTGGCCGTCTTGTGTTCACATGGGGGTGGCCTTCTTTGACTACATGGGGTGGCTATCTTTTGTATTGGAGTGATGGTCAATTTGCATATTAGCCTTTTATTATATAGGATTTGGTATGGGAGAGAATAGTGATGACATTTGAAAAGAACTTGTGGGATGAAAATATTTTTTGAACTGTGACTCAGTGGGCATATGATTGTCAAGAGAGTCAGGAACTTGTAGAAACATTTTGATTCAATGATTTGGAGCTCTCCTGGAGTCTGGGTCACATGCTTTACCCATGTGCAAGGCCTGTTGCACGCTGCTGTGGGAACAAGATAATTCAGGATTGTATAAAAATGATGAAACACTCTCATAAAAGTGACATTTACATGCATGTCTAAATATTACCACCTACCTTATTACAATTTAGTGTTGTAATTTCCCGTTATTTTTTTGTTCCTTGTAATAAAGCAACATATAAATACTCTCGTGTATTTTTGCTGCATCTGTTGGGGAAGAATTCTTTGTTTTATCTGAGAGAAATAACATGAATTTTAGCCAGAAACAACCCACAGAAATATACTAGTTCCCCTCCATGTGCTTGCCTCCTTTTTGCCACCCATACCAGAGCAGGGTTACTCATTAGTTTCTGGTACCAGACAGCTGAGCAGCCTATTACACAGTTAGCTGGAAGGTGGCATTATCTGTGAAGAAGATTCAAATCAAGAGAAGAAATTGGGGAGAATTGAAACACACCTGAAAACCAATCATAAAGAATTGACTGGTTTCAATTTGCTTTGAAATGATGTAGCATTTCTCTCAGTGTTGGCTCATTCTGCCCAGACCTGTCACCCATTCAGGCAGCGTTCCTTGAAGCAGGGGCTTCCCCCAGGTGGGATGATGAAAAAACTCAGATTTGGACATGCCCAGGTAGCTGTAGAGGATGCTGTGCCCCTTGATGCCAGTCTGCCTCCATGTGGCAAGGGGGTGCTTGGGGCACTGCCTGTCATATTAATCTTTGCCAATCACCCTCTGGCATGGCCAAGGACCACTAGCCCCTTTCAGTTTGATGGCTTCACATATATCGTTGTTTTTTTTTAAAATCTTCACCGGAGGATATGTTTTTATTAATTTTAGAGAGAGAAAGGGGGGGACGGAAATATTGATGTGAAAGAGAAACATCAATTGGTTGCCTCCTGTATGTGCCCCAACCAGGGATCAAACCCATAACCTAGGTATGTACCTTGACTGGGAATTGAACCCCTAACTTCTGGTGTAGGGGACAGTTCTCCAACCAACTTAGCCACCCATTCAGGGCCACATCTTCAATTAAGAAAAAACTGGGGCAAGAATTGTCGGGCCAGCCTGGAGCATTTGGCTGCCTTCTTTTTGTGCCCCCCTCCCCCACCCCCAACTGCCTTCCAAGTTCTTGTGCTCTGTTTGAAATTAAACTTACGTTTTCTTCTAAAGTGAATGACAGAGAGAGAGAGAGAGAAAAGGAGAAGCCACCCAGGGTTGAAAAGTGGTAGCTTCTTACAGCTGACTTCCTGCTTTTGCCAAGGAGGCAGTTCGGTGTGTCCTCAGCTCACCCTTCCTGCCACGCTCTATGCAAATGAGAAGCTGTTTCCATGTCTGCCCGTCTGAGGCCCTTCAGTAAAAAAGAAAGAAAGAAGGAAAAGCAAAAACCCACGCCACCACCACCCAAACACCCCAAGACCAATTAATTCCAGTGGATTGAAGCAAAGCAGGAGGCCTCTGTGGGGGCGCATCCTGTTTGCTCTTTAAGCTGTCAACCCCCATGCCAATAACCTCCCTGATGACCCATACTCAGTTGTGGAAGAAATCAGGGGTGACAAGAAATTCAAAATACTTGCAGGACAATTTTTCTAACCTTTGGTCACTTGGAATGCTATTTTTTTTTTTTAGGCTAATTTGCTTTGACTGGAAAACAGGAAAAGCAAACGTACATCTTAAATGACGCCTGTAAATTTATTTTAGAGCCAGGCTTGAGGTCAGCTGACTTGGTTTTGGATCTTGCAAGAACCATCTTTGCCTTTTAAAGGCTATTGGGACAACAGCCAGGCAGAATACCCCTGTCCTTTGCTTTCGGACCTCTAATACCCGTGTTTAACTTGAAGCGTCCCCACCTAAGCAGACCTGATGATTATATTGCCACCCAATTCCAAGTTTTATCCCCTGGCCAAGTAAGAAATTAAAAAATCCAGTCAGAAAAAATTTGTTTGGCCTTGGGCAGAATATATTAAACAGACTGAACTTAAATGGAGGGAGGACCAGGAAATGAATTTATTTATCTTCAGTCTCTGCCATCACACATGACATCTCAGATTCCTTAATTCATCCCTTTCCTGTCTCTTTCAGCCCTAAGAATAGTCTCTTTTTAGATCATTAAGAGTCATTTTCAAGGTTCAATAATCCAGTCCAGCCTAAGTAAGAATCAGCTGCAAGCCCAGTCTAAAGCCCCTTCAGTAACTTTGCAGGTACGTGTCAGGTGAAGTTGGTAAGACTATTGATTGGCGAAAGTGAGAGAAACTGTTAGCAAATCTATTTATTTATTTTTCTCATTCTCTTTTACTTTCTCTTTTTTGCACATTCTAAAATATACCTAAGTTTTGGTTCAGTAGAGCATTTTCAATTTGCAAATAAATATAAATATATTTGGTAGGAGGCAAAATAGAAAAAAGTGTTTGGCGTACTTGGCAACAGAGGAGGGCTTGAATGGGAGTGAGACTATAGTCAGAAAGATCAGCTAGGAGGCAGTGCAGTAATCCAGGAGAGAGATTATTAACTAAAGGAGAACCTTTTGTTAGAGAGAAGTTAGAATTGTAAGAGTTGGTCACTGAAGGAATGTGGGTCTGGAGAGGGGAAGTGATGAGGGCAGGGACTTGGGTAATGAGGGATTGGTGTTGCTTTTGTACCCAGTTTTTCTCAGGACTCAGCCGTGAGTGAGAACAAGGTCACATTCATCAAACCTCAGTGCTCCGAGGCTACCTGAGTGCCTGGCAGGATGTCCAGTCTTTTCCTGGAAGCCCCCTGCTCAGCCGTTCCCCTTGATTTGTCTTTCATATCACAGCTGTTGCATCCTTCTGCCTCAGGTTGCATCCTTCTGCTGTCTGTGCTCTGTCTCTGCTGTGCCCGCCTGCAAAGCCATCTATACCTTCGAGTGCCTTTCTCCCTTCAACACCAGCTTTTGCAGAGGGGCTTCTCAGAGATGACTGGGCTTGCATAGCTCAGCCTCTTCTTCATGGGCCGGTGTCAAAATCAAATCAAATAGACCTTTCTGACCCAGAAACCGTGTTCTCTCCATCCTCTACACTGGCCTGCGCAGACAGCCAAACTTCTTCAAAGCTATTTCTCACAGCCTCATGCAAATGAAGGGATGTGGCTGGCCGAGAGTCCTCAGCGGTTCTAGAGTCTTCAAACAGTTCATAGCTGTGGCAGAGCCCAGGATTATACTGTGCTGTTAGGAGGCTGGTCTAGCCAGAGCTGGAAGAAGACCACTTCAGGAGGTATGGGTGAAATCTGTGTTTCTAAAGGAGTCTTGTTCTGACCTGACTCTAAGTCAGTGATAGCGAACCTTTTGAGCTCGGCGTGTCAGCATTTTGAAAAACCCTAACTTAACTCTGGTGCCGTGTCACATATAGAAATTTTTTGATATTTGCAACCATAGTAAAACAAAGACTTATATTTTTGATATTTATTTTATATATTTAAATGCCATTTAACAAAGAAAAATCAACCAAAAAAATGAGTTTGTGTGTCACCTCTGACGCACGTGTCATAGGTTCGCCATCACTCCTCTGATACCCAGTATTGACAAAGACCATAATAAAGAGTAACAGACTTAGGTGTGGACAAAAGGGGTGAGTTCATATCTGAACAAGTTAAATTTGAAAAGTGTCTAGTGTCTGTAAAGATGGCAATAGCCCATCACTTGCTATGTATACAGATCTGTGGTAGAGGAGGAAAATCGGAACAGTGTTGGAGAGGAAAAGCTTTTCCTCTACTCTCTTAGGTTCAGTATTTGGGGGGCCTGCATATTAAACTCAAACTAACAGGAACATAGATTTTAATCACTTATGAACTAACTAGTGGCCTGTGCATGGATTTGTGCACATTGAAAGGAAATTAATTAGAAGAAAGATTTGTGAGGTAATTACGTGACTGCAAAAAATTACATGTCAAAATAGTATATATAATATAGTATTATAAAATTAAAATACAAAATATTTTAATATTGCTATTCCCCCATTCTCTACAATAGAAGTGCAGGAGTCAACGTTTATTTTTAAATTGCCAGTGTATGTCATATGTACTGGCTGCCCGGTTGGACGGTCAGACGGACAGTCAGTCACTAAGCCTTTTTATACATATAGATGGGAGTTTACAAAGAAATGTGACTCAAAGGGCAATTAACATTTGGGGCTTCTATATCACCTTAATAGGTGAAGGGGAAGGGGAGAAGGGCGTTCGTGGGACAATTTAAATGTAAAACAGCTATCTCTTCCTTGGAGAGGCAAGCAGTCCTGGAAGAGAATGAGTGGGAGACATGATAATTTTGTGACCATGTCTGAGTGGGGTGCTGGCTGGTTCCTGCCTGGTTTTTGAGAGGATTAGAGTTGCTCTCGAGAAGGGGATTTACCACAATTTAGTTTTTAGGGTGCTAAGCTCTTAGGCAGATAATGGATTTCAGGAACTCAAATACCTTCAGCTAAAAATAACTTTTATGTCACCGTGGCTTATTTTGACCATTTCAACAGGAATGTTCCATTTGGAGTACTCTCATCACTGCCTGGGGAAAGTGAAACCACAGGTGAATAAGAAGGTTCAAGAAGGTTCCCACCCTTGGAGGGAAGCAGATCCAGACTTAGGTCAGGAACTCTACAAGAGGAGCCAAGAACATTGGTCAGATTAGCAAGGAAGCCACTAAAGGCAACTGGGCCCTATAAGAAGGGCCCAGAAGCTCCCACTGGCTAGAGATGGGACAATTTGAACATCACAAAGAATAATGACATCAGTGGGTTGAAACACATCTACATATATCAATCCGTGAATTCATGATGATTTTCAAAACGACAAAACTCATTTGTTTCCTTTTGGAGGAGTCTGTTACCTTTGATTATTCTGAAAACCAGTAAAATAAGGGGAGTGAAATCAAACATTTATTTTATTTTCCTGTGTAAACTCTACTCACAGTAACCAAAGTGCTGATTAAGGAAATGTCTTCTTTATGGAAAAATTCAGCTAATAAGTTCAGAAAGAATGATAGAATTAGAACATCACTACTTTAATGAAACAGTAGAGCTGGGTAATTATCAGCAGTGTAATATTAAAACTACAGGGTGGAAAAAAGTAGGTTAATAATAGTAAAAATAACACAATAATTAATAAATAAATAATAATATAAGAAAAAACTCTGTGTTTTGTGTATTCACTACTGTAAGCCTACTTTTGCCCACTCCTGTAGATGGTGAAAAAGCTGATGGGGGACTTTATAATATATAAAGCAAGCTGATACCGCCTGAAACCACTGATTAATTTTTTAAAAAATATATTTTTATTCATTTCTAAGAGGAAGGGAGAGGGAGAGATAGAAACATCGATGATGAGAGAGAATCATTGATTGGCTGCCTCCTACACACCCCGACTGGGGATTGAGCCCATAATCCAGGCATGTGCCCTTGACTGGAATTGAACCTGGGACGCTTCAGTCCACAGGCTGACACTCTCTCCACTGAGCCAAACTGGCTAGGGCTAATAACATTTATTATTAGAGCAATCACAAATGTTTCTTCATGCTTCTTCGAGAAATCGTTCTTAAACACCCTAGCCAGGAAAACAAAAAAAAAATGCTTCAAAGGCTAATTTACTATCTAA
>NW_006297018.1:2155213-2171606 GCF_000327345.1 Myotis davidii | reverse complement strand
AGAACCATGGCTTGGTAATATAACTTGATATCTGGTAATGTGTTCCCTCCAACTTTGTTCTTCTTTCTCAGGATTGCTGTGGCTATTCAGGGTCTTTTTTTATTCCAGATGAATTTTTAGAGAGTTTGTTCTAGAACACTGAAATATGCCCTTGGTATTTAAATGGGGATTGCATTAAATTTGTAGATTGCTTTGGATAGTATAGACATTTTAATGATGTTGATTCTACCAATCCATGAGCATGGTATGTTCTTCCTCTATCTCTTTGTTCAGTGTCCTGTAGTTTTCCAAGTACAGGTCTTTTATGTCCTTATTTAAGTTTATTCCTAGGTATCTTAATTTTTTTGGTGCAGTGGTAAATGGGATTTTTTTTTTTTTCATTTCTCTTTCTGTGAGTTCATATTGGTGTATAAAAAGGCCATAGATTTCTGGGTGTTACGTTTGTATCCTGCTACATTGCCAAATTCATTTATTAGGTCTAGTAGTTTCTTGATGGAGTCTTTGGGGTTTTCTATGTATAGTATCATGGCATCTGTGAATAACGATAGTTTTACTTCTTCTTTTCCAATTTAGATGCCTTTTATTTCTTTTTCTTTTCTGATGGCTATGGCTAGTACTTCCAGTACTATATCGAACAGGAGTGGTGAAAGTGGGCCTCCCTGTCTTGTTCCTATTCTTAGGGAAAATGAGTTTAGTTTTTGCCCATTGAGTATGATGTTGGCTGTAGGTTTGTCATATAAGGCTTTTATTATGTTGAGGTATGATCCCTCTATTCCCACTTTGCTGAGAGTTTTCATAAAGAAAAGGTGTTGGATTTTGTCAAATGCTTTTTCTGCATTGATTGATATTATTACGTGATTTTTGTCTCTCAGTTTGTTTATGTGATGTATCACATATATTGATTTGCAGATATACTACCATCCTTGCATCCCCGGAATAAATCACACTTGGTCATGGTGTATGATTTTTCTAATGTAATGCTGAATCTGATTTGCTAGAATTTTGTTGAAGATTTTAGCATCTATGCTCATCAAGGATATTGGTGTGTAGTTCTCTTTTATTGTGGTGTCTTTATTTGGTTTTGGGATTAGGGTAATACTGGTTTCATAGAAAGAGCTTGGAAGTGTGCCTACCTCGAATTTTTTGGAATAGTCTGAGTAGGATAGGTTTTAGTTCTTCTTGTATGCTTGGTGGAGCTACCCTGTAAAGCCATCCAGACCAGGGCTTTTGTTTGCTGGATGATTTTTGATCGCTGCTTCAATTTCTTCTCTAGTTATTGGCCTATTCAGATTTTTTGGTTCTTCCTGATTGAGTTTTGGGAGCGTGTATTTTTCTAAGAATATGTCCATTTCATCTAGGTTGTCCATTTTGTTGGAATAGAGTTGTTCATGATATTTTTTCATAATCCTTTGTATTTCTGTGGGATCGATTGTTACTTCACCTCTTTCATTTGTGATTTTGTTTATTTGGATCCTCTCTCTTTGCCTCTTGGTGATGCAGGCTAGAGGTTCATCAATCTTGTTTATCCTTTCAAAGAACCAGCTCTTGGTTTTGTTGATTTTTTGTATTTTTTTTTGTCTCTATGTCATTTATTTCTGCTCTGATCTTTATTATTTCCTTCCTTCTGCTTATGCTGGGCTTTTCTTGTTGCCCTCTTTCCAACGCTTTGAGTTGTAGGGTTAGATAATTTATTACCATTGTTTCTTGTTTTTTTGAGGTAGGCCTGTAGAGCTATGAATTTCCCCCTCAAGACTGCTTTCACTGTATCCCATAGATTTTGATTGTTGTGTTTTCATTGTCAATTGTTGCCATTATGCTTTTTTTAAAAAAATATATATTTTATTGATTTTTTACAGAGAAGAAGGGAGAGGGATAGAGAGTTAGAAACATCGATGAGAGAGATTGATCAACTGCCTCCTGCATGCCCCCCACTGGGGATGTGCCCTCAACCGTGGCACATGCCCTTGACCGGAATTGAACCCGGGACCCTTGAGTCCGCAGGCTGACGCTCTATCCACTGAGCCAAACCAGTTCAGTGCCATGATGCTTTTTATTTCTTCTTTGATCTCTTTGGTAACCCAGTAATTGTTTAATAGCATGCTATTTAGCCTCCAGGTGTTTGATTTTTTTATTGTTGTTATTGTTGTTGATTTCTAGTGTTATGCTATTGTGATCTGAGAAGATGCTTGTTACGATTTCTATCTTCTTGAATTTGAAGAGACTTTGCTTGTTCCCCAGTATGGTCTATTTTGAAAATGACAGACAGAGACTCTAACTTTCACTCCACATTTGCCCATATTTCTTAAAGTATTTTCTGAAGTATACTACTTATATGTCTCTAACATTTTCACATTGTGATGTGGTCATATTCATGTCCTATGTGGCATAACGTGAGGATTATGTACGGTTCCATAGATATTTAGTGAAAGAAGAAACTGGATTTTGATCTGCCTCCTTTCACCCACCTGGAGTGAGTCAACCTCCCTAGTCAGGAGTGGCTCTTTGTCTACTTTGGAAGGGTAACATGTTACCCTGAAAGCTTTCACTCACCAGTCAATATTTATTGAGTGTCCAGTTGTTTTATTTTAGCAGAAACACTTCTAGGTGCTGGGAATAAACTCATAACAAAAAAACATGATGTCTGGCCCTCATGGACTTTCGATTATAGTAGATACACATACTAAACAATCACAAAAACAAAATAAAACATCAACTATTGTAAGTGCAAAGAAGGAAAAAGCACATATTACCTTTAATAGCTTAGAAAAGGGAACCTGATCTAATCTGCAAAGTTAATTAGGGACAGCTTCCCTCTGGAAGTGATTTTGGAGCTGAGATGAAGGGTGACTAAGAAATAACTAAGTAACGGGAGGAGGGAGGAAGAGGAAGGGAAGGCTTTCCAGCTAGAAGCAAGAGCCTGGGCAAAGATCCTGTGGTGGGAAGGAGCCTGGGACATTGGAGGAATTCAAACAAGTCCAGAGTGGCTGTAGTGCACAGAGTAAAGGGCAGGGAGAGGTAAATGGTTTGAGAGATAAGCAGGGGTTAGTTGACACAATTTCTGATAAGTGTGACTAGAGCATAGGAATGACTAAGATAGGAGGAGAGGCAGGGACAGAGGTGAAAGCAGAGTTGAAAGATACTCAAGCCCTATGATTGTGTTTGGGAAGATCATCATCTGGCTCTTTTCATTGTCATTATGGGTGTTCTCTTTTCTTTTTCTTTTTTAAAATACGTTTTGATTGATTTTTAGATAGAGAGGAAGGAAGACAGAAGAGAGATAGAAACATGGATGAGAGAGACACATTGATTGGCTGCCTCCTGCATTCCCCCTACTAGGGATTGAGCCCAAAACCCAGGCATGTACCCTGACCAGGAATAGAACCTGGCACCTCTTTGTCCATGGGATGATGTTCTGGGTGTGCTCTTTTCTATTGTTTTTCTTTCTTTAAAAAATATTTTTATTGATTTCAGAGAGGAAGGGAGAGGGAGAGAGAGAGATAGAAACATCAGTGATGAGAGGGAATCATTGAATGGCTGCCTCATGCATGCTCCACACTGGGGATTGAGCCCGCAACCCAGGCATGTGCCCTGACAGGGAATTGAAACCGTGATCTTCTGGTTCATGGGGCGATGCTCAATCACTGAGTCATGCTGGCCAGGCTCTATTGTTTTTTCTTGCTCCCTTTGACTAATGAACAATGGCTATTTATAACACTTACACTGTTTGGCTGCCATAAGCTGTCCAGTGGTTCTCAACCTTCCTAATGCCGTGACGCTTTAATACAGTTCCTCATGTTGTGGTGACCCCAACCATAAAATTATTTTTGTTGCTACTTCATAACTGTAATTTTTCTACTGTTATGAATTGTAATGTAAATATCTGATATGCAGGATGTATTTTCATTGTTCACGACCCATAGGTTGAAAACTGCTGGTAGACTCTTTAAGAGCACTGAGTTTTTGCTTGGGAACCAATGGGGTATTCTGGCAGTCCATTCTGTGAAGGTACTACATCATTAATTTTATGTTTATCAGATTTAGCAAATCTAAATATGATGTTAAGTTTGAATTTCTGGCAAATAAATAATTTCTGGTAAATGTGAGATAAAGAATGAATATATTTTTAATACAATACAATGAATCATTTCAGACAAATGGATGTCCTGTAGTTTTTGTGGCAACCTTAATGAGAATATCAGTTTTAGTGTTCAACCAAAATGAGTTTTGAGAAGTTATCAGAGATGTATACAAATACCCAGCCATATTAATCCATCCATCCAGGTCCATCCATCCATCCATCCATCCATCCATCTTTTTTGAGCTGGATGGATACTTTTTGTGATGGATACTTTTGGGGGGCTGATGGCATTATGATCAACAAGACCAGGGGTCCTCAAACTACGGCCCGCAGGCCACATGCAAATACAAATATTGTATTTGTTCCCATTTTGTTTTTTTACTTCAAAATAAGATATGTGCAGTGTGCACAGGAATTTGTTTATAGCTTTTTTTTTTAAACTATAGTCCGGCCCTCCAACGGTCTGAGGGACAGTGAACTGCCCCCTGTTTAAAAAGTTTGAGGACCCCTGAACAAGACAGACAAATTTCCTACCTTCATAATATTTACATTCCAATGGCAAAATGTTCATCTTAGAGTAATTATAATTATTAGAGATAATTATGTCCAGCAATAGAGAAATAGATAAATAAATGATAATATTATAAACTTCCATGCAATTATTACAAAAATCATATTTTTGAAGGTTATTACATGTCATGGGAGATTGTTTCCAATATAAAATCATATACTAAAATAAGAGCATATGTTGTAATATACAGATTTTGTAACATAGATACACACACTAAGTGGGTTTAACCTAAAACTTATATGTTTATATTGACCAATGTCACCCCAATAAATTTAATAAAAATTAAAAACTATAAAATCAGTCCATAAAACCATGCAAAATGCATATAAAATTTATAAATTAAAATGACAAGGAATGGATATATGTCATGTTAATTTCTAGAAGGAGATGCATCAGTAGTGGCTATATCTAAGTGAGGAATTATGAATAGCCTCTTATTAAATCTTTACTAGAGGCCCAGTGCATGAAATTCATGCACTGGGGGAAGGGGAGGGGTGAGAGGGATGAGGGTGGTGGGGGTTGGGGTGGTGGTGTCCTTCAGCCCAGCTTGTACCCTCTCCAATCTGGGACCCCTTGGGGGATCTCCAACTGCCAGTTTAGGCCTGATCCTGCCTAAACTGGCAGTCGGATATCCCTCTCACAATCTGGGACTGCTGGCTCTTAAAAGCTCGCCTGCCTGCCTGATTGGCCCTAACCACTTCTGCCTGCCAGCCTGATCACCCCCTAACCACTCCCCTGCTGGTCTGATTGATGCCTAACTGCTCTCCTGCTGGCCTGATTGCCACCCCCAACTGTCCTCCCCTGCCAGCCTGATTGCCCCCCAACTGCCCTCTCCTGCTGGCCTGGTCGCCCTCAATTGCCCTCCCTTGCTGGCCTGGTTGCTCCTAACTGTCCTCCCCTATAGGTTCAGGCCCCACAACTGCCCTCCCCTGCCGACCATCTTGTGGTGGCCATCTTCTGATGACGTGGGGACGGCCATCTTGGGACCACATGGGGGCAGCCATCTTATGGCGGCCATCTTGTGATTATGTGAGGGTATGACGGTCACCTAAGTTTTTATTAATATAGATATTGTTATTTTCTCATACATTTTCTATAAAAAGTTATGAATTCTTTTTATATTTTAAAAGTTTAGTTTTTCAGAAACCATAGAAAGACTAAAGAGTGGTGCCAGTATTGGCTCTGTCATTAATCCTCAGAACAACTTTGAGTAAGTGGTGTTGTTCATTTGGACCTCAGTTTTCTTGGATTTAAAATGAAGAGACTAAGCTATGATTTGTGTGTGCACAATTAAGAACCAAACTAAGGTTTTAAAAATATGTTCATTTTTATGGAAGGAGCCCAGAGACTCTATCCTTATACCATTGGTGTGTCTTTATAAAATCCACCTATCGCTGTTGTACTAGTATTTTTTTTGTCTAATCTAGCTGTTATAGGGTCCTGTTATAGTGTCCATAAAATGTATTTGTAAGTATTTTACTTTAAAATATTTCAGTATATATAGTGGGATGTGGTGTGTGTGTGTGTGTTTGCATGTTTGCTTAAGCCTCTTTGGGGTTGTTAACTTTTGAAATACCCTAGTTGGATATACCCTTTAGGAGTGGGTTGGTAGTATTGATGGGCTATGGTAAGGCTTTAGTGATCTCTATCTCTCATCAGTCTTAGGAGGCTTTCCTTAAGAGCCTAATAAGTATATGAAGCTATTTTTCATAGAAGAATTGAGTTCTGTTCAAGATATGTGAACTGGCTAGAACTACCCCCTTGCATGAATAGGGTTTAGGAATCCAGCAATGCCAGCAAATTATAAACCTTTGCGTGATGTGTAACGTAGATACACCAAATTGTCCTGTGTCCAAGTATTAACAGAGGGTTCTAGCAACTTGCTCCCACTAGCACAGGAGCTGAGTACTATTGGTAGATTATTGTTACATTTGTTTTGAATTAACATTTCACGGAAGGTCTGAGCCCTGGTACTTCAATGAGCTTACATAAATGTGTTTTTTTGTGTGCCTACTCACTAATAAATATTTCTGAGTGGCAGAATTTGGTCTGGGATTTGCTGTCTGAATCACATTTCTTCTAATAGCATGTAATGGATGATGAGACCTGTAGTTCTTACTCACTGTTAGTTATTAGATGTGCAAAGAACCTAATAATTTTGAATGACTGAATTAATTCAGGTTATTTGGCATGTTAACTATAAGCTTTATTTTTAGAACTCTTTTATTTACTTGAGTCTTAAAAAATATTAATATACATTTTAGACAAAAATTAAACAATAAAAAGGAATATAAAGTATCTCACATCCCAACTCCTATTCCTACTAAGTAGCTGTATTGGATGTCTTTATTACATGTCTTTTGTGGAGGATAGAGCTATGCCCACAATGTCCCCTTTGAGTTTTTATGTGCAATAATTCATTAAAGATGGATGCTGGGTTTGTAAAATGTCACCTGAATGCTAAATATCAATAGACACCCTGGTGCTGCCTCTCAGGAGGGAGCAAAGGGAGACTTTGGCAAAAAGTTGTGGAAAGAACTGGCATCTCTTACTGCTTTCATTTTGATGAGTTAATTTGTATTTAGTCACATATTGAATTTCACTTTAATACATGGAAATTTAAAATGCTGAAGAAGGGGAAAACACTACATGGTACACATTTTTAGGTGTTTTTCTGCTAAACTCAAACCACTTGAAAGCTAGGAATTGTCACTTTTTTGGAAAATCCAGTTCTGAAACGGACAGTTGACCCTGGGTAGTCATCATGAGGGTGAAGCACTATAATTGCGCCCAGCTGAACCCTTTACACACACTGGTCCCCAGTAAAGGTGGAGATGCGAACCGAATGCTGGCAGCACATGGGGACTGGGACTAGGATTCTGTTTGCTGTCTGGTAGTGACTAGCTCTGGAAGCTCAGGTAAATCATGGTGTTCTGTATGTGACTAAGTCAATATTTATGGAACAGGACATGTCAAACTACTCCATTTGGGAAGCACATCAGCAAAACTTCTCTTGGGGGACCTTAGAAAAGACACTGGGAATTGGTGGTGGTGGTAGGGTAATGTGGCAGAAGGAAAAGAGTCAGAATTTGGGCAACCACCAGTGTGACCTTGGGCAGGTTGCTTATTTCTCCAGCTTTGGTTCCCTCATCAGCAAAACGGAGACAAGAAAAAGCAACCTCCTTCACAAGGAGGTTGTGAGCATTGTAAGTATACAATCAATCAGCTCATGTATGCTAGATGATATTCTGAGCAGCATAAACCTAGAGGTGCAGGAGATAGTTTCTATCTTTGAGGAGTTTATAGTGGGA
Source organism: Myotis davidii (assembly GCF_000327345.1). Classification (NCBI taxonomy): domain Eukaryota; kingdom Metazoa; phylum Chordata; class Mammalia; order Chiroptera; family Vespertilionidae; genus Myotis; species Myotis davidii. Next base: position 2,163,646 of record NW_006297018.1, on the reverse strand, counting down.
AATAAGATTCTTTATCTCTAAAATGGTGTTAGCCATATCTATAAATAGGGGTGTTGTGGCAATTAAACGAAAGCCTGGCATATATTAAGTATTTAAGTAGCCTTTTCATTGATCTTTAATTTTTTGTCATTGAGCTTAGGATTACAGAATTATAGGATTAGAAGAGATCACTGGTCTCAGGCAAAAACTGCATTTATTTTATGTTTAAAATATTTTTTTATTGATTTCAGAGAGGAAGGGAAAGGGAGAGAGAGATAGAAACATCATTGATGAGAGAGAATCATTGATTGGCTGCCTCCTGCACGCCCCCTACTGGGGTTGAGCCTGCAACCCAGGCATGTGCCCTTGATAGGAATTGAACCCGGGACCCTTCAGTCTACAGGCCAACACTCTATCTACTAAGCCAAACTGACTAGGGCTTGGCTTTCCTTAATTACAGGAACACTTTGCCTCTTTATGTTGCTTTCTACTTAGTATTATAATTATTTCTATGTCAGGCTATCCCTCTTATTAGATTCTAAGCACCTCATAGGCAAGATCAACATAATCATAGAGTTAACTCAAATTCATGTGGCCATTCATGCTGCCAATTATTATTTTTTGTTAATCCTCACCAGAGAATATTTTTCCATTGATCTTTTAGAGAGAGTAGAAGAGAGGGGGAAAAACAAAGAGAAACATCAATATGAGAGAAATACATCAATTGGTTGCCTCTTGCACGCGTCTTGACCAGGGCCTGGACTGGGGAGAAGCCTGCACCCAATGTACGTGCCCTTGACTAGAATCGAGCCTGGGACCCGTTGGCCTGCAGGCCGAAGCTCTATCCACTGAGTCAAACCGACTAGGAGGTGCTGCCAATTATTAAACACACAAAGAAGGTGTAGCCAATAATATTCATGGCCATGCAACTACTGATGAATACCTACGGTAATGAGAAAGAGTTTAAGGCTCAAACTCTCTTGGAAAAGTCTCCAAGGACCCCTGTATGGAAAAGGAATTGAAGTGGATGAGGATTATTTTGGAGTACATTACCAATGCACCTCAATTGATCTTGACTTTATTATGTGCAAAGAGAGATGGTATTTTTGATGGTATTTTTGTCCAAATCTACTGGAAGAGGGTTAGGAGGACATATTGTTTTGGAACATATTTTTTGGTACACATTCCATATTCTCAATAAATCATGCTCTAAGGACCACAACAGAGGCAGAACCTCCACTCTCATCTGGCCATGCAGCTGATTCTAGGAGCATTCGGGATCTTGACTGTTATTCTGCTTAATATCTGTGAACCCGATGGGAGTTGAATTCTCTGCTTTGAGCGTTGTTCTCACTTTTTGCTCACAGTGACAGTATCAGAGGAATATGCAGCAGTCAGTTAAAATTAATTTATCCACAGTAAAAAGGTATTTGCTTGGGAGAAAGCCACAGGCCAATTTCCTGCCAGTTTAATCTTAACCATTATTGAAACAAATTAGAAATTTCCTCACCAGCCTTGAAAATGTCTTCTTTATGAAGTCAATTTTATTTTTAAAAATGCCTTCCATGTCTGCATGTTTCCATTTTTGCTGCTACGACTTATTTCAAAGATTTTTACCTTTTCTGGTAGAAAATGCCTGGTACCAGGCATCCTTTCATTTTTAGTTCATGTGCTGTTATTTAACCACAACTTGAACCCAAACACAACCCCAAAGAAAACCTTCAGTGGTGGCCCACAGGATCAAACCCAAATGTCTTAGCATGATTTTAAAAGTCTTAAGCGATCTAGGACCTGTGAACCTTTCTGACTTTTCTTCCTGGGATGCCCTCGTGATCCAGTGTCATGGTTGCCCTTGATATCTCACCAATTCACTAATATGTCATGTGCAGTCATGCTTCCGTGGCTTCATTCAACCTGTTTCCTCCATCCAGATTATCTTTCTCTTCCTTCTTTGCCTTGTGCAAACCAGTCATCCTTTAAAGCACAGGCAAATGAAATAGAATCTGTACATACTCTCTTTATCTAACATGATTGACAACAGCAATGGCTGATCAACCAAAAGAGTCAGTTAAAGAGGGAAATTAAAAGCTCTAGTCGGCTTGGCTCAGTGGATAGAGCGTCAGCCTGGGGACTGAAGGGTCCCAGGTTTGATCTCGGCCAAGGGTTGCAGGCTCGATCCCCAGTGGGGGGTGTGCAGGAGGCAGCCGATCAATGATTCTCTCTCATCATTGATGTTTCTATCTCTCTCTCCTCCCTTCCTCTCTGAAATCAATAAAGAAATATATTTTTGAAAAAAAGAAAAGAAAAGAAAACCAACCTATTTAAGCATTCTCACTTAAAATATCAAGAACATTCATTTAATGACTCTTTGGTGTAAGGCTTTTTGATTATGAGTTTACAGATTAAATTTCTCCATTGACCTTCTTTATAAACTATAGTCCAGAAGTTTTATTTTCCAGTGTGGGTCCTTATAAAGGAGGAAGAATTTAAAGATGCTTGAAAAGCAATCTAAATGCAGAGTTCTAGATATTTACAATTTTAGCCCCAGTTTTTAAAATAATTGTCTCGCTTACTCCTAGCAATAAAAAATAAATTTTCCACAATAATGCCAATGTACTTAATGCCATTGAAATGTACACTTAAATGTGGTTAAGATGATGTATTCAGCCACTTGGGTTGCCATAATGAGCCTGAGTTTGGGTGTTCTTAACAATATTTTCTCATAGTCCTGGAGGTTGGTAGTCCATGGTTAAGGCAAATTCATTTTTTGGTGAAGGCCCTTCTCCTGGCTTGTGCACAGCACTTTCTCACTGTGTCCTCACATGGCCTTTACTCTAGGAGTGGAGAGAGAGAGAGAGATGCTTTCTGGTGTCTCTTCTTATACGAACATGAATCCTATTGAACAGGGTCCCACCCTTATGACCTAATTTAATATTAATTACTTCCTTTGAAGTCTCATCTTCAAATAAAGCCACACGGTGTGTCAGGACTTCAACATATAATTTTTTTTCTTTTTTTTTTTGGGGGGGGGGTGGATACAAACATTCAATCCATAACCAGCGGTGAATTTTACATCATGTGTGCTTTTTACCACGTGCTCTGTCACTCCACCCAACCATTTCCTTAGAGCTGAATTGGCGTGTTCATCTCTTCCTCACAGTCCAGTGAGATTCTTAAACTGTCTCACAAGCCATGCATGAAATGGGGGGAAATGCATTTCTCCAACTTGCTGTTCTCTTCCATCCTTTTAAATAGAATGTCTGCAGGGAAGTCTTCCTGATGAAACAGCTTGATGTATTTTGAACTAAACTTTAGCTGTTGCAGGTGATCATCACTTTCCTTCCCAACATCAGATTTTTTTTTCTCCCTTCTCCAATCCCTCCTTACTTTCCTAGCTTCAGGCCTCTGGACTCCTAAAGAATCTATCTGTCCCTGTGGATGGGAATCCTTGATCATACTGGATCCCAGGCTCATCAACTTGGCCTCTAAGCTAAGGGCGAGTTTATGGTTGCAACAGCGCCATCTAGTGGCCTCTAGTCATCAGGTGCTCTGGAGGAGCAGGGTCCCCTTAAAACCAGGCTTCTTCTCTTGTGCTAAGTTTTGTGTCTTAAAAAATATTTTTAAAGAAAAGTTTTAGTTTCACAGAAAATTTGAGGGGAAAGTACTGAGATTTCTTGTATTTCCTTTCCTCATACATGCACAGTTTCTTCCACTGTCAACACCACTCACCTGGTACATTGGTTACAATTGATGAACCTACATTGACACATCACTATCACCTAAAGTTCACAGTTTACATTAGGGTTCACTCTCGGTGTTGTAAGTTCTATAGATTTGGACACATGTCTAATGCGATGTATCCACCATCATAGTATCATACAGAGTAGTTTCACTACCTATTCATCCCTTCCCTCATCCCTTACCCCTAGTCTTTTTACTGTCTCCATAGTTTTGCCTTTTCCAGCATGTTATATAGTTGGAATCATACAGAATATAGCCTTTTCAAATTGGCTTTTTTCACTTTGCTCATAAGTTTTCTCCATGTCTTTTTATGCTTTGAAACCTCGTTTCTTTTTAGTGCTGAATAAGATTAGATTGTCTGGATGGACCACAGTTTGTTTATCCATTCACCTACTGAAGGTCATCTCAGCCACTTACAAGTTTTGACAATTATGAATAAAGCCAACATAAACATCCATGAGCAGGTTTTTTGTGTAGACATAAGTTTTTAGTTTGTTTGGGTAAATAACAAGGAATGCAATTATTGGATCACAGGTAAGAATATGTTTAGTTTTGTAAGAAACCACCAACTGCCTTCCAAAATGGCTGCAGCTTTTGCATACCCACCAGCAATGAGTGAGAGTTGCTCCACATTCTCACCAGCATTTGGTGCTGCCAGTGTTCTGGATTTTGGCCATTTGGTAGTTATATAGTGACTTTTGTGCTAATTTTTAAGCCCATAAAAACACATAATTTCTTCACTCATTATTTATGCTATTGGGAAGAAGGCAGGGAATAAGTAAGTGCTTTTAAAGGAAGGAATTTCTCACCTGGGGAAGATATTAGTACCTTGTGCTAAACTTGGAGAAATTGAAATTCTGTTTAGAATCTGAACTGAAGACAGGTCCATGAACTCCATCCTTGCAATTTACAGACACACAGAAGTTGCGATTTTTCTGTACGAATTCATTCATTGGTTCTCTTTACTTGTAAAATCTACCATCGGGGTTCCTTTTCATCACAGGGCTGAGCCTTCCTAGGATGGAAAGGAGAGAAGAGAGAGAATGTCGCCTTTGTCATGTCTTTCCTGCTATAGCTAAGTTGAACAGCTTAGGACTGTGCTGTTCATGCAGATGGCAGTGCCTGTCCTACCCTGTCAAGTCCTTCCTCCTCTATCTCCTTCTCCCCAAATCCATCTGCCAAAGACCTATTTATTCTTTCCTGCACAGCACAACAGATTGTACTGGTTTCTTTCTCTGAATTCCTAGAGCTTTTTTATTTTTTTAAAATATTTTTATTGATTTTAGAGAGTAAGAGAGAGAGGGAGAGAAAGATAGAAACATCAATGATGAGAGAGAATAATTGATTGGCTGCCTCCAGCCTGCCTCACATTGGGGATTGAGACTATAACACAGGGATGTGCCCTTGATTGGAATTGAACCCGGGACCCTTCAGTCCACAGGTCAATGCTCTATCCAGTGTGCCAAACCGACTAGTGCCCTACAGCTTTTTAAAATTAGGAATTTTCGTGCCTCTACTTATGTTATTTTTTCGGGAATTCATTGTTACACTTTTGTTGCCTTGGGAAATCTTACTCAGCTTTAAATGCAAAATTAGTACCTCATCTCATGTACACCATTGTTACAGACCATGGTGTGCTGGTAAACCACCTCGACACACACACACACACACACACACACACACACACACACACTCCCCCAAACCCAAATAACAATAACAAAAACCTAATCTGTAGTGGCCAATTTCTATAGTGTAAATACTCCTACTATGGATAATTTTAAGCTGCCACTGTGACATTTCTGAATGTGGAGTTGGAAAGGGATGTGTACAGTTTTCACATGGACTGTCAAAGTATTTAGGATATAGAGGCAGGGAACATGTCTTATTAACCTTTGGTGATTAGTGCTCAGTCCTGTGTTTGGTATATAGCACGTACTCCATGTATTTCTGCTATCGATCTTTATGTAAATAGCTAAGTGGCCACCATGTCTCTCTGTGGACCCACTGGTTGGATGAGTCTTTGGACGGGATAACTGTGACTGTCCTGTAGCAATCATTAGACAGAGAGGAAACTCTAAAGAAAGTCAATTTACCTAGTGAGATGTAGGACAAATATTGCACACACAATTATCCTTATGTTGGGGACAGAAGACTTTTCCACTTCTCCACTAGCTTGCTTTTTCAGGGTCTAAGATTAACATAAAGGGCTAAAATGTAGCTACAGATGAAACTGTGGGCACAGGGATGTCCCATTGGCACTGAGAAAGGTTGTATGAGAGGAGAGGCAGGAACACAGTGGCCACTTGCTGCACAAATGAGTTGCCTATGAGGCCAGACCTAATCTTTAGCTTTCCGCATAGTTCATATGACATGATCACCCTACAGTGCAGCTGAAAGTTATGGTTTTTAGTTTAAAGGCCCTTGGGGAATGGCATGTATAACAGATGTCAGATTTTGGGCATGAGACGGAAGGAGAGCAGACACAGCCCAGCAGAGGATGTCTGCACAGCTGCAACCCATTTTGTTCTGCTCTCTCCATTCCTGTTTGGCATTAGCTGTTTAGGATGATGACTAAGGTTCCATGACCTGTGGCGGCTAAGCAGACATTAAACAAGAAGGTACATCTCTCTATGCACACAGCTTTGTCTAGAAATTTTTTGTTTTTATTTATTTTTGCCTGAAGCTCTGCAGAGGAGGACAGGTTGGCATGGAGCTGCTGCTTTTTTCTTCCTGGTCATGTGGGACAAGGAGCTGATTTGGAAAATGGCTCAAAGGGGGTCAGGCTGGACGTTCTAACAAGTGAGGTGAGAAACAAGAGACCTGGAATCTGGTCCTTATAACTTGCCATCTTGAACTACGAACTTGACAGTCATTGAAGCAATCTCTGCCTCAGTTTTCCTTTTTACCCTGAGCCCCTCTCCCTCCATCTCTGTAAGCACCTCTCCTCTGGCTTCAGTCTTTCCTTATTTTAGGATCCCTGTTCTCTCACGCTATCCCCATGAAACGTCTTTGCTCTAGAAAACTACTCTGGATGCTCTATCAATGTTCTCCATGTTAGTATGAATTTCAGCTGATATTCTATCTCCATATGTGATTACATTTAAAATCTCCAAGCTGGGTCCTTTCCCAGGTGCTTCCCTAGGAGCAAGTATATAAAAGCTAACCACCTGCAAGTTCTCTTACTCTGACCCTAAACACAAGGATAGGAAGGAGCTATTTTGAGATGACTGCATGAGACTTCTTTGTATTTTTTCTTATTTTTACACATGTAGGAAAAATATATTATTCACTAACTCCTACTCTTCGTAGCTCAAAAAACACCAGCATCTCCATTCTTGGAAATTTGAGAGTATGAGGACTAGGGAGCTGAAATTTTAGTGCAGAAGTCTCTGCAGTTAGAACCAAGTTTCTAAAAATGTGCCATGTTACATAATCCAGGGGAAGGATGGAAAAGTACCAGCTGGAGTGAGGTTGAAGACTTTCCTGCATCTGACTCACTCAAGCAACAGCCTTTGAATTAAGATGCATCTCAGAAAAGCCAAACAAAACCCATTCATTCTCCAGGGCTTTGCATTCATTGGGGGGAGCCGGACTGTCGCCATGGGGCAGAGCCCTCCTGGGTACAGCTGTGGTTTTTCTTGTGGCCCTTGATGCCTGTTTCCAGGGCCTTCTGTTCCTCGTCACATGCCCATCACCATCCTGATGCATCTATGGTTCTCCAGCCCTCCCAGGCAGATGGCTTTTATCAGCCACAACTGGCTTCCCTCCTCAACACTAGCCTCTTCTCTGTCCTGGGCTTCAGACTCTGCTTCAGGTGTCACTTGCAATGTGTCATCATTATTTACAATATCATGGATCCTTGCCATTGTGACAGCTAATCAATTAGAGCACCTTAAAAACACACACATTGTTTTAGCTGAAAACGGTGCATAGCAGTTATGCAGTGACAACATGGTTCTCATATCAGGAATGATGAACGTGATGGAGAGGAGATGGTTTCAGCCCCATGGAACCTTTTGGGCTTCCCTCCAGTCACATGGTACACTAGTAGCTATGTAGCTTCTGTCTCTACAAAGAAATTTATGTGTTGGAGCCCTCGGCCCGGCTGTTCCCCTTTTCCCAACCCCTCGAACTGCTCTGTGGTTGGGGAGGAAACTGCCTGCCATTTCTGACAGTGCCTTTGAAGGAACTAGTTTATCATATTGCTGCTCCATTGCCAGATAGACTAAGGACTGGCTGGAGGGTGGAGAGCCCGCGGGGTCTAGAGGGGTCTCATGGAGGCTTTAAAAGACTAACTATGAACTGATTACTGCACAGCTGAGTTTATGGGGTTGGGGAGCATGGAGCCTGGCATCATGAGAATGCTGGGAGGGGAGATTCATTTCCAGTTGGGACCCTAGACAGGAAGGAGGGTTCCTCACCAGAAGAAATGGAAACTGCCCCTGCTTTGTCCCTAGTGCTGAACCTCTGGTTGTGAGGATGGAGAGAGGGAGACAGCTGCAGTTCCTGCCCACTGCCTCTTGGGCCTTGAGCTTCTCCACTGGGAGTGAGCAGACACAGTGGCCCAGCATTGTGCTAGACACGCACAGCAAAAGGACAGGAATAGTCTTGCCTTTCTAGGAACTCCCATCTATAGGGGAGTTGCTAAACACTCTGAAGTACAGGCTTGCCTGAGACAGGGAAACCAAGGAAGAGAGCCAAGAAAAACGAAAG
>NW_006297018.1:2130503-2155164 GCF_000327345.1 Myotis davidii | reverse complement strand
GGGATCGAGCCCACAACCTGGGCGTATGCCCTGACTGGGAATTAAACCATGACTTCCTGGTTCATAGGTCGATGCTCAACCACTGAGCCATGCCAGCCAGGTTGCTAACAATGTCTTGGAGAATATGGGTGCCCAACCTCCCAGCATTGATGGCATGAGGCATCTCCTTTGCCCTGGGAGCTGCCCTAAGGGCCTCTTAGTTCTTCAGATCATTGAGAAGTCTTTGCCTTCCATCACACCAGACTCAGTCTCAGAGAAAGCTTTATGTGTCAGATTGGGCTAAGTGTGCATGTTGAATGGGAAACTCAGGCCAAGCGCCCAGACTGACCAGCCACAGCTAGTTCCTCACCCCAAGGCGATCAGCTCACAAGACTGATCGAGTCAGAGTTTCCAGGATCCAACCATCTGTATTTAAAATTTCTCTTGGAGATTCCCATATGTGGCCAGAGCTCTGCCTTGCTGTGAAAAGCATGGGAGACAATGGAGAATTATACCAGATGCTCCTGTTTTGCAGATAGGAGAGTAGCAGGGCAGCAGTCTGGGAGTGCTGACTCTCATACACCCAGAGACTGTTACTAAGGGACTCACTAGCTTCTCCCTCCTCAGACGTTACTATTCATTCCAGGTCTCCTTTGTTATCGTTGACTATGTGCCATAGTCCTTTGGACCTCCAACTCTCCATACTCTTCTCAACTGTGGAAAAAAGGAGGGAGAGCTCTGTGGAAGACTGTCCATTGTGGAGTCTATTGAAAGGGTTCTTTACCTAAATTCTGGTCTTTTCTGAAATACTCACAGATAACAACTTGTTTTCCATGGAGTCACAAATCATGTTTTCTTAAGACATCACTAACCTATTTAAAATGTTTGTAAAATTATATATACAGAGCCTATTGATGAATGGGTTAGCTGAGTCAGTACATATTCTACAAGGTGCATTGTCCTACTTCTAAGGTTACACGTGTTCTATGACTAATTTCTGCTAAATGTTGCCTTTTGCTATCTGAAAAGATGTCAGTTGTATCCAAGGAAGGCCACAAAGTTCTACAGAGCAGAGTTTCAGAGCTGGAAGAGAGTGGAGAGGTCATATGGTCTAATCCCTTATTTTACATGTAAGGAAACTGAGGTCCAGAGAAGTGAATCAATGACAAAAGTCACACACAGATAGGTGATAAACAAGACTCTAATACAGATCTTCTGAGTTCTAGTCCAGTGATATTTCCACTATGGTAAGTATCATAGGTCTTTTCAGTTGTTAACCATAATCCTCTAATCCACCTTAGACATAATGCCATCTTGATACCTGGCCAATACACACTTGATTCCTGGCTCAAAAGATATCCATTGTCTCTGCTCTTTAGCTACTGTTGTTCTCTTCACTTGTACTAATAACTGCAAGCTTATGAGTGAAGGATTTAAAAAATATTTCTCACCCATTGAAAATAAAATGTATGAAAGTACTTAAAATATGCACATAATTAAGCAATTATCCATCCACCACAAGGCTCTTAATAGAACACATGCTATAGTTAAGAAAAGCAGAATCACATACAAATTACTTTCTATATAGTAACACACACACACACACACACACACACACACACAACATATCTATGCATCATTGAGAATTTAACACTATTTAGTGATATCCAAGAACTTGCCATGTGTCATATTATTTCATGTTTATTAAAAATATTTTTATTGAAATTTTAGAGAAAGAGGAAGGGAGAGGGAGTGAGAGAAACATCTATCTGTTGACTCCTGCATGCCTCTACTGGGGATCAAGCCCACAACCAGGCATGTGTTCTGACTGGGAATTGAACCAATGACCTCTTGGTGCACAGATGACACCCAACCAACTAAGCCACACTGAGCAGGGCTGACATATCTATACTAATAAAAGGGTAATATGCTAATTAGACTGGATTGACTGAACATCTTCTGGACATCTGATTTCCTTCCGGACAAAGTCATGGTGGCAGAGGCCGAGGCAGAGGGGGTTAGGGGCGATCAGACCAGCAGGGGAGCAAGCAGTTGGGGGCGATCAGGCCAGTAGGGGAGTGGTTAGGGGGAGATCAGGCCAGCAGGCAGGCAGGAGAGCGGTTAGGAACTAGCAGTCCTGGATTGTGAGAGGGATGTCTGACTGCTGGGATTGGGCCTAAACCAGCAGTCAGACATCCCCTGAGGGGGTCCCAGATTGGAGAGGGTACAGGCCAGGCTGAGGGACACCCCCCCTCCCATGCATGAATTTTGTGCACTGGGCCTCTAGTTAGTTTATAATATGGAATATTAAGTTTTATGTTATCTATAGAGACTGGTGAGTGTTATTTTGATTTGAAGAGCTTTAGAGAATAATAAGAAAGCCTTTCAGTCTTACTTGTAAGAAAATCTAAGCTCTATCCAGGTTTAATGTTTCTTTTCTTCAAGCCATTTATGTTACTCTAATACTTGTTAAAGTTGACATAATCTTATGTGGAAGTAACATTTTAGTGACCTACCCTCCATATCTACATTTTCTAAATGGGACTTCAAAAAGTTGTTGATGGACTTGAAACTCTCAGATTTAGTATTCTGATCCTCACTGATAACTCCTGAATCTAAGAGTGGTATGAACTTCATTTCCATGCTCTTTGTATAGTATGCATCAAATCCTACCTTGTCCTTACCATACAGCTCACAAGCCTATTTTTATATCTCTGGTCCATGCAGCCTGATCTTCTCTTTCTTGTTTTATTTTATCTTTCATTCTTCTTTTGTGGTTGTTATATTTCCCTAATGGTGAGCTAGCATAGTTTTCTAATGATGATGGGCAGAACTAGCAGAATTCCAGGTATTTTGTGATGAACCATTTGTGGATACACTTTGGGGAGTAGCCTCCCCAAGCACCAGAGTCCTCCTGTCGGGTTTCAGTAGAGTTACTGCTCAGCAGTAGAGTTACTGCTCAGCCTGTTTTATGGACAGACAATCTGACACCCAGAAGAGAGGCTTCCCATGTTACTGTGGAAGAAGCCAGTCCAAGTAACCAGACTTTCAAACTCTAATCACATGGCTATGCAAGTCATTGGAATCAAAGGGAACTTGGTAAACCACTGTAATTGTCAAGCCATCTGTGGCCTGGTTAGAATGTTTTATATTTCATTGGAAAGAAGTGGTAAGCCAAGGAGTTCTAAATATTTTGAAAGTTGGAGTAATAACCTTTGAAAGTAAAGAACATTCTTTTGCTCAGTCATTGTGAAATAGAATCACAGAATGCCAGCTCTGTGGGGATCTGTTTTACGCCCCCCTCCTTTATGGAGGAGGACCCTGAAACCTCCTAAAGGTTGACTGACACATCCCATGTCAGACTGTCAGTGCATGAGCACAGACTAGAAGCCAGTCACTCTGATTACTTGTAAAAATTTCCCTGCTACATCACACAGCCTCCTTTATAGCCATGTCTTCAAGAAACTTGATGTTATGAAGCATATTGAATTATACATATCAATGCCCAGGTCATGTACTTTGAAGTATTAAAAAAAGCATCATTATAAGATTTTTATAAATATCCCCTAACAAGAATGGGAAGGCTCTGGGACTGGTGACTTCTCTGTCTTTGGCATACCATAATGCTCTGATGAGAGCCTTCATATTTTGGGGCACATAGTCTCACCATGACTGAATGGGATATATGGCCATTGGATATGGGAATTTTGGATTAAGGGGAGTTTTTATGGTTTATGGGAGGGGTGTTATAAGACATCTTGAATCCAGAATGTGTGAAGCTACAATAAATCTCTACTTGAGCTGATTTTGGAAGTGATTATAGCTGGTAATGAGGTGAGGAGGCATGATGAAGGTGATAATAAGTAAATTTTGAGTTGGGCTTTTTAAACTCATCTTACTAAAAGGGGGTACAATGTGCTGAATGTATGCATGTACTCTCAGTTTCACCTGGTCCCACTTGCCTTCCATCAAGGGCCCTCAGCTGCTTGCTCCATGTGGGAACTACAGCAACTCTGGCACCTAATCCCTCTTCCCAACCTGACAGTCTCATAGTGGACCTGGCTGTTCCCACCATATCCAGACTCAGATGAGATGATGTACTGTGGGAAGTTGGATCTGGGTTCCCAGTTGCTAACTGGAGAGACTCAACCTGGAAGTGTAGGTGGGTTCACATACCATGCAGTGAAGGTATGGGGTGGGGATAGGGAGGCTTAATGCCCTCATGCTGTGAGCTCTAACCAATGAGACAGGAGATGGAAACAGTTGGCATGTAAATCCCTCTTACTTCCCTCTTCCTCCCTTCTGCCCCCACCCATGAACTGTTCTGGGACAGCGATGCCTTTTGACCATCCCAGAAATGTCCCACATGACTGAACCATCAGCTATGTTTTCTTTTGAGGTCACAATAGCTGGTAGCATACATCTTGCTTTCCCTTCCCCTTTCACTTCACACTTGCAGTCCTGGGATTTCACCCACCTCTCCATAAAGCATCAGCATTATTGCCTCCGTTTTGTGTCCTTGTAGAGCACAGGTTATGTAAGGGATTATTGTAAAGTTGTAAAAAGTTTGTAAGTATAACAAGGAAGCTATGAACATGCCACACCTAGTTTCTCTTTCTAACTCAATTTGCCTATGTATATCTGAAGTGGCCCTAGGGAATGAATACCCTGTTTTTTTTTTTCTTTCTGTCACAGTGTCTCTGCTTCTCTGTATGTGTTTGCTTTGGCTTCCTCTTCTTCCTGATTAGCCAATCATTCCCATTTATTTACACCAAATCTCTTAAAAAGCCAGACTGCTTGGTTTGACCGATGACTCACAATCATTAGGCAAATATAACAAGTCAAGTCACACACAAAAAAGAGAGTCAAGTCACTTCATAGGTTGCTGACCAGCATATGGATGGGCAATTTTTGAATTTGTGGCCCTCTTAGGCACAAAGAACATTAGCCCTACTTCCTTAAATTAGTCCTTTGGAAGGACAGAGTCAGCGAGAGGAAGAAGTTGGGTATGGCTTGTTCAGTAGAAAGTCCTGGTGAAACAAAGGAGTTGGGTTTTCAGCTGTCACCTTCAGGCTATCTGGGCATCTTTCACAGGCTAACAGTGTTTATCCTTAACTACCTGGCCTCTTACATAACTCCCTCTTGGCTGTTGTTCTGTATGCAGTTCAACCTCCCATTCTCAGGGATTATTTAGGCTCTTGGACAGTGATCTGTTATGCCCTAAGTAAGAGCTAAGGTGTACTGTTGTGCAGGGAAGAATTTAATCTGAGCTATTCCTCAAGAATATGATAGCAAATCAAGGGAAAACTTATTTTTTTGAATGATTAATCCAGATATCTTAAGGAAGATGATGGCATGGAGGTAGTTTGGGGGTCCCTGGCTAGTGGATAAGAAATTGTCCCAGAACTAGGAAGCAAGTAGGAAAGATCAAGTATCAGCAGGTTGAACACTGAAGGAGGATGAAGAAGGGAGGAAGCAAATGCCAAGGAAACTGGTTAGGAGAGAGGCCCTGGTGGCTATACTGGCCTAAGTTCTGATTTGCAGCAGTGGAAAAGTAAGAGCACTGCAGGGCACGGAGGATGTAAAAGAAGAATAAAAGCTGCTTACACTTATTGAGGACTTACTCTCTTTCAGACCTCCCTCAGGGGGCTTTTTATTTAGACATCATAGCAACCTCATGAGGTTTACAGATGAGGAGACTGACATAACAAGGTGGAGTAATTTGCTTAAGATCCCACAGCTGAGGGAGACTGGGATCCCCTTTCTCATGTTGTACTACCCCTCACCCCTGCCAAACCTTCAAACATAGGAAAACTTGACATATGTTGTGAAGAGCTCCCAGGTCACTATAGTAACATTTTATTGTTTACTCTCTGCTGAAGCCTGTGACATTTCTTTTTAGAAACACAGGGCACAGTGATAACAGAATGACATTGCCCACTTACTAGAGCAGGCTGAGACTGCTGACCCATGCAGACCTGTTTCACAAGCATGACGAGAGGTTTAATGTTTTGTATCAACTACGCATTTAGAATCCCATTCATTTGTTCATCCAACTCATACATACTGAGCTCCTACTGTATACTATGTTCTATAATGACCTTGTGTTGGGCCCCGAGGTTACAACAGTGAACCGGATAGACAAGATCCCTACTGTTATGGGCCTGTAGAGATGCGCCCTGGTTTGTGACTAGTCACTTCTGACTATTGACTGGTTGATATGTGGCTAGTCCCTACTGAGATGTACTAAAAGTATAAAATATACACCAATTTTAAAGACAGTATAAAAATGGTAAAAGATCTCACTGATAATTATTATTATTGATTACATGTTGGAACAGTAATATATTGGACATCATGGGTTAGATAGATGGCATTATTGAAGTTAATATTACTTGTTCTTTTTTACATTTTAGATGTGGCTACTTGAAAATTTAAGATAGCTGTGTAGCTTGCATTATATTTCAATTGAACAGTGCTGGTCTGGAGAGAAAGCTGGATGCTGAGCAAATGTTTAGACGAGTTTTGAGCACTGCTAAGGGGAACTAAAATGTACTACCGAGGCTGGAGACATTGACACATAACATAGTCTAGACAGTTAAGGAAGGATGTGTCCAAAGAAGCTTGTGTCTCCAATAAATGGTTAGTGTGTTACATTTAGTGATATTTCTAAGAGCAAAAGTCTTTAAAAATGCAGTTATTTTAAGGTACAGAGCATTCATTTGTTTAACTGCTAGACTTGGTCACGGATAATGATTAGATTAGCTCAGCCCTGTGTTAATGAAGGCCTGACTGCATTTTGAGGACAAAGCTATGAGTTAACTGTATGTGTGTGTGTGTGTGTGTGTGTGTGTGTGTGTGTGTAGGGTATGTGTGTCGAAGGGGCAGCACTGTGTTTTAATAAGGATAGTTAAAATTTATGGAGAATTTACTTTGTACCTGAGATATTTTTTGAAGTGCTGTTAATGTATTATCTCACCTCATTCCAAGAATAACTCTCTGAAGAGGTATCCTTATTATCTGCTCCTCACAAATTTGAGGTAGGAGTTGGGAAGGTTGAGTTCCTTGCTTTGGTCATATCACCAGTATTTTGCCAATCCGGGATTGAACCCGTAAATCGGGTAATCTATGTCAGATCTCACCCTTGGGTTTGAATTCCAGTTCTGCCACATACTAACTGAGATTTCAGTAAAATACTCAACTCCACTGACTCAGTTCCATTCTTTATAAAATGGGATGGATACCTTTGTGGGGAAGGAGGAAAGTCCCCCTTTCCCTTCCTAGTTTTTCTGGATGGTTGATAACTAAAATGAAAGACAAATTAACACAAGAAAATTATCCAAATTTAATTACATATATACATACAGGGGTTCCATAAGAATATGGGACCTGAGGACAAATTGGGCAGTTGAAGCCTATATGCCTTTTTTAAAAAAATATTTTTATTGATTTCAGAGAGGAAGGGAGAGGGAGAGAGAGATAGAAACATCAATGATGAGAAAAAAATCATTGATTGGCTGCCTCTTCCATGCCCCCTACTGGGGATCGAGCCAGCAACCTGGGCATGTGCCCTTGACCAGAATCAAACCTGGGACCCTTCAGTCACCAGGCTGACATTCTATCCACTGAGCCAAACTGGCTAGGGCCTATATGCCTTCTTGATCTAAGGAGAAGCGGGGTGGGTAGTAGTGGTTTGGGATTTCACAGGGCAAGAAGGCAAATCACCTAGGGATAGGAAAGCAAATTTGGTAAACAAACGTTTGCTGGGCCATCAAACCATAGTAACCATAGGACAGAGAGGACTCCGATCTCACAGGTCTTGCTAGGCTCCTTCCTGTCTATCATATTTAGTTCACATAAACTATAGTTATCTATGAAATAGCTCCCTTTCTGTAGCAGGTCATCATCTAAATTCTTTTAGGCAGTTAGAGTCCTTTGTTTCTTAAAAATAACCAGCTTAAAATAATACCCCAAAGAGGCTTATTTTTGGGTAGCAAACTCTGTTCCCCTTCACCTTTCTTGCAGTAAGAGTTAGAGATAACCCATATATGATAAGCATGCTCACACTGTACCTGGCACTCAGTATGGGCTCAGCAAATTGTAGTTATTATTCTATTTACAGCCTCCTGTTAGAGTGAATTGTTTCAATAAAACCTAGTATTTGTGTAAACCCCAGACTAACTAGTTGGGTCACGGCACTGAGTATGGTTATCACCTAACTAGATGACACAGGGTCACATCACATTATTGAAATGAGGGGACACATCTGCTTCCTCTTTGGTCCCAAATGTGTCCTGCGTGTGAACCGGTTGGACTATCTCACACTGTGACCAACCATTTGTTTGCCAATTTTTTTCTCTCACAAAAATTCTCTTTTGGGGTCTGGCATCATGGGGATTGTGTCAGTTTTCTTTCGGAAGGTCAATCTCAAGCTGGTTACAAACAGTTGATTTCAACTAAGTGCAGTTTAGGCCAACAAAGGGCAAACGGAGAGATTCCTTCCATGGGCTTGGAGGCATGATGAGGCCACTGCCCAGCGCACACTGAGGCTTCTATTGGAGGTAATCAAGGGTGTGTGTGTGGGTCACAACATCTGATCCCATAGAGGTGGAGCAGTGGAATGCCTGAGCAAGGGAAACAAGTGAAATGTTACCCTCTTCCTGTCAAAAATTGTTAACAAGACAGTCTTCTCCAAAACTCAAAATGTCAGCCAGGATTGCTACCAGTGAACACAGATTAGTTCTGTATTAGACTAATTTCTCTGGGTTCTTCAGAGAAACAGGACCAGTAAACACACACACACACACACACACACACACACACACACACAAGCTGGGTAGATAGATTGGGGTTGATTTACTATGGGGAATTGACTCAGGCAATTAGGAAGGTTGAGATGTCCCAAGATCTGCATATCTGGGAACTGGAGACCCAGGGAAGCCAGCGGTGTAATTCAGGGAGAGTCTGAAGCTATGACAACCAGGGAAGCTGATGGTGTAAGCCATAGTCCGTGGGCAGAAGAATATGAAATGAGATGTCCCAGCTCAAACAATGAGTCAGGAAAAAAAGGGTAAATTCCTCCTTCCTCTCCTTTGATTCTATTCAGACTCTCAATAGATTGGATGAGGCCCACCACACGGGGGCGGGGAGGCATTTACTTTATTGAATCCACTGATTCAAATGCTAATCCTGTCCAGAAACACCCTCAAAGAGTTACCCAGAAATAATGTTTAACCTGGCATCTGCGGCCAGTCAAGCTGATACAGAAAATTAACCATCACAAGCTCTCATTCATTCATCCATCCCATATTTATAGGGCACCTAGGATATTTCAGGTAGTGAGTGTGATTCTGGAGAATCAATGAGGAACAAAATCAGATATGGCCTCTGCACCCCTGAAGCTGGTGGTTTAGAGGGAAACAGACACCAACCAAATAACCTGACAGGCTCCAGACTAGATACATGATTTCTAAGGTCCCTGCAGCTCTCTAAAATTAAATAGCTCTCCTCAGTCCCTGAACCTCATAACTCATGAAGAGGAGAGTCACCAATTCCTGGCAGCCCCAGGGCCCACATTAACAGGAATTTGTCTGCCTCGCTGGGGAGAGCTGCCTTGCTGGACAGTTTCCTTTGGTCAACAGTACCATCCTAAGCAGAAGTCAAGAACTGCCATTCTGGAGGCTCCTCTCCCCACCTCACTGGCCTCCCTCCCTTGCCCTGGTTTGTTGTTTGTTTGTTTTGGGGGAGTGGATTCCATCTTTAGTGATGAGTACTTCTTCCTCCATGACACTGCAGAGCTGATGATGAGGCCTGTCATGAGTATGACATCTCTTTGGCTGCAATCCTGGCTTCTTCTCTGCTCTTTTTGGCCATCAGCCTGTTGCAACCTGGTGCTGCCTCATGGGACTTGCCACTAAGCTAAACAGCCACAGTCAGTCACAGCCACTTAAGTGGGTTTCTTAGACCAGAGCCTTTCCTTACTCCTTCTCTTTTATTTTTTTCTTTATTGATTAAGGTATTACATGTGTGTCCTTAACCCCCATTGCCATCCCCTACCCCAACCCCTTCTCTTTTAGCTTCACCAATTCTTGAACTTTCCAGGCCTCTTTGATGAGTTGTTTGCTCAATTTGGAGGCTTATACATTTAACGGGTATTGAGAGCCTTCTACGTGCCAGGCACTGGCTAGATGTGGAGACTCTACAAATCCAACTGTGGGACTTCTGATTTCATTAGGAAGAAGGCAGAAGCGGAAAGGACCCAGTGTGGAGGGCGCGCGCGCACACACACACACACACACACACACACACACACACAGCCAAAGGAAAGAAAAAAAAAAGGATGAAAGTATTAGGCATTTAGGGAAATGGAAGCTTTGATATAGAGTGAAAAGCTTGAAACTGTAAAAACTAAAAAAGATTGAATGAAGACGCAAGGGTCAAAACACAATATTAAGGGAAATTTATTAGAAGAAATCTCCCCAAGTTTTTCCACTTTGTGAAAGACACATATTTCAACACCATTTTTGACTTCCTTCTATGGAAACTAAGGCTTTAGCTCTCATTCCCACCACTTTCCCACTGTGCATCTACAACTTTCTCATCCCATGTCCTCTCAAGTTTTGGTTAGATTAATTTTTATGTTTAGTCTTCCTGAAGTTTCCTTATTTTCCAAGTAAGACATAGAGAGAAGACCAACCCCCATCCCCAAAATGGACCGATCCCGCCACAGTCCCCGTTAATCCAAGGAAGCCTGGAGCAGTCCAGAGAGGTGGGTACCACAGGTTGGCGTGGCACCTCTGTGGACGTGGCTGGGCATTTGGGCGTGGCATGTGGGCAAGCAGCTGTGTCTATTGGTATCAGGTGCCTGACAAGGGCCCTTGTGGCTTCGCTCACAGATGTGGTTAAGGAGCAGGTCTGTGGTGCACTCCAGCGCTGGAGGCAGCAGGCTCCTGCTCGGATGGGGAGAAGCAGCCCAGCACGTGCGCCTGCGCTGCATCCGGGTGTGTAGGGCTCCCAGTGCCCACCGATGCCCACCGGCAGCCATGGCATTGCATTGGAGTTGAGGCAGCTAATGCAGGAATGAACTTCAGAGCCAGTTTTCCCAGGGGCTTGTCCAGGTCATCATGCACCAGGTAAACCTCCTCAGCAGTCAGCCCCAATGGCCCGGACCATACTGCGCCCGTTGGCATTCATGAGCCACCACAGCTGAAGCAGGACAAGCTGGGCATCCCCGAGTGTGGCTAGGGCGAGGTCGGTGGCGCAAAAGCAGCCAGGGGCCCAGCTCTCCGCTACACCCAACCGCCGAGCCAGCTGCCCCAGCACCACCATCCCCACGCCGTGCCACGTGCTGGGCAGTCTGGGGTTCCCCAGGCCGGACACCAGCCACTGCTTCCTCCGGAGCCGGGGTTCCAAAACGCAACCATGCAAGGCTGGACTCAGCAGCAGCCCTGCAAGGCAGAGGCCAGGCGGCCAGCAGCGTGCTGTTCCCATCACACCCCAGATTAATTTTAAGTGTTTATTCGGACTGTGTACACACTGAGTCATGTAGTATGCTATATCAGTTATTAATTCACCCCAACCAATTACCCCAAACTCAGCAGCTTAAAACAATAAGATTTACCTCACTGTTTCAGAGGTTCAAGTATAGTTTAGCTGGAACATTTGACTCAGGGTTTCTCACAGGCTGCCATAAAGACAGCTGGCCAGGGCTGTGGTCATGACAAGGATCAATCCAGAGGGTTGAGTGATTTCCTGGGATTACTTCACTGATGAATCCCTCTCCTCCATTTTCTCTCCTTGCTTTCTCTATTCCTGTTATTTAGATACTAGAGCCCCGGTGCACGAATTTGTGCCGGGCTGGGGTCGGGGAGGGGAGGGGAGTCCCTTCAGTCCAGCCTGCACCCTCTCTAATCCCTTGGGGGATGTCCGACTACTGGTTTAGGCCCAATCCCAGGGCAGTCGGACATCCCTCTCACAATCCTGGACTGCTGGCTCCTAATTGCTCACCTCCCTCCTGGCCTGGTCACCCCAGGCAGCCTGATGTTCAGTCGTTTGGTTATCCCCCACTAACCCCCCTGCCGGCCTGGTTGTAGGCAGCCATCTTGTGAGGGTGTGAGGGTTAATTTACATATTACCTCTTCATTATATAGGATTGGGTCCACTGGATTGATCCTCTAATATTCTTTTCTCTCCTATGCTCAATCTCTTTATTATATTTACTTTATAAGATATTTCCTCAATTTTGTGTTTCTGCAATCCTATTTTAATTTTTAAGAATTCTTTTCTTTTTCTTTGAGTGTTATTTCTACATAGGACATTTTCTTGTTTAGCTCTCTGAAGCTGTGAGTAATAGCTCCTCTGTTTTCCACTTGTTCTTTTTCCATTTATTTGATTTGGCTTCTATTTTTCTCGTTAGAGGTTTTCTTCAGTTGTCTGGTCATCTATTACTGTTTTCTAATGACTTGGAGTGGAAGACCATAGTGTTGAGAGAGATTGTGTGCATGAGGATGGAGTGTGTTAACTGAGCTTTAGAGAAGGGCAGGATGGCTGAGTTCTTGAGTTTGGGAATTCCCTTGGTTGTCTTGCTCTCCTGTCTTCTTGGCTTGGAGCAGAGTTCACAAGAAACTCTATTGTCTGGGCCTACAGACCTGCTTCTGAGAGTTAAATAGGGAAGGTGGGGTGAGGCCTCAGCATATGTATAGACCCACCTATCCCTTTCATCTTTGCCTCTAGTATTCCCCAGATACTAACATGCAAGGAGAAATGATTTATTAGAATACATATGAAAAGGCAGCTGCTCCTGCCATTTATGTAGGACCATTGAAGTCTCATTAGGTACCTTTCAGTCTGTCCTTATCTTCGGTGGTAGTTGGGGTTTAGCACAGATGTGAATGATTTGGACTTGGGCACACTCTGTCCCTTCCTCCATTTGCCTCATTGTTTATGTTTAGAGGCCTGGCCTCCAGATAAGATGTATTGTGTCTCCCTCCACAGTCTGCTTGCTGATTCATAGGGCAAACAATACGCCACTGATAGCTTGGGGCCTTGAACTAGATTAGTCATTTATCTGATTTGCCATTTATCTCCTGTAGTAGAGGGGGGAAGAATTATAACACAAACTAGGGGTCCAATGCATGAATTCGTGCACCTTGAAAGGAACTGAAGGACAGTACTGCTGCTACTATTATTAACATCGCTGAGACCCTGTCTGTCTACACCATGAGTGTATTTTTCAGGAGTTGTCATTTTGCTTCCCCTACTCCCACTTTTTTTTTTGTAGCTATTATGATAGGTTCAAATAAACCACTATGTGTTCTAAATTTTCTTTATCAATAAGATACGGGCAGGCTTAATGGATTCCCCAAGTAGAAGACCTTCCAGCTCAAGGAACAAACAAATTAGTAGATATTAAAACTGCCTAATATCAAAAGGTACTAATGGCAATATCATTTCTGCTCTGGGAATGTGAATGCTAATATTATCATACTTGAGTAATAAATTTTAAAAAATCACCTCTAAGTACTACAGCCTCAAAATTAGTTACCTTTATCATTTGCTAGACTTTAATACCTTAGCTAAATCAAATATGTTTTTCCTCAAAAGCTAATATTTTTTAAACAAACTTATTGAGCTATATAATTCGTGTACCACCAAATTTACCCTTTTAAAAAATGCAATTTAATATTTTTTGTACAGAGTTTAGCAACTACCACCATAATCTAATTTTAGAACATTTTTATCACCCTTAAAAGATGCTCTGTGTCCATTTGCAATCTCTCCCTATTCCCCTAATCCCATTCCTAAGAAACCACTAATCTATCTGTCTCTATAGATTTTCTTTCATAAGAATGGAATCATCTGATAAGTGGTCTTTCATGACTGGCTTCCTCCACTTAAGCATAGAGTTTTTGAGTTTCAGCCACATTGTAGCATGTTTCAGCATGCCTTTCCTTTTTATTGCCAAGTAGTATTCTGATGTATGGATATACCACATTTGTATATCCATTCACCAGTTGATGAACATTTGGGTTATTTACAACTTTTGGCTATTAAGAATAATGCTGCAATAAAGCTTGGTGTACAAATCTTCATGTGGACATGTTTTCATTGCTCTTAGGTAGATACCTATGAGAGATATTGAGTCATATGGTAATTATATGTTTAACATTAAACTGCCAAACTGTTTCCTAAAGTAGTTGTGCCATCTTAAATTCTTATCAGCAGTGTATGGTGGTTCTAATTTCTCCACATCTTTGTCAACACTTGTTCGTATTTTTAATTTCAACCATACAGTACATATGAAGTGGCATCTCATTGTGGTTTTATTTGCCTTAACCTAATGATTGAGTGTCTTTTCATGTACTTATTAAATATTTGTGTATATTCTTTAGAGAACTGTCTATTCCAGTGATGGCAAACCTTTTGAGCTCAGTGTGTCAGCATTTTGAAAAACACTAACTTAACTCTGGTGCCGTGTCACATATAGAAATTTTTTGATATTTGCAACCATAGTAAAACAAAGACTTATATTTTTGATATTTATTTTATATATTTAAATGCCATTTAACAAAGAAAAATCAACAAAAAAATGAGTTCGCGCGTCACCTCTGACACGTATGTCATAGGTTCACCATCACTGGTCTATTCAAATCCTTTGCTTGCTTGCTTATTTATTTACTCATTTATATTTTAATTTATTTCAGAGAGAAAGGGACAGGAGAGATAAAAACATCAATGATGAATGAGAATCATTGATCAGCTGCCTCTTGCAATGCCTCCTACTGGGGATCAAACCTGCAACCCATGCATGTGCATGTGCCCTGACTGGGAACCTGGTTCATGGATAGAAACTCAACCACTGAGCCACATCAGCTGGACTCATTTTTAAATTGGGTTATTTGTCTTTTTCTTGTTGAATCATAAGAGTTATTTATTTTCATATTTTTATTTTTAATTAATTAATTATTAATTTATATAATTCTTTATTGTTGAAAGTATTACATAAGTCCTTTCTTCCCCCCCCATAAACCCCCATTAGCTCTCTCCCCTCCTGCCCCAGGCCTTCAGCACCCATAAGAGTTACTTATATGCTCTGGATACTAAGCTCTTATTGGACATGTGATTTGCAAATATGTTTCCAAGTCTGTTGGCTGTCTTTCACTTTCTTGATGATGTTGTTTGAAGCACAAACATTTTTAATTTGATGACATCTAATTTATCAATATTTTTCTCTTATCATTTGTGTTTTTGATGTCATGTCTAAGAAATCATTGCCTAACCCAAGATCATGAAGGTTTATTCTCATATTTTCTTCTCAATTTTATAGTTTTATTTCTTTCATTTAGGTCTGTGATCCATATTGAGTTAATTTTTTATATGGTGTGAGGTAGGGGTCCAGAGTCATCCTTCTGCATGTGGAATATCCATTGTTCTCAGCACCATTTGTTAAAAAGATTGTTCTTTTTCCATTGAATTATTTTGACAGCTTTGTTGAAAATCAGTGACCACTAATGTAAGGGCTTATTTCTGAATTCTCTATTCCATTGATTTATATGTCTATTCTTATGCTAACACCACACTGTTTGGTAATTGCAGTTTTGTAGTAAGTTTTGAAATAAGGGAATGTAAGTCCTCTAACTTAATAGTTCTTAAAAAATGGTGCTATTTTTAAATAAAGGATTGTTTGTCATACAATTTGACCATGTATTTTTTGTTTTGCTTTTTTGTTTCTTTTTTTAGAGAGGAAGGGAGATGGAGAGTGAGATAGAAACATCAATGATGACAGAGAATCATTGATTGGCTGACTCCGGCATGCCCCAGACTGGAGATTGAGCCTTCAACCAGGGCATGTGCCCTGACCAGGAATCGAACCATGACCTCTTGGTCATAGGTTGATGCTCAACCACTGAGCCACACTGGCTAGTCTTGATCATGTATTTGTAGACACTTTTAAATTTTGAAAGGCTCATAGATATCAGTTATATTCTTCTGTGGAGGTAAAAGCTTTTACATACCCAGCTGTTAACAATAAGAAAATCATATAACATGTTTTCTTATATATTTTTAATGGGCATGGGCAGGTTGTGGAGACCCAGAAGAACCATATTTCAGAAGTTTGATTTGCTTAACATTTAGCTAGCAACTCCTTCATGTTATGGTCTGTGCTGGAAGCCTGGGTGAGAAAGATAAATGGGGCAGAGCTCCTTACTACACTGTGAGCATTCAGGATGCTCACGGTATAGCAAGGAACCAGTCAGAATGTGATTTCTGACTTTCTGGAAATTGTCAACTTATACTTCCTCACTTTATAGATATGTAAAGGAGGCCTAGAGAGATTTGTGTGAAAGCAGTAGTATCCACACAAGTAAATAATTGTGAGCACAGTGCCTTGACATCATAGGCCATCAGAAAATATTTGCCACACGAAATCTCAGACATCTCTTGTAGCAATATGTTTACAGATACATCTAGGGCAGAGGAAACAAGGAGAAAATAAATAAATGGGACTACATCAGAATAGAAAGCTTCTGCATAGCAAAAGAAGCCATCAGCAAAATAAAAAGGGAAACCACTGTATAGGGGAACATATTTGGCTATGATACATCTGATAAAGGGTTAATATCCAAAATATATAAGGAACTCATACAACTTTACAAAAGAAAGAAAAACAATCCATTAAAAAATGGTCAAAGGTCCTAAGTAGACACTTCTCCAAAGTGGACATACAGAAGATCAAGAAATGTATGAAAACATGCTCAAAGTCACTGATCATCAGAGAGATGCAAATCAAAACAATAATGAGGTATCACCTCACACCTGTCAGGATGGATACTATCAACAAATCAACAAATGACAAGTGCTGGCGAGGCTGAGGAGAAAAAGGGAACCCTAGTACACTGCTGGTGGGAATGCAGACTGGTGCAGCCATTATGGAAAACAGCATGGAGTTTCCTCAAAAAATTAAAAATGGAACTGCCATTTGACCCAGTGATCCCATTTCTAGGAATATATCCTAAGAAACACCAATTAGAAGGAAAGTATGCACCCCTATGTTCATAGCAGCTAAGATATGAAAATTGCCCAGGTGCCCATCAGTAGATGAGTGGATAAAAAACTGAGGTACATTCACACCAAGAAATACTATGCAGCAGTAAAAAAGAAGGATCTTTTATCCTTTGAGACAGCATGGATGGACTTGGAGAGCATTATTGCTAAGTGAAATAAGCCAGTCAGAGAAAAACAAGTATCAAGTGACCTCACTCATATATGGAATCTAATGAACAACATAAATAACCCATGGACACAGACAATAGGGTGGCGAAGGAGGCAGGGGTGGGCTAGAAAGGATCACTGGGGAAAAGGGGACATCTGTGATACTTTCAACAATAAAGATTTAAAATAAAATAAAAATAAATGTCTCACAGGCAAAAAAGAAAACATTTGCCATGATTGTTTACTAGATGGTGTGAAGACTTGAGGCTAGGACACCTAGCCATGGAAGGACAAACTCAGAAGGCTGAGAATATGCTGAATCTCTGCAGGCTGACTTTCACAGTTAAAGATTCCTTTGTGCTCACTGCCCAGCTTTATGCCATTGAAGGTGCTTTTGGCAGTCAGCTTTGCCCTGGAGCCTGCCCTTGCCCTTTCTTTCTTTTTGGCCCCGGGTGTCTCGAGACAGGTTGAATAACCACCCTGGAGTTCTGCCAGCGTCACAAGATGAGGAAGGGCAAGAAGACCAAGAGCAGGGTGGGTGGTGGGGGCGGGGGCAGTGCAGAGGAAGTTCAACAATCATCATGTGGTTTCAATGGCTCAGATTTGCTTAGCTGCCAGTATTCGTTCAAACAATTTAGACTTTCCGAAACTAGGCCCTTCCTCTCAGAGTCATTTGTTTACTTCTGTCTGGTGGGCTTCTCTGGCCCTTGCCGGGAGCTCATGAACTGAGTGCTTCAGGTGGAGCCTCAGTCTGCTGGGAAGGCCAGCAATTCCCGAGGCCCAAAGTCCAGTGTGAAATCAGCTGTAACCCAAATCAAGTCATCAGTTGTGGCAGATGTTTAGCATATATGGAGGACACTGAGTTGGTGGTAAAAGGATTACTAGATTTTGTGTGCACCTCTCTGCCACTTACGGAGGAAACAAATTTGCATATGGAGCAAGGTGAGATGCACAGCTGAACTGAAGGAAAAAATGGCATCTTGGGTAAAAGCAAGAACTGGAGATGGATCGCCTCAGTTGGAATTGGGGCTCTGTTACTTCCAGCTATGGATGCTGGACAACTTAACATGTTATTTCTGTGTCCTAATTTTCTCATGCAATATTCTTAAGCACTATTAACTTTTAGTATGCTATGTAATTCATTTATTATGTTTATTGTTTAGTATCTCATTGCCCATCTTTATTTTTTAAAAAATATTTTATTGATTTCAGAGAGGAAGGGAGAAAGATATAGAAACATCAGTGATGAAAGAGAATCAGTAATTGGTTGCCTCCTGCACACCCCCAACTAGAGATAGAGCCTGCAACCAGGCAGGTCCCCTGACCGGGAATTGAGCCGTGCCCTCCTAGTTGACAGGTCAATGTTCAACCACTGAGCCATCCTGGCTGGACATCATTGCCTACCTTTACAGGATAGAAATCTTCACTTTGTGGCTATTGCTTTTTTAAAATTTATGCTAAGAATGTAGAAGGCTTGGGACACATAGTAGGTGCTCAGTATTTGTTGAATATGGTTAATAATAGTACCAATCTCGACTGGATTGTTATGAAGATGAAATGAGTTAATTTTATAATATGTTCAGGGCAGTGCCCACCACATAGTAAGTGCTACATAAGTAATGTGACCATATGCCCCATGTCCTGTTGGCCAGGGACAATCCTGCTTTAGACCCATTTCCCGCAGTAATTATTAATAGTACTCCCTTTCAGAAAAAAATACTAATTTTAAGTGTTAAATTATATGGTTTTCCTACATGTGTTTTTACTCATTCGTTTAAGAAATGTAAAAGAAATTCCTACCATTTACCATGTTTGAGGCTAAGAGCAGTGGCCATAGCTCCTTCCCCTGAAGAACTTACAGGCTGTGGACTCTCACTTAAGAACATGATTAAGTAGGCAACCTCATGACTGGGACACATGGTTAAAGAGAATAATTGGATTTGCATCCATGTTGTTCTTTGCTGTTTTATGAAAAAGTTCTTTATCAGTTTTTACAGCAACCCAACAAGGTGGAAATGATTACTACCCCTCGTTTACTGAGGAAAGACAGGTTCTGAGGACAAATAACCTGGTGGTGGTGCAAGCTGGAGAGCACTGATCCAGGCTCTGATTCCTACATGCCTTCCCGCTGAGAACACTGTCTGCTGAGAGCTCCGGCCAGATGGCCTGGCAGCCCTGGTATGACTTGGACTCAATAATTCTGCATTGCTTTATGATAAGCAGATTTCCCCCCTTAAGTCTTAAAGAATATTTAGATTACACTGATTAAAGGTAGAATACACGTTTTAAATGAAAGAAAAGACAGAAGTATCTAATTCTTTTGATTTTTAATCTTGCCTGGTCAATGAAGTATATCCATTCTCTAATAAGCCAGTGGTGGCAGGAGCTACAGCTTTTCTCATGTCCCTCTGCCTCCCTCTAGTGACTGAGTATAGAATTACTATTTTTGGAGGGCCCTAGCTGGTTTGGCTCAGTGGATAGAGCCTGTGGACCAAAGGGTCCCAGGTTCGATTCCAGTCAAGGGCACATAAATATAATAGTAATATATTTATAATCTATATTATATTATAATTTATATAAATATATTTATATGTTACTATTATTTGTATTTTGCAGTAGGGATTTATTGCAAGAACACAAAAATTACAAAAAAGCCAAGCCTTATCTACTCCTTCTGTCCTTCCCTCCCTCATGCTCCATACATGTGAAACTGTACTAAATATCAAGGACACAAAGATAAAAGCATTTGCCCACTTTGGCCAAACCCTCTTTGTACCAAAAGAAACAAAGAGGATTTAAAATTTTAAAGAAGAGTGGAAGTAACTACTCTCTGTCTCTTCTGTAAAGTTAAACACCATGTTGCACTGGAGACTTGCATTAAGGGTGTCAAGGTAAGAAACATTCAAACCTTTGAAGAATTTTTGGGAGTCTATTTGAGCTAAACTGTCCACATATGCTGGGGAGCAGAATCTCAAGGGATTGAGATAATGCTCCTGCGAATGGCAGTTTCAACCTTGCTTTATACATTACAATAAAAAGAGGAGTCCTAAGTGGGTTACATGAAATCCATTGGTGGTAGATTAGGGAGGCAGGAGAAAGCAAAGGGGGGAGAGGGGCACCTCTGGGATTGGATAAAAAGTAAAATTATAGACACATACTTCTTTTAGTTAGGTGGGTGCAGGATAATTAACAGTCAGCAGTCTATATATTTAAAAAGCCAGTGATCAGACACCATAATGACTGGAATGACCGGTCGCTTTGACACCCATTGCAGCCAGCAAACTGGCCCAATCAGGGGTGGGGCTGGCCGATTAACCTCCTATGTCCTTCCCCCAGACTGGCCCTCCCCCCGATCAGCCCCCACCACCCTGATTGGCACACAGTTCCTTCCCCCAGCCTGCTCTACTCCTGATTGGCTCCCCCACTCCCATTAGGGACAAGGCCAGTGGCTGCCTCCCCCGCCACCCCATCCCCCGCCAACCTTCCACAGCCCCTCCCCCAGCCACTGACCCCTGATGGGCCCCCCTTCCACATTGGAGAGCAGATCCTGCTGGCCAATCGCCCGCAGCTCCTCTGCCTGGCTGGCCCGGCCTTGATTGGGCCCCTATTGGGGCGGACTGGCTGGCCAAAGTCCTGCTGTCACCACCTCTCAACAGGCCTGCCCCGATCTGCCCCAAATGGGGCCAGGCCAGCCAGACCTCACCTGTGCACGAATTCATGCACTAGGTCTCTAGTTAACTCAATAACAATGAGTTAATTTGTGGTCTCCACAGTACCTGTGCTTAGAGGGGTCTGGAAAAAGGGAAATTGCATTGTTATTGCAAAGGCATGTTTATCAGGTATGTCATTTTAGATGAAAAAAGACAATATGCAGGCTCAATTAAGGTAAAAATTGGCTTTTATCAAGGAATATTCTGGCATAGGTCATGACTACCCACCATAAACTGCCTTTTAGTTTAAAAAGTTTTAATTTCAGCCCATCTTTGTGGTTACTTTAGGTCTCTGAATTTTCAAGGCCACCACACAGGCCTTCCCTGAGCCTGTCAGGGTAGCCTGTGGCCTGGTCCGTCCATAAGAGAATAGGACTGCTTTTTTATTCTGTATCTGCACATACCCTGACCACTTTTGTCCTTCTTTTCTTCCCCTCCCCTCCTCTCCTCTCTTCTCCTTTCTTCTCCTCTCCCCTCCTCCTCTGACTCTTCTATTCCTTTGTATGTTATCTCCTCCCAGGATCAAGTTTCTAGGCAAGGAAGCCAGGACACCACCCTGAAGGTTGCAGTCATGCCTAAAGAGATCACTCACCTCTGCTGGAACACAGCTTCCAGCAATTTGCAGATGGTAAACACTTGGAGGTGGCCACAGTCACACTTCTCTATGACACTGCAATCAAACAAACACTAAGGAATTTGCTATCGGGCACTTAGTCAAAACAAGGCAAGCTGCATTCTAGGTGCTGCCTTCTACTTGGAAACCAGCAAAGGAGGGAGGAGTTCTGGCGTGTTCTCTTTACAAATGGATCCAGTGGCTTGATTCTGCCATTCTAATACCAATACCATTGTAATTATCTAGCTATTAATAATAGGAAAGGAGCAAAGGGAAGGCCAGATACTATAGGCATGTCATTTAGACATCTTCACTAGGAAGCTACAACTTTACACTACTCAGGGGTTCAACAAAGGGAAGATAGATGCATGCCCAAAGTTGGGGGGACTAGCGAAGGTGCTTACTGTCAATCATACCTGGGAGCAAAGGTCATTGGCTAGAATGGCCTTGGCCACTGCAAGAGCACGGAAATTTGGGATAATTAATTCCCTGAATGAAAAGCTCACTCTTATGCTCTCTTGTGCTCTTATGCTCTGTTGGCTCTTGGTTCCTCTTGGCATACTTGGTTCATGTCTCATGCTTGGCTTCCTGGCTTTCCATGGCATCCACTGGTCACCTGGGCCACACACACAATGTACTAATGAACTGAGGCTGAATGGGACCCAGCTCCAACATGGAAAGGAAACTCTGGACACTGGCTTTGCTTTTAGCTCCACTGAAACCCCAGCTACACTTCTTCTATGACTAGATTAAGGGAATTGGAACTTGGGAAACACAGGGATGTAATGCCACGCAAGTAAAAATCACTCATTCTCCTGTGCAAGTGAGAGGGTTAACTTGAAATGCAGGCAGACAGGGCAGGGATCCAGTGGAAACAAAGGCAGGTGGAATATAGGCAGGGACAAAAATGGCAGATTGAACAAACCTAATCACAGAAACCAACCCAGCCGAAATAAGAAAATGTTTCTGGACTCATAGCAGGAGTAAATAAGGGATGGCTTGCAGTCACAAGGTGCACAAATGCATAGAAACAGAAAAAGTTCAGCATAGGAACAGAAAGAACACATAAAAACAGGGAGAGTTTAGGTCCATTGCTGGGCGAAAACAATTGAGGAAATCAATCATAGGTCGATTCTCAAGCATTGATCCACACAGGCTGGGCTCTGTACCTCTTATTGTACCCAAGCACACAGTGTTTATCTCTCCTACTAGACGGAAACAGCTACAGGGCTTGAATTATGCAAATTTCTTTTTGTGTCCCTAGTGCCTGGGACATGGTTGGTGCTCAGTAATTGCTTTTTTCAAGAGTGAATGAATGAATAACAATTCACCTTAGTAATACTTTGTCCTTCAAATCAGACACACATATATTTGTTTTTTTGTAATTACAGTTTCCAGGCTAACAGGCATGTGTGATGTGAAGGAATTTGAGAAAGGTCTTCCTGGTTTTGTAATCTTTATTGTGAGAGATAAGACATTGTCCATGTAAGAAACACCCAAACCTATAAGAATTTTTATGAGTTTATTCGAGCCAACTGATGATAATCGCCAGGATGCAAAATCTCAACGGATTGCAAAGAAGCTCCGGAAAATTGCGGTTTTTACCACTTATGTTGTACATCAGAATCAAAGGGGAAAAAGGAAGGGGGTTACATAATTCATTGATGATAGATGGGGGAGGCAGGAGAAGGCAAAGTGGGGATGGGGGTGGGAATGTGTGTGGGGGGAATCTCTGGGATTAGATAAAAAGTAAAAGGAATAGACACTTCTTTTACATAGGTGGGTATAGGATAGTTAACAGTTAACAATCAAGATGATAATAATGACAATAAGAGGATTTGTTGTCTCTGTTCTGGTGTGTGGTTGTGCTTTGGGGGGAGGTGGGGAGAAAGAAGAAAATTACTTTGATATTCCAAAGGTATGTTAGCAGGTATGTTATAGAGATGCAAAAAATGACACTAGGCAGGCTCAGTTTAGGTAAAGATTGACATTTGCTAAGGAAAAATATCGGCCTAGGACATGACTACCTGCCATGAACTGCTTTTATTTAGAAAGTTTTAATTTCAGGCCATGGTATGTAGTTACTCTTGGTCTCTGAGTTTTAAGGCCACCATGTAGGCCTTCCCTGAGCTTGTCAGATTTAGGATATGGCCCCTTTTTCATCCACAACATAAAGGAACATATGGAGAAAAGCCAGAAGATAGCAGGCTACAAAGACAAACTAGATAAATAAACAAACAAACCCACAAAGGCAAACACTAATAAAATGTGCCCACAGATTCTGATAACTAAAAATCCTGGTTTCCAGCCATGATGGTCATGTTACTGGAAAGAGGACCTGACCTTGAGTGGGTCTGCCTAGTACATGGGTTCTTGACTTCATGCAGGAACCATTTCACAGCAGGAGTCCAGGTGACTCTGAGGGAACATTTATTAAATTTGGGGACAGTAAAACAAGAAAGGCCTTCGCATAGAAGAAGCAACAGAAGAGCCTAGGCTGGGCTGCCTTAACTCCCTGGGAAGTCAGAGAAAAGGGGGCCTTGGAGACAGGTTCAGGGTTAGCCTGGGACAAGCTGCCACTGCCCATTGCTCCCCTGATTGCAAGCTTCATGGGGGCCTTGTAGAGGTTAGGGGATGCATGCCTGTGGGGGAAGAAGAGGGGAAAGGGAATGTGGGGGGTTGTTCTCTAGGGGAGAGCATATGCTGTGTCCTTTGTCTTGGCTTTTATCTCTTTCCTGCAGGTGGGAATCTTAGGGGAGATCTCAAAGGAGGGTTGAGCAGAATATTCATCAGTTTTCTAGGTGTGCTCCTTCAGGGTTGTGGTCTCTACTGATTGGTCAGGGTTAGGGCAGGGAGTGGTTAGTCATTGCAGCTGGTCCTGGTTTGCCCACTTGGTTTTGCTGTTTTTTCTGGGCCTGGAGCTGAAATACAACTGAGGCCTAGATGTTATTTCAAAGGAGGTGACCTTCTGTATCTGCTGTAAATTGCTCTGCCAGTTTGTTCAGCTGTCTGCCTCAGTTTCCCTATTCCACTTGAGACTGGTCTGTCTCATTTTCCCCTCAGAGACTCCATCCCTAAGAGCTTTTCGGGGTGATGAGGGAGATAGTCTGTCTTCCACTTGTCCTGGCTTACTGGCCTCTCTCAGTCA
>NW_006297018.1:2130008-2130431 GCF_000327345.1 Myotis davidii | reverse complement strand
CTTTTTAAGGTGAGTTAAAGGCAAAACCTTTTACTGTCATTGAGAGGAGTGTGATGTTGTATAGAAACTGAGGCAAGCAATAGTTAGAGGATTTAGTCAAATTCTCACATAAAGCCCTGGTCAGTGCGGCTCAGATGATTGGCCGTCATCCTGTACACCAAGGGGTTGCTGGTTTGATTCCTTGTGCCCAGTGTTATTGCCGGGAGCCGGTCCATCCTTGCTGCTGCAGGGAAGAAACATCTGCACAGCATGTTTCAAGGGACCTGGCGTATATGGCACCCTGTTCTTAATATGTTTGCTCACCTTCTTGGCGCTATGTGTTTTAACCAAGGTCACCTCTCCAAGAAAGGTTGTTTTCCCAGGTAGGGATTTTCCCCTGAAGTTAGGGAGGGAATAAAACCCCTTAACTAAGTGCCAGGCCAG
>NW_006297018.1:2123796-2128977 GCF_000327345.1 Myotis davidii | reverse complement strand
GCGCAGTGACCTTGGAATAGCCCTTGTAATGGAACACAGGGATTAACCCAGACAAGATTAAAATCAACAGAACTAGATAGAGACAGGATTTTTGGCTAAGGTCAGATAAGAAACAAGGAACTGTAGAACTTTACCCAAAACACACCATGATGTAATTATAGAAGCATGCTTATAGAATCAAATAGTATAAATATAGATGTAACAGGACAATAAAAGAGAACCTCGCTATAAGGATCAACTGAACACTGCCTCCATGTCATTCCTTCTTCGCCGAGTCCATCCACACCTATGGGAACCCCTGGACATGATGGGGCTGGACCCCAACAAGCCAATTGATGTTTCTCCTCTCTCTCTTCTTCACTCTCTAAAAATAAGTTTTTAAAAATAATTCTCACAATAAATAAAAAATTTTCTTTAACACCAAACTCTGACAGTGGATTCGGTTTTCCCTATGATAGCTGAGTAAAGAGCAGATCTGCTTGTTCTGGGCAGTAATTTTCCTTCTGGCAAATCTGTGCATTAGACATTTTCTCACTTGACCTTCATAAGCTGTTCTTGTTTGTGTCCTGCCTGGTCCCCCTCACCCCCAATGCCTGCTTCCTTTTTGACTGGCCTTCAAATTGCATACTAATAATGTGTTAATTACCCAGTGTGATTGGCAGATTAACCAGGGAATTCCCTAGCCCTGAAAATCTTCCTGATCTAGGATTGTGACAATAATTTTATAATATATATGAAAGGGTGAGGGCTATGCCCTCCATCTTGCCCTGTACCTTCCATGTTGGGGCAGCCACCATGTGCTCAGGAAAGTACCTTCTTCCCGGAAGCCCAGGCCTCTGCTGGCCACGCCCGGGATTTCTTTAAACTAACCAATGACAATCAAGGGAAGTGTGCGCCATAGAGATGACCACATCCTGTGTCACAAGACCCGACTTGTGCCTGGCCAATCGGCAGGGCCCACAGTCAGCTCCCCTCCCCTCACTCCACCCCCTATTAAAACCCTGTTTTGCCCACGGTGGTCTCACTTTGCTTCCTGTCGCTGAGTCGGTCAGGAGGGGGAGTCGAGCTAGCTCAAATAAAGGACCCTCTGCTTTTGCATCGGACTGGCTGGCTCCCTGGTGTGGTCTTTTGGGGATCTTCAAATCTGGGCATAACAATATACTCATATCAAATTATTATGTTTCAAGAGGCCCGATGCACAAAATTCATGTAAGAGCGGGCCTTCCTTCCCCCGGCTGCCAGCACCAGTTTCCCTCTGGCACTTGGGACCTGGGCTTCCCTCACAGCCCCAGCTTCATCCAAAAGGTCATCTGGAAGGACATCTGTCTAATTAGCATATTACGCTTTTATTATTACAGATACAACTAAAACAAATACAATGTTGCATGTCAATTATATGTTGGCAAACAGCAACAACAACAACAAGATTTTTAATAGAAAATGTTAAGTCAGGTTGGTGGGGAGGCAGACATTCTGAAAGAGGGAATTTGGTGTCTTCCAATCCTGTCCCAACAGTAGCATGTTTGTCCAATGAAATTCTATACAACAGTGAAAGTTAATTATCTAGAATTACATCTATTACACAGGTGACTCAGTTGTTAATTATCTAGAATTACATCTATTACAACAGGTGACTCAGTTGTTTGTCCTAATCTTTCCCAAAGGACATTCATGTGATTCTGGATATAGGGGAGGTTAACCGCTACTACTAGATGCTTTAGGCTTTGAACTGAGAATGCAGGGGTGCTGGCTACTTTATGAAGCTGCCCAGGGGAACAACGACAGCTCCAAAAACCAAGGCATCTGTCTGTTGTGAACAAGAACCTCTGGTTGGGATGATGGTTTCGGTTTGGTGCAGTTTCAGGTCAGGCACGTGGGCTTACACAGCCAGTGTCCGTCTTTGAGGGCAGTTTAGTCATTTATTTTGGCCCTTCATAGTAACCAACACTTTTCCTACTTTATGAAAGTGGAGAAAAAGCCTAATGATAACTCTGCCCTTTGAGATGGGTTTGTAAAAGAGCAAAGTGTAAAGCATGGTGTAGATTTCAAATGCACATTAGATGTATCTTGGTTTAGAATTAGTTTATAGTAGAACTGTGGATGAAAAAGGGCCACATACTAACCTGACAAGCTCAGGGGAGGCCTGCGTGGTGGCCTTACAAATTCTGAGACCCAAAGTAACCACATGGCCTGAAATTAAAACTAAAAGGCAATTTATGGTGGTTAAGCATGTCCTACGCAAGAATCTTCCCTGACAAAAGTCAAGCTTTACCTTAATTGAACCTATTGTCTTTTTGCATCTAGGATAACATAGCTGATAAATATGCCTTTGCAATAACAAAGTAATTTCCCTTTTTCCGGATCCCTCAAAGCACAGGCACAGCTCTTCGGAGATCACAAATACCCTCATTGCTATTGTTTTCATGTTAATTGTTGACTGTTGACTCTCCTGTACCCCCTAAGTAGCAGAAGTATGTGTCGATGATTTTACTTTTCATTATCCAATCTCAGAAGTTCCCTCCACTTGGCTTTCTCCCTCATTCCTAATCTGTCACCCATGGATTTCATGTAACCTGTTAACCATCATCCTTTGATTGTAATGTATAAAACAAATTGCCAAACTGCCATTTTTCCGGAGCATTTTCTCAATCCATTGAGATTTTGCTTCCTACCGATTGTCATCAGTTTGGCTCAAATAAACTCATAAAAATCCTTTATAGGTTTGAATGTTTCTTGCGTTGACAGAACTCAGAGCATATCTATATCAAATATCAATCTAAGATGATTATTTTAAAACCCAGAATTGTGTTCTAGACCAGTCTCCACCACCCACTAACCAGGTCACTTCTTTTGGCATCTCCAAAAAGGTAAGTTTGCACAGTGGGGCCCCATGTTCTTTTGAGCTCTAACCCATGCTTCCGGAATTTAGCTATAAAATGTTGACTTAAGTTGCCCCCCGGTGGCTAAAAATATAATTGCAGAGTATACCAATGTGGAATTTCTGGTTTCAGTGACACCTAAATTCTATAGTAACACAGTGATTACCCTTTTAAATGAAGTAATGCAGGTACAACAATGGCCGCACAAGCCCTCAGTAAATGGTGGGAATTAGATCCATGTAGAGCTTGTCCTCACTATTGTCCAGAGGAATGTTCACATAAATGTAAAAAGAAACCTTGACAAGTATATTGACTGCAATATCGTAAAGCAAACAATTAGAAGCAGCCCAAATGTTTCCCAGTAGGATGTTTGACCCATGGAATACTCTATAGCAGTGAAAGTTAAGTATCTAGAATTACATCTATCAACCTAGGAGGGGAACTGTTAGGTCACAGCATTAAGGTATCTCTTAAAGGCAAATTACCCTCCCAAATATTTCACCCATTGACATTTTTTCTGACAGTGTGTGAGGGTTCCCATTTCCTCAGACACTCGCAATACTTGCAATTGTCTGACTTCATTTTCCCTCAATCTGTTGTGATTCCATTTTATGTTTTAAAATAAGTCTTCTCCTCTTCCTGGAGTAGTTAAAGCATGTTTTTATATTTTTCCCTTTTGATTTTTCTCTCTGTGAATAGCCTGTTCAAATTTTTGTTCTATTTTTCTACTGATTTGAGAGTCTTTTTCTTATTTATTTGTATGAATTCTTTACAGATGTATAATAACATTTGAGTGGATATACACTTTATCCACTTTCTTCCAAAGTATGGCCTGTCTGACTTTCACTTTTAAAATGCCTTTTTAAAAATTGTACAGAAGTTTTCTATTTTAATGTAGCCAAATTTGTTTTTTTTTAATTTATAGCTTGTTTTACCTATGTATGTTGTGTTTAAGCAGTCCTTTCCCACTCTTAAGACATGAATATAATCTACTGTATGCTCTTTAGGTAGTTTAAAAAACTGTTTGCATCTAAGTATTTCATACACCTGCTATTGATTGTTGTGTAGGGTGTGAGATAGAACCCTCTTTAACTGTAACTGGAAGCTGCTTTCTTTCATGTGTCTACTTATTCATCAAATCTCAATTTAACTGTCACTTTCTTAGAGAAACTTTCCCTGACCTCCTGTTAAAAATCTGTTCCTCTTGTTATTCTTTCTCATAAATTCATCTTTCTCCTCCTCCTTGCTGTAAGTGAAGAACTTTGGACTCTTAGTGCCAACACAATAGGACTTCATTTTTTTCCCTTTATATGTTTTTATTGGTTTTTAGAGAGAGAGGAAAGGAGAGGGAGAGAGAAAAATGTAATTGTCTATTTTATGTAAAATTTTACTACATGGAGAATTCCAATCATACACAAATATGGAATTGTATAATGTACCAATTATCCAGGTTCAAGAATTATCAACTCAAAAAAAAAAAAAAAAGAAAAGAAAAGAAAAGAAAAAGAATTGCCAACTCATGGCCAATCTTATTTCATCCATGTTCCAATCTAATTCATTCCCACTAATATTGTTTTGAAACAAATCCCATATGTCATATTATTTAATTGTATCTCAAATTACATAAAATATTGTATTTCTAAAGAATTAAAAAAACATAGCACAATGTTGTCCCTCAGTCGAACTCCTGCTGATGGAAGATAAACAGCACACACTTTTCCTAAACACACTGTGTAAACTTCTTTTTCAGTTCTTAACCCTTGCCTTCTTGTCACAAGGTTTGCTTGTTGCTGCTATAGTTTTTAACATTTTTTATTTTAATGACTTCAAAATACAAAATGACTATACAGACTTTAGCTGGACTGCAAACAATAAAGCTATTGTTTATATTTGTTATTGTTATTATTTATATTTCCAATGGCTTATATCATTAAAAAAATCCTCACCAGAGGACCTATTTTTCTTTATTGATTTTTTAAATATATTTTTTATTGATTTTTTATAGAGAGGAAGGGAGAGAGATAGAGAGTCAGAAACATCGTTGAGAGAGAAACATCAATCAGCTGCCTCCTGCACATCTCCTACTGGGGATGTGCCTGCAACCCAGGTACATGCCCTTGACTGGAATCGAACCTGGGACCTTTCAGTCTGCAGGCCAACGCTCTATCCACTGAGCCAAACCTGCTTCGGCTCTTTATTGATTTAGAGAGAGAGAGAGAGAGAGAGAGAGAAAGAGAGAGAGAGAGATACATCAATCGGGCATCTGTAGGTGCTCAACTGGGGATCAAACTTGCAAACTTTG